>NW_016107883.1:2726-39323 GCF_001604975.1 Cebus imitator | reverse complement strand
CTAAAGACTATTGTTCTTTCTCCAGGATTCATCTTTTCATTTATTTGTTCAACAGATATTCCTACTTGCTCCCACCACATCAGCAACCTACCTGGCCAGATGCAAGTGCTGGCCATGGGTAGGGTTGGGTGGTGGTCTTTCAACCTAACATCCCACTGGCACATTTCCTGTGTTGCCAAGGGTCTCCTGGCTGGCGGTTTCATCTGGCTGAACACTGTCATAAAGGGAGTGGGGTGGGCTCCCCTGCAGCTGTTGAGTGCAATGGGTTGGCCACAGCCATAAGAGGGAAGTCTGAAAATGGGGCCAGGTCCAACGTGCCATCAGTGAACAAACGGCCATGGCCAGGCTGCCAGAGCGTAGGGAGGGAGGCCGAGGGCTCAGCCAAGTCTAGGAGCCAAGTCACTGTGGTGGCTGAGCTGGTAAGTGTGCACCAGGATGCAGGAGCCCTTCCAGGTCAGCCCGGGGCCAGCTGCTCTGGGTTATATTTAGCCTGTACTGCCGAGGACAGCAGGGGGACTGGGGCACTCCAGGCCCACGCACCATACACTGCCTAAGTGTCTCTGGCACTGGGCATGCAGATAGCTTTCCATTTTGAGGGTCCTATTTTAAAACATTTCAATTAATAAAAAAGAGAGGAAAGGGAAGCTATTATAGAATACAGGAGAATGAGGAGACATATAGCAACCGAATGTAATACCTTGATCTGTTTGCTTTCCGATTCCAACAAATCAACTCTAAAAATATAGCTAAAGGCATCTGAGGAGATTTGAACACGGGCTGAGAATTAAAAGATTTTAAAGAATTATGAATGTGTTGGGTGCAATGATATTGTGATTAGATTCTTAAAGTCCTTATCTGCTACAGACACAAATGGAAGTATTTATGGATAAAATGATGTGATGATGCCTGGGATTTACTTTAAAATATTAATAATATTGGCTGTGAGCTTTTAACTGCTGAAGCTGGGGGGTGGCACATGCTTCATTATCCTGTTTGCTCTACTTTTGTGTAGATCTGACATTTTCCATAATAAAACGCTAAAAAAGTGCTTCAACCAATATATTCTCATTCCTGGCTTTTTTTGTTCCTTCTATTGCATTGTTTCCCGAGGGTGAATTCCCAGGGGGTGAGATTACCGGAGGCAGGGGCTTCAGCGTGTTTTTTCTGGCTCTGCATGTGCTGTCAAGTTGCTCTTCCATGGGACAGGGTGGATTTATGCTGCTGTGCGCATGGGGGCCCTGGAACCAACCGTTGCTGGGCAGCCTTGCTGGCACTTATTTCAATTTTCAACTTTCACTAATTCAGTAGGTGGAAAATGCCATTATTTTCATTATTTCCTTTCCAGGTCTTTGATTACAAGAGTGGGTGGAATGTTTGCCCCAGTTGGCCACTAGCTGCATTTCTCCCCTAGCCCTACCCACATTTAACTAGGAGAACATTTATTTGCAGAAATATTTGTAACCTACTGATACAGTTTAGGTGTTTGTCTCCTCCAAATCTCATGTTGAAGCATGATCTCCAGTGTTGGAGGTGGGGCCTGGAGCAGGGGGTTTGGGTCATGGGGGCGGATCCCTCCTGAATGGCTTAGTGTCCTCCCTCTGGTAATGAGTGAGTTCTTGCTGTATTAGTTTACGCAAGATCTCGTTGTTCAAAAGAGCCTGGCACCTCTTCTTCTTTCTCTGTCTTTCCTCCTCTCTTGCCACATGATTTCTACATGTACCGGCTTCCTTTCTCCTTCTGCCATGAGTGGAAGGAACCCGAGGCCTTGCCAGAAGCAGATGCTGGCACTATGCTTCCTGTACAGCATGCAGAATTGTGAGCCAAACCAACCTCTTTCGTCAATTACCCAGTCTCAGGTATTCCTTTACATCAATGCAGATAGATTAAGACAGCTACAGATGACATGGACCCTCTGCCCTTTTGATGCAAATGTTTCCCAATCTTTTTTTTGTTTCTAATGTCCAGAAAGTTTTTATGTTTACATTGTTAACCTCATCTCTTCCTTAATTTCTTCAATTCCAAGATCGGTAGGTGGTGTTAATACTCTCATATATGTGCCAAAGCATCAACTATGTTTCCACTAGGTTTTTTATGATTGGATTTCTAATAGTCAAAGCTTTATCTAAGTTTAAATGAGTCTATGATGCAAAGAGTACATCCTTCTTTTCTGTTTTCAGAATTGATCTCTAGCTATCTCAGCATCATTTTGTAAATTATTTTCACCTTCACCATTATTTAGTTTGGAGTGTTTGTGAATGATTAACTCCTCATGTATCTGACAGGTCTCTATCTCAAGGCTCTGAATCCTCTTCTCCAGCCTCATGTCTGTCTCTGTGGCAGCACCACATGTTGCTTGAATCACTGTTACTTTAGAGTGTGCCCTGACATCTGGCCATCCTGGAGTTGGCATTCAGTCACCTCAGACTCCAACAACACTCTCTTACTTTCCCACGCTTCCACCAAGGCCCTGGTCATGGAGGGAGGAAACTTGGATCTGAATTCTAGTTTTTCCATGAGCTGCATGTGTTTGGGCCGGTCTCTTAGTCTCTCTGAGGCTCGGAGCAATCATGTGACTTGTCAGCCAGGTGAAATGCCTGCCCTAATATGTGCTCTGTACATATCTGTACTTTGGGATTTTAAAACTGTCCCTGGAGGTAACCAAGCCTGCAACTCAGGTGGGCTTGGGGGGAGGTGGGGCATCTTCTCCAGGGTGGGATTGGTTGTTGTCCCTCTTGGCAAATGCTGGGGATGCTCTGATGAGGGGTCCCTGCCAGCCTTCAGAGCCAAAGGTCTGGCTATGGCTTGGGTGAGGGCCACCAAGGCACCTCATCCCCGTGTGAGCCATAGCAGCTCACGGCTCTGTTTCTATGGTTACTGCCTGTGGATGAGATCACCTTCTGGCTCACAGGCCTGGGAGCACCAGGAATTCTGCCAAGGAGGCCCTCTGGTGTGCGGCAGCTAGCATGGCTGGCCATGGGGTGGGGGTGGTGTGGGCTGGATGTCCCTTCTGGACAGCAGGGGTGAGGCTACAGGTGGAGGTGTCATGGATCTGATCCAGAGAGGCAAGCTTGTCCAGCCAGGACCACGTAGCTTGTCAGTTCTGGTCCTCCGTGAAGCAGACACTGAGATGGAATGAGGTGTGCAAGAGATTGAGGGAAACACCATTGGGGAACATAGGGAAAGGGGGTGGGATAGGTGGGGGAGCCTCAGATCAGGACTCAAGGACCTGAGGAAGAGAGGAGGGGGCAGGAAGAGCTCCAGTCTGTGGTGTGGCTCTTAGAGAGCCTTGGCCACACTCCCCAGAAGGCCCCAAAGCTCAGACTACTCAGGGAGGAGCTCCTTTCTCCAGGATTCATCTTTTCATTTATTTGTTCAATGCTCCAGCACCCACTAGCCATGCTTGGTCCTCCGCCTCTGTGTGAAGCTGCCATGGACCTTGAAGGCACAGGAGCTGGGGGCTATCAGTCAACCGCTTCCTCACAGCAGGCTCTCTCCTGGAGTGAGCACGATATACCTACCCCTTGGAGCCATGTTTCACTCACTGCTTGGCCTTCTGGAGTCCCCAGCCTCCTTTTGGGTGCTGATGGGGGGAGGGGGTGTGTTGGTCTCAGAGTCACCCCCTGCAGGCAGAGAAGCAGCAGCATGCCAAGCCCAGGGAGGATGTCACTCCCTCCCTAAGCTCCAGCTCCTGGTACCAAGGCTCATAGTCCCAGTCCTATGCAGGGGAGATGCTGGTAGCAACACTGAGGTTCCCAGGACAGGGTATGGAGGGAAGGCCCTGGGGCTGTGCTAGGGAGGCAGTGGCTATGCTCTGGGAGATGGGTCTCTGCACACTCGATGTCTGCCAGTGGGAGATGAGACCTCAAGCTGTATGCCCACATGGAGGGATTTTTGGGGAGACATTGGGGCACAAGGAAGTCTCCTGGAGTCCAGGACTGAGGGCCGGGCTATGGACAATGGGGAAATTTGGAGAGGAGGCATGAAGCAGGACAATGAGAAAGGAGGGCTGTGTGAGCAGAGGGTGGACGCCGGTGCATGGTGAAGGAGAGCAGAGGGAGAGGATGGACACAGGGCACTCGGAAGGTGGAGGGTGCTCTGGAATGCTCCAGAGGAATTTGGGGAGATTGCTCCTGTTCATGCCCACTGTGGGCTGGGTGCATAGAATAAAAACAGAGCTCCTCTCAGGAGCCAGCTGGCCCCCTGGCCTCTCACTCCCCCTGGATGCCCCAGCCTCCTTTCCACCACCCCCCCGCCCCATGGGCCTCTCTTTCTGGGACTACTCAGAGCCTCCACACTGCTGTTCCCTGGCCAGAACGCTTTTCCCACACTGTTCCTACTCATCCTTCGGGTTTCAGCCCTGGTGTCCCCTCCTCATAGCCCCAACCCAAGCTGTCTGCTGTGCGTGGCCCTGCCTGGTTTTCTTTGTCACACTGGCCATAGCTTCCAAGTGTTTTGGTAGCATTTTTGTTTATCACCTCCTCTCCCACGGGTTTGTCACCTCCAAGATGACTTTGTTGACCTCATTCATGACTATAGCCCCAGCTCCTAGAGCACACCTGGCACATAGCAGATGCTTGAAAGAAATTTGTCAAGTCACTGAATCCAGGTGCCTTTAAATCCTTATCCGTGGGAGCGGGGCATTGTATCACTGGACTTGATTTTCAGGGAAGAGGCAGAGGCAGGTGGAGAATTACCTGTCCATGGTGACTCCACGGGCGAGAGGCTGCGGCCACTCCTGAGTTGGTTTCCCGCTTCCTTGCTGAGTGGCCTTGCATAGGCCATCCACCCTCAAAGGGCCCCAATGTAGACTGTGTGAGGAGGGGTGAAAAAACATCCATGGAGAAGCTCTGTACAGGGCCAGACACCTGAGAGCCCCCGTTCCCGGCCACAGACCCACAGATGCCTGGTTCTGAGTGGCTCTGCCATGTGTCAAGGTCGCTCCTCTAACAGCCCTGCTGGAGTAGGGGAGGCCTGAGCTTGGAAGCGCCTCTGCAGGGAGAGCTGATGTGTGAGGGATTTATGTACGCTGCTCGAAATGAAAAGCAATTCAATTCAATCCCAGGGTGGCAAGAGTCTTCCCGGGGCCTCACTAAGTGCGTCTGGAGCAGTGATCAGCGTTGCAAATCTATTAGCCGTGCTCGGCATCTGGGGCCGCTGCATGCATGAGTCATCGGGGTGGGAAGCCAGGAAGCTGCAGCGTCCAGCAGGCCACTCATCAATTAAACTCCTCTCCGTTTAATTAAGACATAAAGCATCACCCTGTGTGTCTGCCAGAGGGGCCAGACATCCAGGGCCATGGCAGCCCCACAGGCAACCGCCCTGCCACCCAGCCCCAGACACCCACCCAGCTGTGGGGTCCCCGAGGAGTCTCTTTGTCCATTTCTCTGCCCAGGACTTGGCATCCCCAGTGGAGGGCACTTACATGCTGCTGGTGACTTACAGCTCACTCCTCTGTCTCTCTGCTATCCTGGACAGGATAGCAGAGTGGTCAGGTGTGCCTCTGGGGTCAGGCTGCCTGTGTTCAGGCTATTTAGCCATGTAAATTTTCTCCAGTTCTGAGCCTCTCTCTCTGTGCCTCAGCTTCTCTAGCTACACATAGAAGGATGGGACTAGTATCAGTGCAGGGTTAATTTGAAGATTAAGTGAGTTAATGTGCACAGAGCACTGGGGACAGAGCCCAGGCTGTGGACAGTGTCTCTGTACTCACTGCTGGGAGACCTACTCCCAACCTTCCCTGTCTCTGCTGGTCCTTTGATAGTCAGACCCAGTGGGCCCTGTGCCTGTGCCTCCAGGGACCTCTGGGACACACGGGTCTGGATACTGGGCAGCCCTGTCTAGCTCACCCCCTGCACTGGGAAGTCTGAGGAACGGGCCTGGCTCTACTCACCCCCGATATCTCCAGTTACCAATACAAGCCCTTGTGTAAGTGTGAGCCAGTAGGTTTCCTGGGTGAGTGAATGATATGAATAATTCCTTCTTTAATTTTTCTGGGCCCCAGAAAATAAGCTGAAGATGGATGATGTGCTACAAAATTGTCATCCCTGGCATCAGGTGGATCCAGTCAAAATTCCAGCTCTTTCGTGTGACATCCTTCCCATCTCTTAACCTTTGCATGCCCAACTGCAAGTTGGGTGCTGTACTACATGCCTGCTGCCAGCTCAGTGTCCATTCCTCCCTTCGCCCTTAGTAACAGACATTTTTTTTTTATAGGAGGAGCAGTAGTTGTCTCAGCATAGGTGAGAAGAATCCCTTTTCTAGTCTTCTTTGCAACTGGGGGCAGCCTGGAACTCCTCTGGGACCCCAATAAGCCCATGGAATGCCTGTGGGGTCTTCTGGGGTCTCTGAGATGTCAAGCCTGGCACCAAATCCTCCTTCCACACTCATGGCCTTGAATTTGGCAAACCAGAGCCAGTCTGCTGAGAGCAGAGCTAGAGCCAGCTCCTGCCTGCCTCCAGACCCCTCACCAGATTCAGACCACAAGAGGCTGAAGACTGTGAATTGGGGTCTTCTGTTTCTTAGAGCTGAGAGCATCTCACACAAACCCAGCAATGTCACCCCATCCAGGAGCACACAGAGTGTCCACCCTGGTGCCCTGCACAAAGCAGGTGCTGGATAAATGCGTGTCCACTCATGCCCAGCCTGGCTCACTGTCCTGCTGGCCTGCACAGGTGAAGGAGAAGCAGGTGAGGCTCCATGCTGTCAGAACATGCCATGGAACCTCTAACTGCTGCAGCCTGCCCACCAAAGCCAGCCCAGAAATCTCTAGTGTGTGGTAGCATGGGAGAGAGAGCCCCAGAGAGGGAAGGCGAGGTGCTTTATGGGCCCAGCAGCAGTCACTGGGGGTCAGCCAGGGAAAGTTTGGCCTTGAGCTGGCCTGGCAGATGGCATGGCTTTGTCATGAGAAAATTTAAGGGAAGGGCAGTCCAGGAAGAAGGTCTGCAGGTAGGGGAGCCCAAGGTAGGGCTGAGCACCCTCCCCAGCACATGGGGGTATGGAGGGCCCGTGGGAGGGCACCTTGACAGAGCAGGTTTGGGTGGGAGTGACTGGATGGTGGGGTGCATTCTGGCTTCATTCTGTCAAACGGCATCCCCACACTTCCGCCATCTGTGTGTTTTGTCACGGTGTCATACCACCTACGCTATTGTTTACTTCATACACACTTTCAAATCGGTTCCCTTTTATAAACCTAAGCAAATATATCTGTGGATCCCGACAAGAAAGCGGGAAGGCAGTACCACTTGCCATCGGCGGAAGGTACCTGTGAACACAAGCACAATAAGCGCCTGAAACAGCCAGTGAGCAAGCCAGCAAGCCAGTCTGTGATTCGCCTGCCAAGGCTCTGGCCCGTCGCCGGCTCGCTCTCTGTTCAAAAGGGAGATTCACACATGTTGGAGAGGTGTGAAAGACAGGCTAGAACAAGCGGAGACTTTCTGAGTGCTGGAGTGAGTAGGCCAGGAAGAGCACTGGACAGGACTCAGTACACTCAGGACGTGAGGCCTGATTTAATGTGGGGCAAATGTGCAGTCCATGTGGAGCCTATGAGCACGAAGATATCATTGGGGATTGAGTTACTGGGGCAGAGAGGGTTTGATCTATGAATGGCAAATGAAGATACAAGGGGTTTTTTTGTTTATAGAGTTGGAGTCTGGCTCTGTTGCCCAGGCTGGGGTGCAGTGGCATGATTACGGCTCACTGAAGCCTCTATCTCCAGGGCTCAAGCCATCCTCCCACCTCAGCTTCCTGAGTAGCTAGGACCATAGGTATGTGCAACCATGCCTAGCTAATTAAAAAGTATTTTAGCAATGGGGTCTTGTTCTGTTGCTCAGGTTAGTCTTGAACTCCTGTTCTTAAGCAATCTTCCCCCCTCAGCCTCCTGAATTATAATTCCTCATTGGAATTATAGCTGTAAGGCACTACATCCAGGAGAAGGTCCTTTTGAAAGGGAGAGGATGCTGGGGGGAGAGCAGGAGGTGGGAGCCAGGGTAGACCCCCAAGGTATCTGTGTCCTTCTGCCACCTTGAAGGTGGACTCTCCTTGCTAGCTGAGTGCAGATGGCCTTCAAGGTCTGCTCTTGCTGGAATTTGCTGTTGACCACAATGGGAACTATTCAGGATCATGGAAATGGAGTCTGAGGGGGTGAGAGAACTGCCTGATCCCAAAGCTTCTGACCCTGAGATCATGTCCATAGGAACTATTGCATTCCAGCACCAGTGGCTCTCCCAGTCTTCCCAAGGAGCATCAGGAGGTGCTTCCAGGATGGAGAGAGACAAAGGGTAGATTGGAGGGGCTATAGTCCTGTGAGCTTAAGAATACCAGCCCCATGAAAAATCCTAGAATGAACAGTTACATGCATGGTTTGAAGCCAAAAGAGCTGACCACCAGGAGTTGACAGGGGCCCACTAAGGAACATGTTTTTTGTTTTTTGTGTTTTTTTGAGATGGAGTCTCGCTCTGTAGCCCAGGCTGAAGTACAGTCATGCAGTCTTGACTCACTGCAGCCAACCGCCACTTCCTGGGTCCTGGTTCAAGCAATTCTCTTGTCTCAGCCTCCTGAATAGCTGGGATTACAGGCGCGCGCCACCATGCCCAGCTAATTTTTGCATTTTTAGTAGAGATGGGGTTTCACCATGTTGGCCAGGCTGGTCTTGAACTCCTGACCTTGTGATCCTCCTGCCTCGGCCTCCCAAGGTGTTGGGATTACAGGCGTGAGCCACCACATCCAGCCCTAATGAACATTTTGAGTTTTCTTCAATGCAAAGAGAAGAGACATTTCAGGGTATATTAGTCTGTTTTCACAGTGCTAATAAAGACATACCTGAGACTGGGTAATTTATAAGGGAAAGAGGTTTAATTAACTCACAGTTCTGAAGGGCTGAGGAGGTCTCAGGAAACTTACAATCATGGCAGAAGGGGAAGCAAACACATCCTTCTTCACGTGGTCAGAGCAAGGAGAAATACAGAGCAAAGGCGGGAAAAGCCCCTTATAAAACCATCAGATCTCATGAGAACTCATTCGCTATCATGAAAACAGGATGGGGGAGCTGCCCCCATGATTCAGTTACCTCCCACTGTGTTCCTCCTGTGACACATGGGGATTATGGGAACTACAGTTCATAATGAGATTTGGGTGGGGACACAGCCAAACCATTTCACAGGGCAACAGCTGACTTCACTTGAGATTCTCACAGGCAAGCAAGAGCAGAACAGCACTCTCAGTTATGATTTTTTTATTGCATTTTAGGTTTTGGGTACATGTGAAGAACATGCAAGATTGTTGCATAGGTGCACGTCACACTATGAACATTTAATTTGTGGGTAAATTCTGGAGAATGCGATAACACAAGAAACTGAAATGGGAGGTAGAACTCTTGTAAACAGTCATGTTTATCTTGAGTACACTTAACATCCCCTTAAAAAACAGAAAACTAATTTCAGTGAAGGAACTTCTGTAGGTGGCTGAATATAAGATAAATATATGCAAGTAAATAGCTTTCCCATAAATACAGCAGCCAGTTAAAAACTGTGACAGGCACAGAGATGTGCTGCTCAAAGCCCCTTCATAGAAAGCCTTCTTGCTCCACCTGCTAGGAATGCGGTCAGCAGACAGCCTTCAGATGTCAGTCTTTTCAGGGATAGCCTCAGTGGGAGATGGCCACCCTGGCCTTTCCAAGGGTGGCCTTCCCAAGGCTGTACACATCCAGTGACTGAGGGAGGTAAGGATGAAAGCCCAACTGGACACCTCCAACAGGCTGTTTTAGTTCCTGGGATCAACTAAGTCTGTCAGGCCTGCGTGGCCCATGAGCTCTCTTGACCTTGACCTCTCTCTGTCCAGTCCAGTCCTTCTTCCTTCCCCTCTCTCCCACAGCACTGATTCCAAGAGTCAGCTGCCTGGAGAACCCAACACAGAACAATAATGCTATGGAAAAAAATGTCGCCTTAAGAATAGCAACAGAAAGCACAAAATAGGTAAGAATAAAATATTAAATGACTTTCATAAAGAAATTAAAACCAGGAAAGAGAGTCCTGGTTCAAAACAATGGGCCATCAAATGCTACAGTTGCCTTGTGATGCTTAATTTTAGGTGTCAACTTGACGAGGATTAGGGGTATGAAGTTATCTGGTAAAGTGTTATATATTATTTTGGGGTATACCTGTAAGGGTGTTTCCAGAAGAGATTAGCAGTTGAATCAGTGGACTAAGAAAGGAAGGTCTATCCTCAACAATGCTGGCAGATACCATCCCATCCTTTGAGGGCCTGGATAGAACAAAAAGACAAAGGAAAGGCAGATTCTCTCTCTCTCTCTCTTCTTGAGCAGAGAAATCCATCTTCTCCCGTCCTCAAGCAATGTAACTCCAGGTTGTCAGGCCTTAGACTCAGACTAAATAATACCATGTCTTCCCTGGTTCTCCAGCTTGCAGATGGCATATCATGGACCTCTGAACCTCCATAATTGTGTGATACAATTCTCACAGTAAATCAATGTCTCAATCTCTCTGTCTATCTATCTAATCTATCAATCATTTATCTATCTATCTATCCATCCTGTTGGTTCTGTTTCTTTGGAGATCCTTGACCTGTGCTAAAACCTGGCCTGTGACATACCCTTTCCTGCAGTTAATCCATACCAATAAGGAAATTATTTAACAATTTAACAGAAAATTAACCATCCCGTTTGCAAATAAGAAGGGGACTTCTTGGTAGACTTGAAACTGGGAAGAGTCCCCAAAATGCACAGAATAGATGGGTTATATGGAAGAAAAAACTGCTGGCCAGACCAAGCAGGAGGGTTTTACCAGAGCAGATGAGTGCAAAGGGATCAGCAAATGTCTAGAGATGCCCATGCTGTCTTTAACTAACCTGAGAGAGTTAACACATGAATCTTCAGGAATTTCTAAAAGCTATCATTAAAACAAGCAAACACTACCACAATTACATTCAGAGAGATAAAGACTACTACTTCACCCATAAAACAAAGACAGGGGATTATGAAAAAGAGCTAAATAGAGATTGTGGAAATGAAATATATAACATTCCATATAAAAAATTAATAGATTGGTCACATTGCAGAACAATGCAGCACAAAGGAATAAATAGCTGGAGCATATGGAAAAACAAGGGACATTGAGGTATCAGGGACGTTTCAACGTCTATCTAGTTGGGATTCCAGAATGAATTGGATTAGAAGAAATATTTTCAAAAAGTAGAACAGAACCTCTAGAACTAAAAAAAAAAATAAATTAATCTTCAAATCGAAAGAACACACTGAGCAAATCACCGCAAGATAACCTGGCCACACTGTGATCACATTTCATTATACCAAGGATAAAGAATCAACCCTAATAGTTACCAACAAAGAATGTAAGCCATCTATAAAGAATAGCTGCAGATGAAATCAGCAAAATGAAGGCAAGAAGATAATGAAACAGCATCTTTAAAGTGCTGAGGTAAAGTAGCTTTGGAATTGGAATTCTATACCAGCCACACTGTCAACAAGTGCGGCTGATAATGAAATGAAGTATTGGGATATTATTTTTACCAGTTTACCACCCTCACAGACTTCACAAAAAATAGTAATCATAAAGGAAGTTATGCAGTAATTGCAAAAATCCAGCTGTGGAAGCCAAGAAGCAGTGATGGGCAGAGACACAAACGAAAGGCACTAAGCTTGCAGGTGTACTTACTAAAAGTAGTCTGGGATAGGTAAGAAGGGCAGAGAGGGTAAGAAGATGCCAAGAAACTGAGATTTGCTGAGGAAAAATGGCATATATTCACTCAGTAGAGGGTAGCAAATGTAAATGGATTAAATATATCTGTGGAAAGATAGAGACTGACCTGTAAATATTAACAAAAGGAGGGTATAGTTGTAGCCACATAGTATAAAATAAAATTTAAGGCAAAAATCAGTATAAAGAGTCAAAAACAATGGATCAATTATTGCCAAGAAGGAAACACTCGAAGGGTTAAGAGAAGAGCAATGAATGAAAGTCCTATTTGCAGAGGTACTGGTGTTAGAGTCAGACAGGAGCAGGGCAGGAGAGGGCTCCCCCAGCAGGAATGTCAGGTGACCATCGGTTGTTAAACTGTCTCTCCGAAATAATGATTGGTTGCACCAGGGAAAGGCAGTCTCCTAATACATAGAAAATACCTGGAGCTGGTGATCAGCCGCTTCCTGATAAGGTCTCAGGAGTCGGGCGAGTGGGCTCAAGCATCTGCACTAAGAGGCAAACTGGTGTTTAACTGGCAACGTGACCTTCCTCTACGAACACTCAACTGGTAAGGGAAATTTGCCTCAGATGAGCATGTGCATAACTTCAGTAAACACACTGTGCACCCCCTCCCACGTGGGCCTCTCTAAGCCCACCCCAAGGGAAGAATCAGGGGAGAAGAAACATAAACCCCAAATCATGCCAATGTATAAACCCCCCATCAAAGGTTGGATGAGGCACCTGAATCTCAAGTTGGCCGCTTGGCCCTCTTCCAAGTATACTTTATTTTTTTTTGGTCCTGCTCTAAAATTTTTAAATAAACTCCAAGTCCTGCTTAAAAACCCACCTCAGTCTCTCACTCCACCTTATGCCCCTCAGGCAAATTCTTTCTATCAAGGAGGCAAGAATCGAGTTGCTGCAGACCTGTATGGATTTGCCACTGCTCACACTGGCAGGGCCGAAGAAACCAACAAGAGATGATGAGGTCCCCAGGCCCCAGCGAGGTCTTCGGAGGAGGGAGAGAGAGTGGGAGGTGTCTTGGGGCCCAGGGGCAGTTGCAGCTTTAGGAGAGGGGTAGTTGATTAGGAACGCAGTTGCCACCAGCCCACGGCCCTGCAGTGGGGAATTGGGCAATGGAACCAAGAACCCAAGCTCACCCTCCATCCTGCTGTCTGATTTCCTGAAAGCCAGAGCAGGCAGGAGTGTGACAGATGCAATCTACTGAGGGAAGCTGCTAGGGCTCCAAGCAGGGCAGAAAGGTGGGCCTGAAGGGGCAAGCTGATGGGGGCATCATCACTGAGGGGTGCATCTCATCCTGGTGAAAAAACAATCACCAAGAAAATATAACAAGTGTAACCCTCAGTATATGCAACAACAAGCTTGAAAATACACAAAGCACAAAAGATAGCAAGCACTAGGAGAAGAAACAGCAGTCTACGTCACATGTTCACAAACATCACACAGAAACAGTGAGAACATGAGAAATCTCTGTGATATAATCTAATCAGTACCAATTAAAACAGTAAAGCAGGATATTACCAACTAGACGGAATTCGGGTTTCCCATGATAACACTGGGGCTGGTCTGTATGGGCAGAGAGATGGCAGGGCTGCAGTCATTCAGCCAGTGAAAGGATTCTGAGATAAATCCTTTCTTTGGGGAGAAAGAATAGAGGTGTCGGTCAACATTAGAATTTTAAGAATATGCATGTGTTAACAATTTAAAGGTAATGACTAGAGGCTGGGCGTGGTGGCTTGTGTCTGTGATCCCAGCACTTTGGGAGTCTCAGGCAGGTGGATCAGCTGAGGTCAGGAGTTCCAGACCAGCCTGGCCAACATGGTGAGACCCCGTCTCTACAAAAAATACAAAAATTATCCAGGCATGATAGCAGAAGTCTGTAATCCCAGCTACTTGGGAGGCTGAGGCGGGAGAGTTGCTTGAACCCGGGAGGCGGAGGTTGCAGTGAGCCGAGATCATGCCATTGTACCCCAGCCTGGGAGACAGAGTGAGACTCTGACTCAAAAATAAATAAATAAGAAATAAATAAAGATAATGACTAGAAGAACAAAACTAAGAGATATAACTTTTAAAGAAGTAGAAGGGGAAATGGAACAAAAGAAATAAGGTAATCCAATGAATGTCAGGATGGGAGAAAAAGTAGTAACAAGCACAGTAAATGGAAAAAAGAAATTGGGAGAAACAACTCGGAATGGGTTGTTAAAAGGTTCTCAAATTGGATTAAAACATGAAATCCAGCGATAGTTTACAAGGGACACACCTACAATACCATAAAAGTGAAGCAGGAAAATGACAATAATATAAAAGATACAGCAGACAAATGCTGACAAAAAGAAAGGTGTAACAAAGTTTTGTGGGAAAATATAATTGAAGGTAAAAGTATGAAAAAGGACAAAGAAATATAGTTAATTTTGATAAAAGGCACCTTCCACTAGGAATAGATCACCTCTACTGGCCTAAAGAAGTAGCTCCCAAATGTGTGCGTGAAAGCCAACCAGAAACTGGGAAGATTTAATAACCCTTGGCTCAGAAAGCGACAGACTACTCAGAGAAACAAGGGAGAAAAGACAAAAGGGTCTGAATAGCACAACGAAGCCCCTCAGGGCACATCATTCTTTGCACCCGCACATGGACTAGAGGCTCAGAGGGGAGTCAGGGCCTAAGGGTGTAACCCCATCTCTAAAGCAGGGACAGGAACCCCACTAGAGAGAGTCCTGGTGCCAACCCCGGACACAGGGCCAGGGTGACTGGCTCCTGGCCTCTGCCAGGCCCACTCCAACAGCAAGGGCTGAGGCACGTCCAACTCCAGCTCCCGTTACCCCAGCTGTAGCCACAGTGGACTCTGGGCTCCTGGGAGGGCTCTCCTCCCTCCCAAGGCCCTTGATAGCTGGGCTGCCTCCTGCCCTTGAGCTCCCCAACCTCTTCCGCCCGGAGGTACTGACTCCCACTCCCGTCAGACCCTCCTGCTGGGGTCATTGTTCCCTGACTTCTGAAAAGTAAGTAGGTCAATTACACGCCCTGCCCCTCTCCTGGCCAGCGGGCAACACGGTGCCGTGAGTACCTTTGTTTCTGGGATTAAACAGATGATTGGATCGATCCCACCAGCTTCATGCCTGATAGCCTTGGAGAGGTGGATCTTTGGCAGGGAACCTGATCCCTGTCTCCCTGAGTCATACCTGGTCAAAGCCCCTCCCTCCCCTACTGCGCCTGCCTCCCCAACTCCTGCCTGCCCCTGGGTGGTAAATCTGGGCCCCTCCATCTCTAGGTGAGGCGTCAACGTGAGTGGAGGCCATCACTGCTTGGAGCCCACAGCAGCCCCGGTGGCCCTTGCTGTCCTGGACCATGTAAGGCTGCCTTCTGGGCACAGTGCCAAGGAGGGACATGCCAAGACAATTAGGCCTTTGAGGATAACCAGCAGATTTCATTAGGGGGGTTGGGGTGGGGAACCTCTTTGGCACAGGGTGAGAGGGTCAACCTGGCCTGGACAGAGGAGCAGAGGCCCTCCCTGCCATGGCCCTGAGCCCTGAAGTCTGTCATGGGTTCAGTTATGTTGCCCTGGCTGTCCCCTCACTACTGCCCCAGCCTGCCGTTTGGTCTATGGACTCTGGGGTCAGTGTGTCAGGGTGTGCAGGGGGATGCTTCTGTCAGGGTGGCCTCTGGAATCCCCTTGGTGCTGATCTGCATATCTGGTGAAATGCCAGGTACATCAGGTTTTTATACTTTACCAAACTCAGTGATTAAAGACAATCTCATTCTTTTTTAAGCCTTTCCCCTCCCCTCCCTTCCACTAAACCCTCCCCTCCCTTCCATTAACCTTCCCCTCCATTTCCCCACTTCCTCTCTCCATTTCCCCTCCCCTCCATTCCCCTTTCCCCTCTCCCCTCTCCATTCCTCCCTCCTCTCTTCTCTTCTCCTCTCTCAAGACAGGGTCTCACTCTTTCATCCAGGCTGAAGTGCAGTGGTGTGATCTCTGCTCACTGCAGCCTCAACATTGCTGGGCTCAGATGATCCTCCCACCTCAGCCTCCTGAGTGATGACGCTACAGGTGTGTTACCACACCTGGCTTAAACCTTCATTTTCTTTGTCAATGACAAGGAGACCCCACATCACCCACCTGCCTGGCCCCCATGGTGGACCTGCCTATGGACTCGCTCTCTGCCTGAGCATCTTCCTTGTCATGGGGGGTCTTCTGTGTCACTGATCACTGATGGGGGCTCCTGCTGCACACCTGCCCAGTCTCCAGGGGCTGACCTGTGGGTGCCTTTGGCCATTATCTCTGGATGGGCATTCCCCTCCACCTGCCTCAGCACCTTCAGTTTGAGGCCCTCCAGCTTTGAGCCTCTCGTGGGAAGTCAGCACCCAGTCGCCTTGGCCTCCAAGGTCTTTGCTTATTCCATGGGACTCCCAGCCCTGTGCTCCTCTGTCCCTCCAACTCAGCCCCTCACTCAGGAGGCTTCTTAAACTGATCATGAGTCACAGCCCCAAGTCTCCAAGTGTGCTTCTGGATCCTGAAGTCTGAGTCTCAGTGCAGGAACTCACCACCGTTTTCAGGGTGAGGAGGAGGATGGCTGGCCTGTGCAGGGGGGTCCTTAGGCTCTTCCTATGGAGGATGCAGTGGCAGGGAGCCTCCTGGCAGTGACCCCTCAAGTCCACAGGTGGAGGGGGTAGTGGGAGTCTGAAAGCAGGGGTGAGGACAGCTCTTTTTTGGGGTGAAAACTGATGTATTGGTGAGGCATCCTGCTGGGGCCGCCGAAGCCTGGGCTCCACGGGGAAGGGCTGCTATGGAGTCGCTGGGCACTGGTCCTTGCAGTGCCCCACCTCGTGCCATCTGGATCTATCATTCACCACTCACTCATGGAGGTGTCCCCTCCTCTGTAGGCCCCACCATCCTCTGCAGCTCTTCATGGCTTCTGTCAAGCTTCATTTTGCTAGCCATTCCTTCTTCAGGGTACTTTTTTTTTTAATACTTTAAGTTCTGGGGTACATGTGCAGATTGTGCAGGTTTGTTACATAGGTAGAGACATGCCATGGTGGTTTGCTGCATCCATCCCCCTGTCATCTATATTAGGTATTTCTCCTAATGTTATCCCTCCTCAATTCCCCCACCCCCTGCTATCCCTCCCCTAGCCCTGCCACCCCCCCGGCAGGCTATGTGATGTTCCCCTCTCTGTATCCACGTGTTCTCATTGTTCAACACTCACTTATAAGTGAGAACATGTGGCGATTGGTTTTCTGTTCTTGCATCAGTTTGCTGAGAATGATGGTTTCCAGCTTCATCCATGTCACTGCAAAGGACATGAACTCATCCTTTTTTATGGCTGCATAGTATTCCATGGTATATATGTGCCACATTTTCTTTATCCAGTCTATCATTGATGGGCATTTGGGTTGGTTCCAAGTCTCTGCTATTGTGAACAGTGCCGAAATAAACATATGTGTGCATGTGTCTTTATAATTGAATGATTTATAATCCTTTATGGTGACTCCATTGTGGCATTTTACTTTAGAACAGGACTCAGGCTTGTTAAAGACTTTTTACTTTTCCCAAGGAGGGCCATTTCATTTCCTTTCAGAGTCTGCTTCTCCCCAGCTGCTCTCATCTGAACAACAGCCAGAGACCCACCAGAAAGCTTTTGACAGTGCACAAACCCCTAATTCCCAGGCCTCAGGTCAAGGGACAGCCCGACTGCCCCTTCCCATAGTTCCCCAGCAGCCAGGCTGAAGCCCAGCTCTGCAGGGCCAGCGCTCTGCCTGGGACCCAGCCTGCAACTGGGATACACCCCTTGTGGGTGAGTGGGGTGGGGTGCGGGGGTGTCTGTGGAGAATTTGACTAAACACTCACATTCATGGACAGCCTTCTCTTTCCTTATAAAATCTTCATTATGAGAAACCTTAAACATGAGGAAACATAGACAGAACAGTACAAAGAACAGTCATATATCCATTGCCCAAATTGCACAAGTATTTACATTTTACGATATTGCTTCCTGTCTCTCTCCATGCATAACAGCAAACCACTGAAAACTAAATCAGAGCTATTGCAATACTTCAGGAGACAGCTTTAAAAAATAAGGATGTTCTCTCACATTCACATGCAGCCTTATCTTAGCTGCAGAAAATGACCAATTCCATGATGTTACCCAATACTTATTTACTCCATTTTCAAGTTCACATAACTGTCCTCAGAATGTATTTTACAGCTTTATAAAAATTAGGATCAATCAATAGTGATGCATTATATTTGCTTGTTATGTCTATTGACTATTTTATTTAAAAATAAGATAAACATTCTTGATCCTCTTTAGATTATATAAATGTGTTCCCCTTTAACTCCTTTTGCAGAATGGCAATATAAACCTTAACAGTATGGTTCAATGATTTTTTTAATTGAAATATAATTCACATACCACAAAATGTACCCTTTTAAGGTATACAATTCAATGGTTGTCAGAATATTCATACGTTGTGCAACCATCACCATTATCTAATTCCAGAACATTTTCATCACTAAAAAAAAAATAATCCCATACTCGTTAGCAGCCACACCCAATTCTGCCTTCCCCAGCCCTTGGAAACCTCTAATTTACTTTCTGTCTCTATGAATTTGCCTATTCTGGACATTTCATATATATGAATGACTTCTTTCACTTAGGTTTTTTTTTTTTTTTTTTTTTTTTTTTTTTTTTTTTTTTTTTGAGATGGAGCCTCACTCTGTGGCCCAGGCTGGAGGCACAATCTCAGCTCACTGCAACATCTACCTCTTGAGCTCAAGTGATTGTCCTGCCTCAGCCTCTCGAGTAGCTGGGATCACAGCCATGTGTCACCATGCCCAGCTAATTTTTATATTTTTAGTAGACCATGCTTGTCTTGGACTCCTGACCTCAAGTGATTGGTCAGCCTCAGACTCCCAAACTGCTGGGATTACAGGTGTGAGCCACTGCGCCCGGCCTCACTTAGGATAATATTTATGAGTTTTGCCTATGTTGTAGCATGCCTCAGATTCCATTGGTTTATATGGTGACATATGTCATTATATGGATAGACCACATTTTGTCTATTCACTTGTCAACTGATGAACATTTGAGTAGTTTCTGCTTTTTGACTACTATGACTAATGTTGCCATGAATATTCATGTACAAGTTTTTTGTGTGGACATGTGTTTTCCTTTCTTTTGGATATAGACCTAGAAGTAGAAGAGCTGGGTCATATGGTAACTCTATTTAATTCTTTCAGGAAATTCCTTACATTCCCACCAGCAAGGTGTAAAGGTTCCACTTTCTCCACATCCTTGACAGCACTAGTAATTGTCTTTTTATTATAACCATCCTAAGTGGGTGTGAAGTGGTATCTCATTGTGGTTTTGATTTGCTGTCCCCCAAGGACTGATAATGTTGAGCATCTTTTCATGTGTTTTTTGGCCATTTGTTTATGGTCCTTGGAGAAATGTCTATTTAAATCTTTTGCTCATTATTAAACTGGGTTATTTGTGTTTTATTGTTGAGTTGTATGAGGCTTTTAAAAAATAAATTTTAGATACATGTCCTGTATCAAATATGTGGTTTACAAGTATATCCTTCCATTCTACAGATCTTTTAATTTTCTTGATAATGTCCCTTGAAGCATAAAAAAAAATTTAATTTCGTGAAGTCCAGTTTATCGATTTGATCCTTGGCTGCTTATACTTTAGGTGTCATTTCTAGGAAACTGTTGCCTAATCCAAGTAATGAAGATTTACATCTACATATTCTTCTGATAGTTTTAGGTTTCCCATGTAGGCCATTGATCCATTTTGAATTAGTTTTTCTGGCAGACATGAGGTAGGGTCCAATTCCATTCTTATGCATGTGTATATCAGGTTAACCTGGCACCATTTGCTGAGAAGACAGTGCTTTCCCCCATCAAACAGTCCCAGCGCCCTTGTTGAAAATCAATGGACCATAAATGTATGGATTTCTTTCTAGATTTGCAATTCTGTTCCATTTATCTATATGTCTCTCCTAGGTCAGCACCACGTAGTCTTGATTAGTGTAGCTTTGTAGTAAGTTTTGAAATTCAGAAATAAATCCTCTAACTTCGTTCTTCTTTTTCAAGATTGTTTTGTATATTCTGGGTCTCTTGCATTTCCATATGAATTTTAGGATCAGCTTGCCAATTTATGCAAAAAGCCAGCTGGGATTTTGACAGTTACATTGAACTTGTAGATCAGTTTAAAAAGTATTGCCATCTTAACAATATTGTCTTCTAATCTGTGAGCATGGGATGTCTTTCCATTTATTTTGATCTTCTTTAAGTTTTTTCAATGATATTTTATAGTTTTTAGTTACAAGTCTGACACTTTTTTGTTAAATTTATTCTTAAATATTTCATTCCTTTTGATGCCATTGTACTTGGAGTTATTTCTTAATTTCATGTTTTGATTTCTTTATTGCTAGTATGTAGAAATACAATAGAATTTTTAATATTTTGATCTGTGCCCTGCCATCTTACTGAACTCATTTATTAGCTCTCACAGGGTTTGAGTTTTTTTTTCCCTTGGTGGATTCCTTAGGATTTTCTATATACATAATGCAAATAGAGATAGTTTTACTTCTTTCTTTCTAGTGTGCATGTCTTTTATGTCTTCTTGCCTAATTCTGTTGGCTAGTACCTCTAGTACAACCTTGAATAGAATTGATGAGAGTAGACATTCTTGTCTTATTCTTTCTTTTAGGGAGAAAGTATGATATCAGCTATGAAGGTGCTGTTTATTTTTATAGATGTCCTTTATCAAGCTGAGAAAGTTCTTTTGAATTCCTAGCTAGTTGGGTGTTTTATGATGAAAGGGTGTGGCATTTTTGTCAAATGATTTTTTCTACATTTATTGAGATGATCATGTAATTTTTGACCTTTATTCTATTAATACAATATATTATACTAACTAATTTTCAAATGTTGAGCCAACTTTCCATTTTGGGGATAAATCTCACTTGGTCTTATATTAATTCTGTGTATATGTTGTTGGACTTGATTTGCTAGTATTTTCTTGAGAATTTTCATAAGAGTTACTGGTTGGCAGTTTTCTTGTGATGTTTTTGACTGGCTTTGGTATTAGGGTAATGTTGGTTTCATAGAACTAGTTGGAAAATGTTCATTCCTCTTCCATTTTTAGGAAGAATTTGAGGACTGGTGTTAATTCTTTAAACACTTGGTAGAATTTACCAGTGAGACTATCTGGTCCTGGGCTTTTCTTTTTTGAGAAGTTTTTGATCACTGATTTAATCTCTTTATTTCTATAAATCTATTCAGATTTTCTATTTCTTCATGAAAATGAGTCTGTTTGGTAGTTTGCGTCTTTCTAGAAATTTTTCTGTTTTTACCTAGATGGTCTAATTTGTTGGTTTACCATTGTTCTTACTAGTTTCTTATAATCCTTTTTATTTCTGTAAGGTTGGTAGTAATGTCCCCTGTTTGATTCTTGATTTTAGTAATTTTAATCATTCCTCTTTTTTTCTTGGTCAATTTAGCTTAAACATTTGTCAATTTTGTGGTCTTTTCCAGGAACCGTGTTCTGGTTTCACTGATTTCTCGCTATTGCTTTTCCATTCTTTCTTTATTTCCACTTTAGTTTTTATTATTTAGTTCTTTGTTCTTGCTTTGGATTTGGTTTGCTCTTCTTTTTCTAGATTCTTAAGGTTGAAGGTTAAGGAATTGATTTGAGCTTTCTTCTTTTTTTTTTTTTAACCTAGGCATTTACAGGTATAAATTCCCTCTGAGCACTGCTTTCACTGTAACCCATACATTTGGTATGTTGCATTTTTGTTTTCATTCATCTCAAAGTCTTTTCTAATTTTCCTTGTGATTTCTCATTGATCCATTGGCTATTTAGGAATGCGTTATTGATTATAATCTGTCTAGGTGTGGATCTCTGAGTTTATCCTACATGGAGTTCATTAAAGTTCTTGGATGTGGGGATTGTTTTTCATCAAATTTGTCAAGTATTCAGCCACTATTTTTAAAAATATTCTTTCTGCTTCTTTTTCTCTTTCCTCCCTCTCTAGGACTCCCATATGTCAATGAATTTTGATTGTAATTTTATCTATGTAAACATATGTAACTACCAAGATATAAATCACCCATAGCCCCCGGAAGGTTACCAGGGACCCCTTCCCATCAATCCACACTACCCCCTGGCTCTGGGGGTGACTTCTAACATTTATCACTATAGATTATTGCTATAGATCTTTTTTTGCCTGTTTTTGAATGTTATACAACTTAAACCACCCAGAATCAACTCCTTTATGTCTGGCTTATTTAGCTCAACATTATATCTGTGAGATTCATGTCTCTTATGACATGGAGCAACAGCACATATGTTTTTGTTGCTGTGTATCATTCTGTTGTATGAACATGTCACACTTTTGTTGATGAATATTTGAGTTGTTCCCAATTTTACCTTTTATAAATAAAGTTGCTATAAATATTCTTGTACATATCTTTTGTGGACTCATGTTTTTTTTTTTTTCATATATCTGTATGTGTGTGCATACATAATCCTAGGAGTGTAAATTTTGGATTGTAGGGTACGGCCAGTTTTCCAAAGCATTATTCCAATTTAAAGTCCCACTATCAACATTTGAGGGTTCTAGTTCCTTTACATGATTCTCAGCACTGAGTAACGTCAATTTAAGTTTTAAGAAATTTAATCAATTAATTAATTAAAGACAGCTTCTCACTCTGTCACCCAGGCTAGAGTTCAGTGGTGCTATTATAGCTCATTACAGCCTTGACTACCACCTCACCTTCCTGAGTAGCTGTGACCACTGATTTGTGAGCTGTGACCGTTGATTTGTAGAAGTTTTTAATATATTCTGTATATGTATCCTTGGTTGGATACGTATATTACAAACATCTTCCTCTGGTTTGTAGCTTGTCTTTTCATTCTTTTTATGGTACCTTCTTATAAATAGCTTTTAATTTTAATGGAGTAAAATTTATTAATCTTTTCTTTTATGGTTAGCTTTTTTATTAAGTAATCTTTGCCTGTCTAAGTTATAAAGTTATGCCTTTTTGAAACCTTTTATTTAAAATTTCAGATTTACAGAAAAGTTGTAAAAATAATACAGAGAATTTAGGTATACACTTAATCCAGCTTTCTCTAATTTTACTTACATAACCATGGTATAGTTATCAAAATAATGAAAATATTCTTATTTTTCTTTTAGAAGCTTTATTTTGTCTTTTATTATTTTAAAAGTAAAATTAAGTCTATGACCTATATCGAGTTAATTTTGCCTATAATATAATGCATGGGGGGACAAGATCTATTTATTTTTGATATGGATATGCATGTGCTCCAGCTCCATTCATTGAGAAGCATTTCATTTACATATTGAATCACTGGTCCCTTTGTTGAAAATCACGTGTAGGTCTGTTTGTGAACTCTTTATTTGTTTTATTAATCTATTTGGCTATTGCTAACTTATCTGTTGTAGCTTTATACTAGATCTTAAAATCTGGAAGTGTAAGTCCTCCACTTTATTCTTCTATAAGGTTTTTTGGATATTTCTGGCTTAATCTCATTATAAGTATCAGAAACAGATTTTCTTTCATGAAACTAGTGAATCATTAGTCAATTTAATGAATGTTAGAGGTGATTAAAACTGAAGAAAGACATTAATCTTCAAAAGTGAAAGGTCATTCCAAGTGTGTAGCAGAACAAACCACCATATAATAAAAACAAATCATAATTACATTCCAAGGACATGTCAAAATATGAAAAAATGAAGAAAAATTTATATTAGTTACATGGGAAAAGGAACTATTTATAAAGAAAGATTCTGATAAAAACCACAGTTCTCAGCAACAAAAGTGGAGTCAAGAGGTTAATGAAACATTATTTTCAAAGTGCTAAGATCAAGTAACTCTGAACCTAGAATTCTATACCCAGCCAAATTGTCAATCAGAATTGAGAATGAACTATGTTTTTATATATAAAAACTTTCCAAACTTTCCCATGTACAGATCCTCAGAGAGTGACTAACAGAATATAAATTATAGAATTATATGAATTATATATTATAGAAATTATAGAATCAAAATTTTAAAGGAAATTAAGAAAGAAATTGTGTAAGTCAAAATGTAACAGTTGAACAGAGTCATTAGGGAAAGCTGTTAGTAAGTCTAAATAAGTATGGGTTAAAAAATGATAAAACAAGATCAAGGTAATATTCCAAACATTAATATAGGATGTTAATATAGGGGAAATTAATATGGGGAAATATAAAAGGATAATTTGGTGTGTGTTTGAATTTTATTTTTACTTTTTGCATTTTTAAATTATACTTTAAGTTCTGGAATACAAGTGCAGAATGTGCAGGATTGTTACATAGATATATGTGTGCCATGGTGGTTTGTTGCACCCATCAACCTGTGATCTACATTAGATATTTCTTCTAATGCTATCCCTCCCCTAATCCTCCAACCCCCGGCAGGTCCTGGTGTGTGATGTTCCCCTCCCTGTGTCCATGTGTTCCCATTGTTCAACTCCCACTAATGAGAGAACAAGCAGTGTTTGATTTTCTGTTCTTGTGTTAGTTTGCTGAGAATGATGGTTTCCAGCTTCATTCATGTCCCTGCAAAGGACATAAACTAACTCAAAGGATAATTTTTAAACGGTGCTAAGAATATTGTTTCCATGAAGGGAGAATATAGCTATTGATTTACTAATTTAAGGTAAACAAATATGAATGAAATAAAATTATTTATTGAAAGATAAGGACTGACCAGGGCTGTTGGCTTATGTCTACAATCCCAGCACTTTGGGAGGCTGTGGTGGGAGAATTGCTTGCACCCAGGAGTTTGAGGCTACTGTGAACTATGATCACTCCACTGCACTCCAGCTGGGGCAACAGAGGGAAGCTCTGTCTCAAACAAATAAAAAAAAAAAAGATAAATACTGACAGTAATACTAACAACTCAACAAAAAACACGTATGATAAGTGTGGTCTTAGACAAAATATGATTCAAGGCAAAAACCATTTTGACGAACCAAGGAAAGCATATCAGGCAAGGTTACAGTGTGGAACATTCAAGTGGTTAATTGAAGAACACTGAATGTTAATGCATGAACTGTTTTCAGAGGCCTGGGGAAAGGTAAGGAAAGCAAGAAGGAATGTCAAAGTCTTTGCAGACAATTGGGAGTCACGACCATTCTGGGCTGAACAGCAGGGAAGGCACAATGCCATCAGC
Source organism: Cebus imitator (assembly GCF_001604975.1). Lineage (NCBI taxonomy): Eukaryota > Metazoa > Chordata > Mammalia > Primates > Cebidae > Cebus > Cebus imitator. The sequence goes on along the minus strand of NW_016107883.1, from coordinate 14,372 downwards.
ACCCAGAGGCAGCTGGGAATCTCAGAGAGAAGTGACCGCTGCTGGTCATCTGGGACAATCAGTTGTGTTGTATATATTTTACAGTGTTTACTTTGTGGCTTCTTGTGACCTTCTGGATAAGCAAATGGATTTTCTGGGTCCCACTCATTGCATTAATGTGGGTCTCCCAAGGTGGTGTGAGGATGAAATAAGTAAATGCCTGAGAGGTGCTCAGAACAGATCCTAGCACAGAGAAAGTTTCCCTTAAACATTGGGGGTGGGGGTACTGGGAGCTGCACACCCGAATGACCACACTCGAAGTAGCGTGCACATTCGGAAGGTTTGACTTCTCTTCCTGTGGGATGGCCCAATTGCTTAAGCTCCAGACTCAGCAAACGCAGGATCTGCCCCAGCTGAGCACACTACTCTTCTGATGAAAATTGCAACGGCTGGCGGAGCTTACTGGCCCGGAAGTAAGCTTCTCCTGCCCCACCCACAAGGCCCTGGAAGGAGGAAGGCATAGCCGATCTGCTGTCTGGCTCTACGTTCCCGCAAACGTCCACTCTGCTCCAGCCTCACTGGCCTCCCCTCTGGACCTGTGGGCCTCCCATCCCCTCTCCCATGAGCTCCACTCCCCTAGCACCGCTGGGGCCCACCTAGTGTGGAGACTCCACCGAAAGCTACTGCCTCCAGGCCTCCCACCCCAGGCCTTCAGACCCTGGTAACGCCTCTGCGCTCTTGGTGTAGCTCTCAACCTTCATTTCTGGGATAAGCAGCTGACCCAATCAACCCCACTGGCGTCTACACCTTGGAGACTGAGTCCTAAGACCTCTGCTGGCCACCGCCTGGAGCCCAGGCCCCGCTCCACGGCTGCGCGCTTTCGGGTAAAAGCCTGGGACGGCGCTTCTGTGGTCTCCTGCCGCCACCTGAACCGGGGACAGCAGCGCCTAGGGAGCCTCAAGACCTCTTACGAGAGCATTTCAACTCTGCTGACAAACCTCAACTACTCCAGGGACTTCGCTGGAAAGAAACGTTCTAGAAAGACCAAGTGGGTAAGTCACAAGAAAGAACTAAGTTACCCTGATGGGATGGCTGAGGGGACTCTGGGGGGCTGGAGGGGTGGTGGGGAGGTGAGGGCCTGAGGGCCTTCCCTGACGCTCTCCTCTCCGCCCTCTCCCACCTGGCTCCGGGCATCTCCCCTCTCCTCCTTCCCGCCCCTTCCCTGCTTCTCTCCAGTTCAGGAGGCCTGGAAGTTTCTGCCTCGCACCCACCCTATGAGACAGCTCTCGCCAACCTGTTCCCCTCAGCCCCGGGCTCAGCCCCTCCTGCCTCCCCCCTCGCAGAATCACCCCTCCACTCTCTGCAGCTGCGAGATGTGGGTAGAGGCTCAGATTAATGTGGTCTGTGTTCTGCCCTGGGGACCCGTGTCCTGAACATTTTGCTCCCAGGCCCGCCCTAGGGGACCCAGATGAAGTCAGTCTGGCTCCTTCAGACAAGGAAATCGGGCTTTGCATTTTGATAGCTGTTGCTGACTTGAACCCCCAAAGAGTAAACAACAAAACTAGCATGTTTTTCTCCATATCCTTTGAAAAGCCAGTATAGGGCTTTATTCTCTAGCAAATTCATTGTAAAAATCCAAGTTCCATTTTGTAATTTGATTTTTTTAAACATGGTCAAGTGTAACCTTTTTACATGATTTTGCCTAGGGGATTCTGTGGCTTGCTTGTGGTTGCCCTGGGACAGGATTGTTGATGAGTACCTGCCGCCGACTAGCAAGTGCTGTCTGTATCTGACATATGATTAGCTCTGGTCTGCCACATGTTGGAGACAGCTCCCTGTATTTTATGGTTTGTCTTTTGATTTTGAACATGGTAAATTTGTGGACTTTTTTTTTTAAACCAGACATTCAATTTTAAAATAGTCAGTTTTATCAGTATTTTCTGGTCTTAGTCTCATGCACAAAAGGCCTTTTCCATCATATGACTTAAGTTTTTGAGAAACTGACTAGGCATTTGTACATGTTAACTCTTGCAGGGGTGTCCAATCTTTTGGCTTCCACAGGACATATTGGAAGAAGAAGAATTGTTTTGGGCCACACATAAAATACACTGACACTAAAGATAGCTGATGAACTTAAAAAAAATCATAAAAATATTATTTTAAAAAATCCTGTAATGTTTTAAGAAACCGAGTTTGTGTTGGGCCACATTCGAAGCCATCCTGGGCCACAGGTTGGACAAGCTTGCTCTAGAGGATGTTCTGAACTAGCAAGGGTATGTGTATCACAGGCCAGAAGTACATACAATGTGGTGTGCTTTCCTGGAACTGAACTTATTTTCCATCTAGAGCCCATCTTTGGGCAGTTGGGGAAGAGGGATTTCCTCTTCAGATGGGTACCCTTGGGTACTTGAGACTTTCTCAGTGCATTCTGGTTTCCTCTTGCCCCCTTTTCCAGGAGTTGCTCTTGCCGTCTGGGGCCAGGGTGTCTTTGCCTCAAATTTCTGAGTGAGCAATTTGGTCAGTGGTCCACATCTGTCCTGCGGGCATCTCAGTGGGCCCTCCTACCACTGGTCCTCAGCTTCTGTCCCTGCAGGCATCTATGAAACACTAAGCTCCTTTCTTGTCACTGGCTGTCATTGCGTGTCCTTCAGCTCCCTCAAGAGGACCCTCCCTGGGGCTCCTGGCTTCTCCTCCACCCCAGGTCCCCTGCCCATTTGGGAGGAAATAAATGCTGCTTCGGCCTCACAGGCCCTCTGCCCTGACCCTGCCTAAACTTCCATTTCAGAGCATCACGCCGCACCTGAGCACCTCTCATGGTCCAGGACCGCAGCCAGAATAAAGAGCGCTGGTGCTCTCTTCCCTTAAACCTGTCCTCCAGCCCGTGTGGCAGAGAGGAGGGGGAGCATCACTGTCAGATCTCCAGTTTCCCCTGTGACTGCATTCTGCCTGGGTAGAGGAGAGGAGATACACCAGACCCACTCCACTCATACAGACATAACTATCAGGGAGCGGTTCTTTAGCACACCCCAGTTGCTCAAGCCAGAAACTTGAGCGTCTGCCTGGTACAGTCCTCTCCTCCTGCTCACATCTGTTTTTCTTCCTTTCCCAGGCCAGGTTTCTTCTGTCTGTGGTCCACCTTCTGATCTAGAGAGGCTCCTGAAATATGAAACTGGTAGAGAAGCTTCTTAAAGGCTCCCTGCCATGCTTGCCCTGAGGGTCCTGGCAGGTGCTCCGGGGCACCATCATGATCTGACTGGTGTCCCTGCCCCCAAGAAGTCCCTCCCTGCCCTCACTTGTACCCTGAAAGGTTTCCCAGTGTCTTCATCTGCTCGGCTTTTGACTCCAATGGGCAGCCTCCCTCTAGGCTCTGCCAAAAGGACTCTGGAGACACCTGGCTGGTTCCTTTCTCATACAAGTTCCCATTGTTCACCCGGCTGGAGGTTGTGGGTATTGACAGTCAGCTGTGCCTCAGTCTCCTGCATTCCATGCTGCTTCTGACCCCAGCCGTCAGGTCCCCGGGGGTCCTGACTGCACCAGCCTCTGCTCCTTGATGCTGGGGTTGGGTGTGTCCTCTCCTGGCCATGGGACCCCTCCACCATCCTTGCCACATCTGTCACCTAAGGCAGTCAAAGCATGTACTGGGCATCAGTTCTTCAGAAACAGCTCCAAATTTCAAGGTGATTCCTCTGGAGACCTTCGTTTTGGGGAAAAACACCTGGTGCTACCTGGTGTGCCCTCTCCTTGATGCTAGGTCCTTGATCATCTCTTCAATTCCTTTCTATCATGTCCTCACTGTGTCAGGTGTGGGTGCTGAATACACCATTCAGAACACTCTGAAAATTGGCAGTCAGGCCTTGTGTTCAGACACTGCATCCTTTGAAGGAAATGTTTTGGGAGGTCTTACTTTGTGGGGTGAGCGTCTGTCAGGGATGAAATGCTCCAGGACTACCTTTCTCTGCGCCTTCAGCAGCCCCTGTGCTGGGGTGGACTGCTGTGGATTTCTGGCTTTGCTGTTCCTTCATCAGTCAGCTTGGGGGCTTTGCTGAATCTTAACTCTCCCTCCAGCAGGTCTCCAACAGGGTTGGCCATCAGTACTCTTCAGTCTTTGGTATCTGACTTGCATAGAGGGAGGCATGAGGAACTGAATTCAGAACTTGTTTGGATGTCCCTAGAAAATGCCTCACAAGGCTGCTGTGCACCCCTCCCACTGAAGAGGCCACTCATTCCTACTCAGGATGCCCTGCTCCTCATCCTCCCTCCAAGATGCCTTGACCTTGGCTCTTGACCACCTCTAGTTGTTCCCCTCTTCCCCTTGACCTTGGCTCCCCTCACCCCTAGTTGTTCCCCTCTTCCCAGCCCTCCTGAGCTACCTGGTCTCCCTGCCCTCTGACCAGCTATCTGCCTACCCCACAGATACTAGAAGTCCCCTGAGGTGCGTGTGGCCTCAGCTTGCAGAGGAGCACGCTTGCCAGACACTTCGGAGCTTTGAAGGGCACAGGCCATCTAAGATGAGCACAGGTGCATCAGAGAAACAAGCAGAGCAGAAGGTCTGCCGTGCCTTCCAGGCCTCCAAGGAAGCCCATGGGACTCTGGCAGCCATGGCCCCTTGGGTGGTTGTGGGCTCTGCCGATGGCTCCTGCACCTGCCTGGGAGCCCAGCCTGTAACTGACCCGGCCCTCTGGCCTGTCATGGGGACTTCCTCTGTCGTCTACTCCTGGATGGGATGTTTTCCACAAGCTTACCCAGCCGTCTGGGCTTACCCTTGGGTGCTGTATGGTGGGTATCTCTGGATGGGGTATCCCCCTCCAGCTGCCTTGGTGCCTTCAGTGTGGCCATATTGGAGGGGCACCTCCAGCTTTGACCCCCTCGTGAGAAGTCTGTACCTGGATGCCTTGGCCCCCAACCTATTTTCTATCCCCATGGGATTCCCACCCAGCTACTCCATGGCCTCTCCCACTCTGGGTGGGGCCATCTCCAGCCGCTGTCCCCAGGTGGGATACCAGACTCCAGCCAGCTCAGCCCCCATGGCTGCAGTTGGGGAGCTATCCAGAGGAGCTCCCTACTTGAAGAGGTGCCAAGCCCCTCCCTCAGAATGGGCCTCCAGGTTCAGTATTTGGGCACCTTTGCCCCACTGCAGCTCAGAGCTCCGCCCTCTGCCCCCTTCCCCCATTGAAGATTCTCAGTCAGACCCCGGCTGCCCCAGCTCCTCCTCCCCCCGGTCACCCTGCAGGGCTCGCTGCCGCCTCTTTGAGTGCTGATCAGCCCTCCAGACCCACCTAACAATCAGAGACAAGTCTGGGTGGACTTTTAGTTTTTGGAAGAGTCTCAGAAGTGAGTTGTTTGCTATTCTTCAGTACAGAGCACACCTCCTGGACTCATGCAAGGCCCCTCTATTTGGTCTTTCTCTTCACTTTCTTGTTTTTCTGTTTGCCCTTCAACCCTGATACTGGCACCTTTTCTCCTCCCCAGACTGTCCTGGGCCAGCCCTCTGGTAGATTTGCTGTAAGTCCTCAAACATGCGTGCATGCAACCTTGTAAAATGAGCATATTTAAGCTCAACCCACCGTGCAGAGGTGCTCAGTTAGAATAAGCCTCCAGGTTCAGTATTTGGGCATCGGTGCCACCCGCCAGCCCAGGACTCTCTCTGGCCCCTCCTCAGCAAAGACCCTCAGCAGGACCCCCGCATCCCTGGCCACACTGCGGGGCCTGCCGCTGTCTCTTCCAGCATTGGTCTGTCCTCCAGGGAACCACACACTTAGGTACTTTAGAACCCATGGAATCCAGTGAGCACTAGCTGTAGGCTCTGCCTAGAGGCTTCCAAAACCTGTTTGTTCCAGTATACATGGAGTAGGAAATGCTGACTTGTTCAGAGTGCTGGTGCCCTTGGGTCCTTGTGGGTGTGCTCTTTTCACTCCTCACCCCCTCAGCACCCTCTGGAGTAATGCACACACCAGTAAGATGTACGGTACATGCTTTTAAAAATTTTAAATAAATGATACTGTGCTATAAATCTTGTTTTCAATTTTTCATTCATTAGTTTAAGACCTAGCCGTATCTGCATATATGTGTAGTGTATTTGGAGTTTGTTTTCAAATTTATTAGCATGTTTTTCATACTATTATTTCTTACTATTGTTATGGGCTGTATTCCATTTTTCTTTACAATTTTGTGTTTGAGGTTTACAAGGTGATGTTACGGGATATGTACAGATAGTAAAATGGTTACCATAGTGAAGCAGACTAACATCTGTCATCTCACAGTTACATTTTTTGGTGACAAGAGGAGCTAAAGTACACTTATTTGACAAAAACCCCTAGTACAATGCCATTTCATTAACTTTATTCCTCATGCTGTACATTAGAGCTGTAGGCTTGCTCAGCCTACCTGTACTTGGTATCCTTTGACTTACATATCCCAGTTTCCCCACTCCCAGCCCATGGGAACCACTGCTCCATTCTCTCTGTATTTTAGCTCTTTGTTCTCTTTTAATAGTCCACATATAAGGGAAACTGTGCAATATTTTTTTTGTGTCTGATTTATTTCAGCATGCCCCATGCATGTTATGGCAAATGGCACAATCTCCTTTTTAAAGGCTAAATAATATTCTACATCCATTATATATATGGCTATAATCATATTTATCCATTCATCCATTGATAGGCATCTGGGTTGTTTCCTTATCTTGGCTATTGTAAATAATTCTGCAGTGAACATGAGAGTACAGGTATCTTTATGAGGTGGTGATTTCATCTTTTTTGGGTACATTTCCAGAAGAAGCATTGCTGGATCATGTAGTACTATTTTTATTTTGTCCAGGGACTTCTATATTGTTTTCTATAATGGCTGTACTCCTTTTCTTTTCAAATAGTGTATATATTAAAATTTTCCCATGGATTTTTGTTTTATTAGTATCTATTTTTGACTCATTGATTCTGTGTCTTGAAGTATCTTCTTCTTGTGAGCTTATTATTTCTTTTGTAACTTCTTAAAGTTGATGACAGCCAGTTCATTTTTAGGCTTGATTCTTTTCTGTTACAAATTTTTAAGGCTATAAAATTCCCTCTAAGTATACCACTCTAAAATATATCCTGCAGTTATATGATATTCTTATTTGTATATCTTTTTGAACAATCACTGTTAAGGAGAATCAGGTAAATTTTATTAAAGGCTGACAAACCAAAATTGTTTGTAGTTTAAAATGCCTCATAAAGAATTTATATAATAGTCCAATTACTATTCTAGTTATTGCTGTTATAATGGACTAATGAGAATTAATGTTTATATGATATTGATAGAGAATTAGTATGGAAGTTATGCACTTATAATATTAATATACCAATAATTTGTACACTACCCAAAAAACTATAGCTTCATCCAGAAGCACTTTGAACAAAACTTGAATCTGTTGATGGCAATGATTGTATATCTATTGCAGATCTTATGCTGATGGTGATAGAGAAATCATCAAAAATACATTGTGAAGGGAATAGAAAGATTGCCAAGTTTCTTGGTTTACTTTTGGAATTTGAAATAATTGATCTGTTAGAAGGTTGAATTAACCTTAAATCCACTGCTGTCTCTGGGACATGACAGCCTAGGGAAACGCAGGAAAACCCAGCCTGAGATAAGACATCTGTGTAAGTTCCTGGAGGCTGTGCAGAGGGGCAGGGCTGCAGGTCTCTGAGACCCTCAGCTGGGAAGGAGAGAGGAAGCTCTTCAGATTAGCACCAGGGAATTGATTTCTCCAGCCTGGAGCTCACCCCTTCAGCTCTCTGTAGTTTTCTCCTAGGCTGTGTGTTTTGCATGATGCCTTCTATAGAGTGGTGGTTTCTCAAGATGGTTCTGTTTCTGCAAGTGCCTTTTACACAGCCTGAGGTTTTCTTATGTACTTCGTATTCTTAGATGGGGACAGCAAAGCTTGTGCCAGATGCTTTTCCCTTTTTACACTGATTGCAAAGGACTGAGCAAACATAGGAGACTGTCAATGACAGGTGCACACACGGCTGGCTCCCCAGGGGCTGTGGAGGATGGGGGCAGCCCGGGTTGCTGGGCTGCTTGACCACTGCTTCCCACAGTGTCCCAAAAACACTTGGGTGGCCCCTTGGTGCTGCTAATGTCTACCACAGGCTGAGCTCCCCCACGCCCAACAAGGAACAGAGAGCCCCCAAAGCCACTTGCTAACTGGGGCAGAGCCTGCGAGAGCTGCTTGCAGGGAGCTGGGAGGATGTGTGGGGCTGCTCCCTCTCGTAATCTGTTTTTACATTTTCTTCTCGGCTTTCCTGAAGTATACAGCAGTCCCTCCTTATCCTCAGTTCTGCTTTCTGAGGTCTCAGTTACCCACAGTCAACTTTGTTCTGAAAATATTAACTAGAACCCCCAGAAATCAGCAATTTCTAAGTCTTAAAGGGGGCACCATTCTATGTAGTGTCATCAGATCTCTGTCCTGCCCTGAAAATGGAGCCTGCCTTGTCCAGAGTTCCACACTGGCTTCATCACCTGCCTGTTAGTCACTGAGTCCTCTTAGTTATCAGGTCCACAAAGGTGGTAGCTCCCTTTGTGTTCAAGGAACCCTTGTTATACCTAATGACGGCCCCAAGGTGCCAGAGGAGTGCTGCTGGCAATTCACATAGGCCAAAGAGAAACTATAAAGTGTGTCCTTTAAGTAAAAAGGTGAAAGTTCTTCACTTAATAAGGAAAGAAAAAAAAATAGTATGCTGAGGTTGCTGAGATCTGTAGTATAAGATGCTGAGAGACAGACAGGGAGACCATATTCACATAACTTTATTACACCATATAGTTTTATTATTGATCTTACTGTGCCTAATTTATGAATTAAACTGTATCATAGTTATGTATAGGAAAAAGTGTATATAGGGTTCAGCACTATCTGTGGCTTCAGGCATCCACTGGGGGTCTTGGAACATACCTGCCTCAGATAAGGGGGAACTACTGTAATTGCATTTCCACATTTTTATTTGAAGAATTTTAAGGAGTAATAGAACACCCATATACCCCCCATCTCTATACAATTGTTAATACTTTGCAACATTTATTTAATCTCTTAGTCTTTATTCACACAAATACACCTACAAATAGTATCATGCATATGGATTATCCATTTATAGGGCTGCCTATCAATTTGTCAAACCATTTGAAAGTAAATCACAGATGTCTGACACTTCCTTATGCACCTCTAAAAAATAAGAGCATTCTCCTACACTACCACTTATTATCACACCTGACAAGATTAATAATTCTCTAATGTCTATTATTCAGAACATATTCAAATATTCCCAGTTGCCCCAACAATGTACAGTGTTTGATAGCTTTTTTTTTTTTAAACCTAGGATAGATCACATAGCCATTTGTAGATCCTATTTTGTGGAGTGACTATCCCAGATGCTTTATTCCTTAGGTTGGTTGTGGGGTAAGTGGTGTGTGTGCACTTATTCTATACATGTATGTTTTGTCAGATACGAGTATTGCTTATGGCTTTTTACTTTTTAAATGGTACCTGCTGATCAATAGAAGTTCTAAATTTTATGGATATCCAATTTTTATTAATATTTTTCTCTTTGGAGTAGTGCTTCGGAAGGCCTAATAGCTTTGTCTACCCCAAGGTCATGGACATAGTTTTATATTTTTTTCTTGAAGGTTTATTGTGTTACCTATTTACTTCAAATTAGTTTTTGAAATGTGTTGTCTGTTGGCTTTGATCTATTTCAGTACCTTTTCCCATGTACTTAAAAATTCTGCAATTTAGGGGTATAATATTCCGTACATGTCATTTAGGTGAAATTGGATAATTATTTTGTTCAAATGTGTATTGCTTTTTTATCTTCTTGTTTCATCAGTTATTGAAAGTTAAAATCTCCAACTCTGTGACTTATTCTATTTCTCCTTCTAGTTCTGTTGAGTTTTGCTTTATATTTTTTAAGTTATGTTATTAGGTGGCTAACAAATTTGGGACAAAGGATGATTTGTCTTTTTTTATAAGATGTCCCACTTGACATCTTTCACTGCTTCTAATGTTAACATTGGTTTTGTGAAGGTAATAATATATTCATTTTACTTTTCCTTTTCAGGCTAGTCAAATGAAGCAGTGAGGGTGGAGAAAGAACAAAGAAATCTGTAACTGCCTGTGATCCATTAGTTATAACATCACTGCTCATGTACTTTTGGTTGGTGCTTGCCTTACTTTCAATCACTTTGTGTTCTTACCTGTCTTATAAACAGCAGGTTGATGGTTTGGTTTTTTCAATCCAGTCTGACAGTCTCTGTCTTTTAACTGGATTGTTTACACCATTCATATTTAACAGAATTACTGCTATCATTGACCTAAGTTTACCATCTCACTATTTGTTTTCTCTTTGTTCCCTCTGCTCTTTGTTCCTTTATTTCTCCTTTCCTGCCATCTTTCATAAAATTCAAAGTATTTTTTAATTAGTCCATTGTATCTCCTCTATTACTATTTAGTTAGACATTCATGTATTATTCTTTTGGTGGTTGCTCTAGATTAAAATAGTACCCTTGATGTGTTACAGCCTTCTTTGTATTCCACCACTTTCCAAATCATGCATGAGCCTTCCAACAGCTTTATTTAACTCCATTATTCCCTCTGCTTTTGCCCTATAATAATGCCTTACTTCTATTTAAGTTGGAAGCTTCACAAGATACTATTGTTTGAGCCTTATAGCCATTACTGTTATACAGTTACTCATCTATTTCCCTTTGCAGCACTCGTTATTTCCTCCCCAAATCTCCATGTCTCTGCCTGGAATCATTTTCTTTCAGCCTGAAGAACTACTTCCATGCTTTGAATCACAAGGAATTGTTTCAGCTTGTTTGACTGGAAACATCTTAATTGTGCCTCCTATTTATTTTAAAGGATATTTTTGCTGACTCTTTTTCCTAGGTCAGCAGATTTTCCTGAAAGTATCATTTCATTTTTTTTTTCCTTGTGGGATTCTAAGTCACAAAGACTTAAACACTTTGGACAACTTTCAGAACAGGAGAAAATGTTCAAAGGCTTGTGGACACTCATAACAACATGTTTATTAAGGTACTTTTTTATTACTCATGGTGACTTGATTCCATTCCTTGAAAATGTAATATAAAACCAATTCTTTGAAACTGATAGTTATTATAAACCCAGTAAATTTTATAAACTTGTTAAGTACATGTTCATTGCAGAGTTCTTTATATGTCCATATATGGAAGAGTTCTGATCAAGTTGCTGTCTGGTTTAAATCTTTTATATCTTTTAGTTTCCTGATCTTTCAGTTATTTAGAGAGAGATGTGTTGTGTGTTGAAATTTATCAAAGTATTTTTCTTTTATTTACTATCATTTTGTATTAATCACTTTATCTTCTGCGGTCTAATAATGTAGTGAATTGTGTTGCTCATCCTTGTAATTGTTGATGTAAACTAAATCAGACCGTATTTTGCAATATATTTTGCATTTGGTTTGTTGATGTGTTATGTAGAATATTTTACGTAAGAGAAAAAGAATGTAGTTATGTTTCTTGTGTTGACCTTACCAGTTTTGAATTCAAAAACTAAATTTCAAAACTTTTCCTCTGAAAAGAAATTTCTGGAGTCTATTTATGAGAGAGTTTGAAAAAAATCACCTATAACCTGTTCCTGTGACTTTTTTTTTTTTTTTT
>NW_016107883.1:0-2198 GCF_001604975.1 Cebus imitator | reverse complement strand
CTCCCACTGGGTGAGTTTTCTCTTCATCTTTTTTTGAATTGCATTTTAGGTTTTGGGGTACATGTGAAGAACATGCAAGATTGTTGCATAGGTACACACATGGCAGTATGATTTGCTGCCTTCCTGCCCATCACCTATATCTGTCATTTCTCCCTATGCTGTCTCTCCCCAAATCCCCAACCCCTGCTGTCCCTCCCCTATTTCCCCCTGACAGACCCCAGTGTGTGATGCTCCCCTCCCTGTGTCCATGTGTTCTCATTGTTCATCACCCACTTATGAGTGAGAACATCTGGTGTTTGATTTTCTGTTCTTGTGTCAGTTTGCTGAGAATGATGGTTTCCAGGTTCATCCATGTCCCTGCAAAGGACACGAACTCATCGTTTTTGATGGCTGCATAGTATTCCATGGTGTATATGTGCCACATTTGGGTTGGTTCCAGGTCTTTGCTATTGTAAACTGTGCTGCAATGAACATTTGTGTACATGTGTCCTTATAGTAGAATGATTTATAATCCTTTGGATATATACCCAGTAATGGGATTGCTGGGTCAAATGGAATTTCTATTTTTAGGTCCTTGAGGAATCGCCACACTGTCTTCTACAATGGTAGAACTAATTTACACTCCCACCAACAGTGTAAAAGTGTTCCTATTTCTCCACATCCTCTCCAGCATCTGTTGTCTCCAGATTTTTTAGTGATCGCCATTCTAACTGACGTGAGATGGTATCTCAATGTGGTTTTGATTTGCATTTCTCTAATTACCAGTGATGTTGAGCATTTTTTCATATGTTTGTTGGCCTCATGGATGTCTTCTTTTGTACAGTGTCTGTTCATATCCTTCACCCACTTTTGAATGGGTTTGTTTGTTTTTTTCTTGTAAACCTGTTTTAGTTCTTTGTAAATTCTGGATATCAGCTTTTTGTCAGATGGGTAGACTGCAAAAATTTTTTCCCATTCTCTTGGTTGCCGATTAATGACTGTTTCTTTTGCTATGCAGAAGCTGTGGAGTTTGATTAGGTCCCATTTGTCTATTTTGGCTTTTGTTGCCAATGCTTTTGGTGTTTTTGTCATGAAGTCCTTGCTTATGCCTATGCCTATGTCCTGAATGGTTTTGCCTAGATTTTCTTCTAGGGTTTTTATGGTGTTAGGTCTTATGTTTAGATCTTTAATCCGTCTGGAGTTAATTTTAGTGTAAGTTGTCAGGAAGGGGTCCAGTTTCTGCCTTCTGCACATGGCTAGCCAGTTTTCGCAATACCATTTATTAAACAGGGAATCCTTTCCCCATTGCTGGCTTTTGTCAGGTTTGTCAAAGATTGGATGGTTGTAGATGTGTGGCATTGCCTCTGAGGCCTCTGTTCTGTTCTATTGGTCTATATCTCTGTTTTGGTACCAGTACCATGCTGTTTTGATTACGGTAGCCTTGTAGTATAGTTTGAAGTTCGGTAGTGTGATGCCTCCTGCTTTGTTCTTTTTGCTTAGAATTGACTTGGCTATGCGGGCTCTCTTTTGGCTCCATATGAAGTTTAAGGTGGTTTTCTCCAGTTCTGTGAAGAAGGTCCTTGGTACCCTGATGGGGATAGTGTTGAATCTGTAAATTACTTTGGGAAGTTTGGTTATTGTCACGATAACTGATTCTTCCTAACCACGAACGTGGAATGTTTCTCCATCTGGTTGTGTCCTCTCTTATTTCGGTGAGCAGTGGTTTATAGTTCTCCTTGAAGAGGTCCTTTACGTTCCTTGTTAGTTATATTCCTAGATATTTTATTCTCTTTGTGGCAGTTGTGAATGGCAGTTCGTTCTTGATTTGGCTCTCTTTAAGTCTGTGTTTGGTGTATAGGAATGCATGTGATTTTTGCACATTGATTTTGTATCCTGAGACTTTGGTGAAGTTGCTAATCAGTTGCAGGAGATTTTGGGCCGAGACAATGGGGTCTTATAGACATACAATCATGTCGTCTGCAAATAGAGACAATTAGACTTCCTCCTTTCCTGTTTGAATACCCTTTCTTTCTTTTTCTTGCCTGATTGCTCTGGCTAGAACCTCCAGTACTATATTGAATAGGAGTGGTGAGAGAGGGCATCCTTGTCTAGTGCCACATTTCAAGGGGAATGCTTCCAGTTTTTGCCCATTCAGTATGATATTGGCTGTTGGTTTGTCGTAAATAGCTTTTATTATTTTGAGATACGTTCCGTCAATA
>NW_016107882.1:1176892-1178699 GCF_001604975.1 Cebus imitator | reverse complement strand
CTGTTGTTTCTGGGGTGCTGTTGTGTTGTTTCTGGGGTGCTGTCATGGTGTCCCCGGGGTGCTGTCGTGGTATCCCTGAGGTGCTGTACTGTTGTCTCTGGGGTGCTGTTGTGTTGTTTCTGGGGTGCTGTCATGTTGTCTCTGGGATGCTGTTGTGTTGTCCCTGGATGCTGTAGTGTTGTCCCCGGGGTGCTGTCGTGTTGTTTCTGGGGCGCTGTAGCTTAGATTTTTTTGCCATTTAAGGACTTTTGGTTTGACCACCACAGGGACTGTGGAATGTCCCAAAATGGTGCCGCCCTGCGTTTCCTTCACTCACGCCCTCTGTGAACATATATGTCGACACAGACTCCACGTGGCATGGCGTGGCATGGCCTTAACACTGTGGCTGCTCCTGCAGCGCCACTGCCTTGTGGGTGAGGAGAGCCTGCCGTAGGTGTCACCGTCACCCTTGCCTGCCACCTTCCTCCCACCCCGGCTTTCTCACTGCCTTGGTCACCATGTGGTTCTGTAGGTGTGGGTCTGTATGTGTGTTTATTTGTATCCCATGTGTGGATTTGGGAAGCCACTAAAGAATATCTCTCTCTTCCTCTTGCGTTGATCCAGAAACAGATAGGGGTTTGTAGATGGAAACCAGCCACATGTTTCGCCACTGATGGGTGCAGAGGCAGAGGGCGCTGGGGAGACCTGTGGCAACTGTAGGCCGCTTGGTGCTTTTCCTGAAACCCAAGGGCTCTCCCGTGAGGGGCACAGCATGCTTCCTGGTGGAGGAGAAGCCAGCAGACAGGCCCAGTGGTGGGGCCTCCAGCCGGTGCCACCTCCCCCTGCTCTCACACGGGTGTGGCTCCGTGGGGGGCTGTGGAGGGCAGACCACACAGCTTCAGCCCTGGGAAGGTGGGGGTAGAAACAGCACAGGTGGGGCCGTGGCATTCATGCCCACCCTGTCTTTGAGTCCCATTAAAACTGATCTTTGCCCGCTATATTCTTCTTCTGGTAACCAAGATCCAGTGTAAATCTAAAATTGTTTTCATTTTCAAAATGTATGGTTGAGTTTTACTAAAAAGTGGCACTTTCTTTTCTTTCTCTTTCAGGACTTCAGACAAGTGTGACGAGGCTGTGTGGTGAGATTGTGGAGCTGAAGCAGCACCTGGAGCACTATGACAAGATCCAGGAGCTCACGCACATGCTGCAGGAGAGCCACAGGTGCCACCGGAGGCCTGGCGGGGCCCTGGGGAGGAGGCTGAGGCACAGAGAGGGCGGGGCTGGCCTGGGGTGCACCAGGGGGCACAAGGAGTAGCTGCTCATGAGTCTTGGTGGATGGCATCCAGCATCCCTGCTGACTTGAAACTTCCATAAACGTTCCTCTGAAAACTGAGGTCTTTCCTGCTCTAGCAGGTATGAGGTGTGGATCAGGAAGTGTGACCCAATAAGTGTGACCGCGAGGTGTGGATGTGAGGTCTGACCATGAGGCATGACTATCAGTCATGGACAGTGAAATGTGGACCGTGATGTGGGACGGTGAGGTGTGGACTGTGGGGTGTGGACTGTGAGGTGTGGACTATGATGTGTGACTTTGAGGTGTGGACTGTGAGGTGTGGACTGTGTGGTGTGAACTGTGATGTGTGGACTATGATGTGTGACTGTGAGGTGTGGACTGTGTGGTGTGGACTGAGGTATGGACTGTGAGGTATGTGACGTTGGGGAGTGGGTCGTGAGGTGTCAGCCATGAGGCATGACTGTGAGGCATGGACTGTGAAGTATGACTGTGAGGTGTGGACTGTGAGGTGGGACTGTGAGGTGTGACTGAGGT
>NW_016107882.1:1171700-1174811 GCF_001604975.1 Cebus imitator | reverse complement strand
GGTGTGGACTGTGATGTGTGACTGTGAGACATGGACTGTGAGCTGTGGACTGTGAGGTGTGGAATATGAGGTGTGACTGTGAGGTGTGGACTGTGATGTGTGACCGTGAGGTGTGGACAGTGATGTGTGGAATATGATGTATGACTGTGAGGCTTGGGCTGTGAGGTGTGGACTGTGAGGTGTGGACAGTGCGGTGTGACTCTGCGTGCGGTGTGACTGGGGAGACAGGCACGTGGAGATGGCCAGGCGTGGCGGGGCATCCTGGTTCCCTGGGCAGCACTCCCGCAGCTCTGCTCTCCCTCACTTCAGTTCGTGTTCAGTTAGAAACATGGAGACGCCACCTTTGCTCCCTGGCTACGGTGGGGTCGTGAGAAGGAGGCTGGGTGTGAGGGCTCCTCAAGGCGGAATCTTCGTTTGTATTCAGAGTTGTGTGTTGGGAAGTGGTTAAAGGCCGGGTGCGGTAAGGAAGAGGTGCGCTGCTGGAGGAGGCGAGGACAGTTGCTCTGGGCGGTTTTGTGGGTGCTGTTGTGTGAACCCCTGTTCCTGTGGCCTAAGCAGGGAAGGCTGGTCTGTGGTCGGTTCCTCCCCCTCCCCCTTCTCCTCCCTTTCCCCCTCCCATTCTCCCTCCTGTTCCTCCCCATTCTCCACCCCCGCCGGCTGAGGCTGCCCCAGCTCACCTGGGTTAGAGTACATTCTGGTCATATGTGTAGCCAGGCTCTGCCCCTTCCAGGATAAAGGCCACAGACCCCCATGGGTCCATCACAGGTGTAAGTTAGAGGAGAAGGGTCCTGAAAGATGAGACTGGGCTGAGACAAGATGTGAAGGAGCGGAAGGAAGGGGACTGTGATGGGCGTGGTGCAGCCACACCACTCCCTGGAACCTGGCGGGCCTGTCTTGTGGTCAAGGTAGAGTTGGGGGTCACACTCCTTGAGGACTGTGGCCTGGATGTGGGTGAGGCAGGGTGCACAGCTCCCAAACACAGTGGGACTGGGCTTCTGCCCCCAGGATCCATGCTGGCTTCATCCAGTCTGGGCCTCTGCCTGCCAGTGGCTCCATGATGTCCAAGCAAACAGGGCCTGTGCCCGCACAGTGGCTCTGTCCATGGCGTGCCCATCTCTGCGGCTAATGTGGCAGAAGTCAGTGGGCCCTGCCTGGTCTAATACTTGCAATGCCCTGAATGTCCTTAAGTCACCGCTGACTGGGTTAGCAGGGCAATTTGGAGATGACAGAGTTGGTAAAATGCAATAGCACTTTATTTCTAAAAATCCCTTCTAGAATAAAAATGGTCAACAGTATTAAAAACTAGGACTTTTCTATTAAACTATTATGATACCAAAATTATTAGCTTGTACTGGGAATCAGAAAGATTTCAGTTCTGTATCTTTTCTAGAATTAGAGCATTGTTTTGTCAGCCATGATGCTTATCATGCTCTTCCCATAAAACCGTGTGTAGCTGGAATGCCAGAGGTGCGTTCACTCACTCATTAGCCCGTTCAGCTCATCTATTCTGAGTCGGTGCTGAGCAGCACCTCTGAACTGCTCAGGGGTCAGCCAGTGGCTGGGAAGGGAGGAGGCAGTAGCCAGTGGGACACGGGCGGTGGAAGGAGCCTGGCGTGTGTGGGGGGAGGTGCAGGCCCGGCAGGTGAGGGCAGCACCGCTGGAGAGGACGGAGCCTTGAGCAGCCGCTTCCCTGCCGTTCTGCAGCTCCCTGGTCAGCACCAACGAACACCTGCTGCAGGAGCTGAGCCAGGTGCGGGCGCAGCACCGGGCCGAGGTGGAGCAGATGCACTGGAGCTACCAGGAGCTCAAGAAGACCATGGCCCTGTTTCCGCACGGGAGCGCCGGCCCTGGACGCTGCCAGGCCTGCTGACTCCTGCCAGGAGCTAGTGCTGCTCCTTGAGCTACCTGCTGAATTACGTGGCCTGTGCCTTCCTGTTTCTTTACTGAGTGTATTGGCTGGCAAGGGTTCTTGCTTCTGTTTGTAAGTACTTAGGATTTTTGGAATGTATTCAGGGGCTATAGCTTGTTTTTCTAAAGCATCCGAAAATGATATGATCCATCCAAGCCCTTCGCATGTTTGGAGACAAAACACATTGACATATTTTGAGACCAACTGACCATTAATCTTTCATCCAGTGTCCAGAGATGACGTAAATGCAGTGTTTCACTACCTGATATAAAGGAGAGCTATGTATGATCTTTATTTAATAAATGATACATTGTTCTGAAAAGTTAACTTTTGAAGTGTCTGTACAAACAGTAACAGCTTGTCCTTGAGTTATTTTCTAAAGCAAGTTATGCACCATGCCCGGTGAGCAGGAATAATTAAGTTCAGACTTAATACAAGTAACACTTACAGATGTGGGGGAAAATCCTTAAAAGTGTTGTTTTAAGGTGTGAACGTTTTGTAGCCAAAGCATCTGCCCAAGCCCTGGCCCTCTCGTTTGCAGTGTAGTTCCGGAAATCATGCCGTGATAGAACACAGAAGCGGATGTTTAGTTTGGAAATTTCCTGTCTCATGTCACCCTTGCTGTGATGGTAAAACAGGCTTTTGTAAAACAGGGTTTTTTAAAACGACGTTTAAATGATTTGGGAAGATGAGCAGGCCTAAGAAGAAAACGCTCTGTGCTAGGTGTGCGTGTGTGTGCGTGCGCCCGCGTGTGCGTGTGTGTATGTGTGCGTGTGATCCCTGGGGAAATCAGAGGTGGGACTCCACTGTCTATTCCCCAGAAGAGGACTTCCTGGGCTTCAGGCCGCCCTGTTGTGTCACCTCTCTGTCTGGTCATGGTTGTAACTTAGCAGGAAAATGTGGCATACCAAATTTATTTTTTGTAGGGTTGGGATGGGGTTCATCTGTCATCACATAATTTATGTATATGAGAGTATTAGAAGATGCTAGTCTACTTTAACCTTATAGATGCTTACCTCCTTTGAGTTTCAGTGAGCTTCTTGGACCTGTGAGTTCATATTTTTCCTCAAATTTCGCAGAGTTTCAGCCACTATTCATATTCTTGTCTGACCCCATCTCTCTCACTCCCGTCTCCCTCCCTGCCCCGGCTGGGACTCTAGTTCGCTCTCTGTCAGACTGTGATCCTGTCTGTAGGCCACTAA
>NW_016107882.1:1164214-1171298 GCF_001604975.1 Cebus imitator | reverse complement strand
TAATAAACTCAATTATTTTTCATCCTTGTTCTCTCATCCTTCACTTTAGATGGTTTTATTGTCCTGTGGCAAAGTTTACTAATCTTTTCTTTCACTTGCCTAATTTGATGTTAAGCTTGTATAGTGAGGTTTTTATATAAGAAATTAGATATATTTTTAGCTCTAAAATTTATTTGAGGCTGGGCCGGGTGGCTAACACCTGCAATCCCAGCACTTTGGAAGGCTGAGGCAGGAGGATCACTTGAGGTCAGGAGTTCGAGACCAGCCTGGCCAGCATTGTGAAACTCCATCTCTGCTAAAAATGAAAATTAGTTTGTGGCATGCACCTGTAGTCCCAGCTACTCGGGAGACTGAGGCAGGAGAATCCCTTGTACCTGGGAGGCGGAGGTTGCAGTGAGCCGAGATTGCACCACTGCAGCCTAGCCTGGGTGACAGAGTGAGACTCCATCTCAAAAAAAAAAAAAAAATTCCATTTGATTATTTTTATTAGTTTTATATCCCTAATATTATGTTCATGTTTCCATTAACATCCTAGCAGGTTTACTAGAAATTCCAAACTGTTCCCCATGGTTGCACCAGCAGGCCCGACTGCTAGTCGTGTGTGATCCCGTCTGCTGGCCCGTGTTTTCCGCACCCACTGCTGAGGTGTTAGCACCTCGCTCCGGAGGGTGTGGGCTCGGCCTCCTCCTGGCTTCATTGGCTTCTCCCTGTTTGGCACCGTCCCACGTGTCTGTGACTTACTGGGACTTTCTGTTGGTAAAGTACCTTGCAGGTATTTTCCCTGTTTGTCTATGGGATGGTCTGTCTCATTTATTGGCAGGTGTTATTTATGGTTCTGGGTAGCAGTGCTTTGTGAGTTACATTTGCAAATAGCTTTTCTTATCTTTTTACTTTAATGGCATCTTTTAGTGAAGGGAAATTTTAAACAATGTGGCCCAGTGTATCAATATTTTCTTTTATGATTAAAGCATTTTGGATCCTAATTTTTAATAATCTTTACTCTGCCTTGGTCATAAAGATATTCTGCTGTGTTGCATATTTTGGATTTTAGATATAGATTCTACCCAGAATTAATTTTTGTGCCTGTGGTGGAGGTGAAGGGTCCCATTTCATGGTGTTCCGGACATAGACTAGTCTTCCCAGGCCTGGCAGGCGAAGGCTCTTTCGTCAGGATGATTTTTTTTTGAGACGGAGTTTCGCTCTTGTTACCCAGGCTGGAGTGCAATGGCGCGATCTTGGCTCACCGCAACCTCCACCTTCTGAGTTCAAGCAATTCTCCTGCCTCAGCCTCCCGAGTAGCTGGGACTACAGGCGCGCACCACCATGCCCAGCTAATTTTTGTATTTTTTAGTAGAGACTGGGTTTCACCATGTTGACCAGGATGGTCTTGATCTCTTGACCTCGTGATCCACCCACCTCAGCCTCCCAAAGTGCTGGGATTATAGGCGTGAGTCACCGCGCCCGGCCCATCAGGATGATTTCTGTGTCTGTTTCTGCACCTCCTTGTCTGTCTCTGTGCCAGAACCACATTCCAGGGCGCGTCCTTCCATCCAAAGTGAGGACGTCTTGGCTGCTTTTGACCCTTGGGGTTTATGCATTTTAGAAGTAGCTGGTTGAGCTGGGATTTTGTTTGGGGTTTCACCTGTAGATCAACTTGGGAGTAACCGACACCCTTGTGACACTGGGGTGTACAGACAGTGAATGTGGACTGTGAATACAGGGTTTCTCCTGGATAGAAGGACTTAGCACAGCTGGATACTTTTCACAGTGGTCTGGTACGTTTTTTGTCACGTTTAATCCTAGGTCCTTGTTATTTTGCAATGCTGTTTTTAAACATGTGTTTGGATTTCATTTTCCTAATTACGTGTTGATTCCATGTTCATGTATTAGTTTGTAGCCAGCAATCCAGTAACGTTCCTGATTTGCCTCCTGCTGTTTTCTCCTCACTGGGCACCCAGTCCTGTTCCCTGTGAGTGATGGGTTTTCTTTCCCTTTCCTGCTACTCTGGATTTTCACTTCATGTTTTTATTTTTGTTTTGTATTTTGCTTTTCTGCACTGGTCGGAACCCCTAGTGCAATGCCGATGAGAGGTGGCAGAGTAGACATCACGCTCCGGATATTCAGAGGGGTGACAAATTCTCACCATGTATCCGCTTACTTGTAATAGATCATTTTGTTGTGGTTTTAAAGCTTCTTCTGTCAATAGTTTGCATCAGGAATGGATGAATTTTATCACTTTTTCTGCAATGTTTGAGAATACCACATGATTTTTCTCATTTAATATATTGATGTGGTGAACAGCCATAATTTGCTACTGTGAAAAAAATCCTTGAATTTCTGAGATAAATCCAACTTAATAATTTCGGATTTTCTTTTACATACATATTATTGTATTTGGTTTGTGACTATTTTGTTTAGCATTTTGTGGCCCGGCTCTACCGCTTACCACCTGTGTTTGGGCCCTGATTTCCTCATCTGTGAAACGGGGACTAGTGCCTTCCTCACAGGGTTTTGTGAGGGTGAAATGAGTTGGCGTGAATGGAACTCTCGGACGGCCTCGGCGCACCCCGAGCATGGGGTGGCTGCGGTGGCACGCCGTCAGGATCTGTCTTCACGGCTACGGAGACGTACGGTTGTCCTTTGTGACGCTGTTCGTGCCAGGCCCCGCATCTTTACACCACCGCCAAACGCGCCGGGTTGTGCGTTCTTTCCCCATTCTCTAGGAGAACTTACTTAACATTATAAGGACTCCATCCATGGGTGTGTGATGGATCTTGCTGGTGAAGTCACCTGTGCCTGTAGCTTTCTTTGTCAGGAGGTCTGACTGAGGATCCAGTAGAACTCAGCGTTCCCGGAGGTGGCAGAGCCGTTCACATGACCGCCCCTGTGTCCCCCTCATTGGCCCTGCATGTCCGAGCTGGGTTGGGGCCACGTCACTGCTTCTGAGCTATGGCCTGTGCATGGGGCCGTCGAGGTGAGTCGTTTGGGGGCCAGAGCGGTGGGGAGCTGGGGCGCCACTTGGAGAGCTTCCCTGCCGGTGACCGGGGCAGCCGCATCTCGGGGTTTGCAAGCCTGCTCGTCTTCCGTTGGAAGAGACCTCCTTTACTCCTGAAGCTGGATGTGCTGTGAATGGTAAGTTCTGCGTGCCCCACCATTGAGGCGCCAGTGTTTTCCCCTGTAGCTGACTTACCCTAAGTCACAGGGCTGAGCAGGCATTCCATTTCTTTTGGAGTTAGTTTTTATGAGTTATGTGTCTCTAAGGATTGGTCCATATTATCTTAATTTTCAGTTTTGGGGGGTGTAATACACATAATCTTTAACGACATTAGAATGGCTTCAGCATTTGAAGTTGTGTTCCCATGGCAGAGATGTAAGGACAGTTGTGTCCCTTCAAGCAAGTTCTTGCCACCCAGAGCAAGGAGTGCAGGGTCAGAGACCATCTCCAGCCACCCATGCCGTCCGGCAGTGCCTGGGCTGCGGAGCTGAGGATGCACGCCCAGGCAGCCAAAGCCGAGTCCGAGCAGCAGAGCCCAGCCCTCATACGAGCCGCAGGGGGTCCCTACCAGGCATCTCCAGCCAGCAGGCCACCTCCCCCCGGCCACCTTGCTTCCTCCCCTGTGCCGTTCAGTGAGCCTCTGGTGAGACAAAGGCCACTCCGTGTGGGTGGGAGACCGCGTAAATGCCAAGGCAGGAGTCAGAAGCCTCGGCCTGTTCCCATATAAATAATGAGGAAGAAAATAACTAGAGATATAACCAGAGTAGTTATTCAAAGGTGATCTTGGTTATTCACAGGTGATCTTAGTGACTCATAGGTAACCATTAAGATATGTGTATATACTCAGCATTATCTTTTACTAATGCCTGTCAGGTCGGGAAGTGTGAACCTGGGGTGACATTGTGAAAGAGGTGACCCTAAGGCAAGAGGCTCTAAGCCCTCTGTCACGCCTGGGGAAGGGCTGCTGGAGGGCGCCTTGGCTGTGCGGCAGCCCCAGCGCTGGGAAAGCGCCCGCTGTTTAGCAGCTGCAGAAGGATAGTCTCCTTCCTCGGGGGAGTTAGGAGGAAACTCCACCCCTCCAAGCTCTTGCAGTCAAGGCCTGTCGGCTGTCAGGGAGACCTGCAGGCATCGGGGCGTACCTGTCTCTGTGTGACGCTGTGCTTCAGAGGTCACATTCCATGTCCACTCTCACGCTCTGCTTCTGCACCTGGTTCCCCTTTTCCTTAGAAGAGATTATCAGTAAAAGTAACATCAATCTTAATGTCCTTGTCCTTTCTTGACAAGTCTGGAAAAAGTGCTGACCCATTATGCTCCTTACCTCATCTCGGCTACTTGAAAGTCCCGGGTGCCCATCCCTAGACCCGTGATGTGCCTGACCCTACCACTGACCACCATCACCTCACCCCACCTGCCCTGCCCCCTGCTGCGTACTCAATAAAAGTCAGAGCGTGCGGACACCCGGGGCCACGGCCAGACTCCGCGCTTTGGTTGGCAGTGGACCCTGGGCCCAAACTCTGTTTTCTCTTTCTTGGTGTCTTGTGTCTTTTATTTCCACAGTTTCTCGTCTCCACAGCTGTAGACAGGGGCTCACAGGACTCAGCATCTGCTTCCAGGGGACCCAGCCCATTCTTTGCCATTCTTATTGGTGGTTTGAACTTTCTCTTCAGTCCTTTCGAAAAACCACCCTTTGCCTCCATTTTCTTTTCATTTCGAGTTCTGATCTGGTCTTTCTATCTTTGGCCAGCCTGAAATTACAAATAGGTATGGGTTAAAATAGTATTTTATCCATTTCCTTGTTCTGTGTTTCTGTCTTGCTTTATCAGCGAGTGTGATTGATCCACCGGCTCACTAGTTTAAATCTAACCTCTCATTTCGTGCTGTTTGCTGTGTTCCATGATTTCTTCCATCTCTGCGTTTGCCATTTTCAGATGCTCCCCTGTCACTCCGCACGCCCCACTCTGCTTGTTTGGAGACTGTGCTCTGCCTCTGTTCATTCTTACGCCAGGTGTGCGTTCAGGCCACGCTCTTACCCACCCCAGGTTCCTCCAGCGCGAGGCGCACGCCCCTCCCCATGCTCCCTTCTGCTTACCTGTGGCGGTTCCCATGTATTTTCACAAAACATTTTAATCTCACAAAGTATTGATACAGTCGCTGTTAATTTGGATTATTTACCTATTGATTCCCTTTGCTCCACTTTCTTCACACACCAGGCATACCATCTGTGATCACCTTTTCTTTCTGCATTTAGAATTTCTCAGTGTCTGCCGGTGGCAAATTCTCCTTTCACTGTCTAAGAATGCCTTTATGTGTCCTCATTTGGGGAAACTGTTCGCTGGGTGGTATTTCAGGCATTTTTCTTTATAGTAGCCTATGATGACAACGCTCTGTTTTGGGGGCGACGGTGGTTGGTGGTCAGAGTGTTCACATCCATTCCCCTTCAATCTACACCCCACCCAGGGCTGCACCGGCACCAGACCAGGCCTCATACCTGACAGGCAGCTGGTCTGCTTCTTCCTTCTTCACAGTCCTGTCTAACGAGGAAGCGAGAGACTCCCTTGGGCGACGGGGACACGCGGCTCAGCCCTGTGAGCTTCCGCCCAGCGGACGCGCTCTGCACACGCCCACCTGAGCCCCTCTGGTTCCCGTCCCCCGCTGTCTGTTACGGACGCCGTGCACTCCAAGGAACAGAGAAATCCATGTTTTAACACATTTATTCGTCACTTGACCAATGCGACACACAATGTTAACAACAGCAGACACACAGGGGCCGTGTGCACACAGACACGAGCTGTTTCACTACGGGTTTGCAAGCCAGGCTCGGCGGTAAGTCCAGCAGGCGACACCACACCTCGCGCTGCAGGAGGGACAGCAGGGCCTCGGACCCCGCAGACATCCCCATGAGCGCAGGTCAGACGGCGGCAGAAGTGCCTTCCACAACACCCAGGACGTGGACATCACCCGCCACGCTGATAAAGTGATTCGTTCAGTACTCCCCAGCGTTAATCAGACAGTGTAAAAATATATTGCATATATATATATATATATATATATATAAATTTGTTTCCCTTTCTTGAAAAAAACTTAGTACAAACTAGTAGTTACACCATCCCTTTCAAGTTTCTCTTAAGTTGTGCAGGTTTCCTTTGCGGTTTGGCTTGGTTTAGTTTTTTAAGAGGTCGAAAGAAAGAGTTAAGTAAAGCATCTCCAAGTGCCCACAGACAAACGCCACACCCTGAGCCACCAGAGGCCGCACAGCGTTCAGTAGTAGGAGGAAGGGCGCAGGCTCAGTGTTTGAAAGACGTTCTAGCCTACTGGCGTATGTGGCCCAGCCTCAGTGTCACCTGTGCCACCCCCTCGTCTGTGGGCTGCAGGGTGGGAGAGTGGCCAGCACACGCGTGATTGCCTGCAGGAGGAGATGGGCTGGAGCAGCACGCCCGCTTTCCCCGTGGAGGGACAGAGAAGCGTCCAGGGCCAAGGCGTCCCCATCTCAACTCCTCCCCGCTCCAGCCACAGAGCCACAGGCAGCGTGTGAACACACAGGACAGGCCCCTGCCCATAAAACACCACTCGCAGAAGAGGTGGCCACAGCAGCCTGAGGCAGGGCGAGGTGGGGGTGACACCCATGCAGGGCGGTTGTGGACGGCTCTGAGCTGGCACCACTGGGGCCCAGGACGGAGCGGCACCGATGGGCAGGCGGGGAGGCCACAGGGCATGACGCCCACCCAACGCCAGCATCTGCGCCCAAACTTGAGACAGGATATTAGAAGGTGTAAAAATAGTCCAGTATAAATATATATCCTCTGCTACAATATTTTAAACATATAACTTGAACTTTAATTTTGGTAAAGCTAACTGTTATGAACATTACCTAGTTGCTTATCCTATGGCAGTAAATAAAAATAAATAAGTACTCTGGTGAGACCAGTCTTCAACTCTGCCTTTCTCCCTTCTGATTCTGGGACACCATCAGTGCTGTCCTCCCGACAACCTGTCCCTGTGTCCTGGTGTCACCCCCCCGACAGAACCTGTCCCTCTCTCCTGGTGTCACCCCCCCCGACAGAACCTGTCCCTCTCTCCTGGTGTCACCCC
>NW_016107882.1:1158702-1162703 GCF_001604975.1 Cebus imitator | reverse complement strand
CCCCGACAGAACCTGTCCCTCTCTCCTGGTGTCACCCCCCCTGACAGAACCTGTCCGTCTCTCCTGGTTTGCAGGCTGTGCAGTTTCTTTTATCACAAATACACATTTATTTTCTGTTGAACCATGGTTAGTAGAAGCTAATTGGCAGTGCAGAAAAACATGCAGAAGAGAAAATACATCTGCCTGGAATTCACAATATTCAGAAACCGATGAGGAAGATGCACGGGTCTCTCGTGCAGCGGACAGTTACAATCACAGATTCCGCAGACAATTTTTAACTGACAATGGTGACCGCTGTGTCCTCATGACTTCACTTTTGCTACCCCTCCTGGTTAGGTGACAGAGACAGGAGCAGGGTAGGTATTTTCAAAGGTTTGCTTCAGAGCTGAGTGGAGAAGGGCACTCTCCTGGCTCCTGCACGTCTGAGGACAGCCTGGGGGCCGCAGGGGGAGGGTGGGACGCCAGGGAGTCCTCCCCTTTGTCTCACGGGTGCCAACTCTGGGAGTGTGGAGGGAGAGCAGGGGCATGGGGCCTCTCCCTCCAAGAGCCCGGGGTGCTCCAGGTAGGACAGGCAGGGTGCCACAGCAGCCTCGATTTCCTTCATGGAACCCACAGGCGTGTCCAAGAGTTTGGGACACATGCCGTGATGTCCCTTGGAGTGAAGGGACCACTCCTGTGAAGGAGCTCACCTCCAGGGCCAAGATGGACGCCATGGGCCCCGCGGCTCCAGCCACTCTGGCCAGGTCTGAGGAGGGCTGTGGTGAGTCGGTGCTGGTGCATGGACGAGGTGGCCCGGCATGGACAAGGTCGCCTGGCGTGGGCGAGGTGGCCGGCAGTGACGGGGCCTGCTCCCTGCGAGGTTGGTGGTGCCTGGGCTGGGCGGAGGCAATTCTCGTGCTCGGGTCCAGTTTCTGGTTGCTCTGACGCAGCTTGGCCCTTTTCTCAAGGCCAACCCGGGACCAGGAGGCAGCGTCCGGCGCCCAGCACCTGTCCTCAGTGTCCCTCGTCCCCACAGACTGCAGCAGGGCCTGGGCGAGCCTCTGCCTGTCGCACAGTGTGGGGACCCATGGACCCCAACCCACCTGTCCCTCCGTCCTGACCCAGCGCCCTCAGCTCCAGCGCTGGGGTCCTCTGGAGTCACGTTCATTCTGCGTGACTTGGCTGTGACTGTGGGGACCGGGCTGCCCACGGACAGAAGAGGAACGCGGCCTCGGACTAGGAGACGCAGCCCGGGGTGGAGCTGTGCTGGGGCCAGGGAGGCTGAAGAGGGCAGGAGCACGAGGGGTGAGGGTACAGGGTCCTCTGGGTCTCAGGCTTCGGGACCTGGGGAGCCGCCCTGTTCAGTGACCAGCTGTCCTCGGCTTCTTCAAGGGCTTTTGGGGTTGTGGTGGGGCTGTGATTGGGTGATTCCACACTTTGCACATTCAGAGTTGTTTTCAAACATTTCCCGCATGTTAGTTCTGCCTTTCACACGTGGTCCAGCCAGGTTCAGCGAGGACATAGGGCTGGGCTTGTGCGCCCCCCGCCCTCCCCAGGCTGGCAAGGTGACGTCCTGAAGCAGTCACGAAGCCTGAGATCCATTATTCCTCCGTCTTTATTGACAAGCACCATGAACTTCCAGGACCTGTCATGGAAGCTGCCTGCCAGGACCCCGTCTTCAGGTTGGGGCTTCCCTGCCAAGGGGCCTTGGAGACCCCCCAGGTCTCAGCGGACTATGCTGGCTGGGAGCTCAGGTCCTGGGGCTCCTGCTGTGCTCAGGTTGGGGGAGTCTTCCATGGGGCGGTGGCTGCAGCAGGTGCACTCTTGGGAGTGGGGAGGTGGGTGGTGCTCACGCGTGCCATGGCGGTGAGGGAGAGACCTCGCTGTCCTGTACTGTGAGCCTGGCCCTGGCCGGAGCCTGACTGTGGCCATGGACAAACAGGCTCCGAAGCGTTTCTCTGAGACCGCCGCAGGCTCCTCCGCAGGTGGGCTCCAGACCCACGGCCCAGCAGGTCACACGAGAGGCTGTGGCTGTGTGCGTGCCAAGGAACAGTGGCAGTGGGGCCATTGTGACAGTGGGTGGCCATGCCTGTCAGCCGCCCCAGGAGGGGGCAGGAGCACCGGGTTCTCCCCAGGTGCAGATGGGCAAGGGTAGGCAGCCTGGGTGTGTCCTGGCAATGCGGAGGGTCCTGGACAGGCTCTGCTGGGCCGCCCACTAGCAGAGAAGCCCCCACAGATGCTGCAGGTCTGGGGGTCCTCCCTGCTGTCCTGCTCTCTGAGAGGAGGGGCTGGGAGAGGTCAGGCAGGGCCATTTAGGGAGAGTTGAAGGAGGTGCTTGGGCTGTGGGTAGGAGGTCTGTGAGCAAGCAGGGTGCAGCTAGTGAGGACAAGGCCGGGCGAGTGGGAGGCCCTGCCATGTGTGAGGTGAGGAGTGCCTCCTGCCTGGTGACACCACGGGGATCAGACACTCCGAATCTTCCCAGACCCACTCTGAGAACGACAGGCAGCTACTGCGTCTTCTCCGGAAAGCAGAGGGAGCCGACTCCAGCCTCGCACTCTGGGGCACTGTGGTCAGCTGGGAAGCCATCCTCTGTTCCCCACAGCCTTCCTTTCACCAAGGCTGCCGTGGGCACAGCGCTGGCTCGTAGGCACGTGTGCACACGTGTGTCCGTGTGGCCAGCCTTCCCACACCTGCACCAGGCGCCCGGTTCGTCTGCCTGGTGGGCCGAGTCTCCCCTCCGCCCAGGAAAGCAGGCAGGCCCTGTGGTGTCCGCTGCACACAGGATGGGCCTCGGCCCCACAGACACCTCCCGCGTCTGGGGTGGGGCCCACTCTTGTTAGCTGCCTGCTGGGTGGTGTTAGTGCCTGCTGCCCTCAGAGCTCCTAGAAGGGGTGTGCTGTTGCCTCCTGTTGCCATGATAGCCCACTCCTTTAAAACACCCCTTTGACCTGCAAAACACGTGCGCAACGTGGCGTGATCCGGGAGACATGTTGGAAACAGCTGTCCTCTTCCCAGCTGAGGACGAGACGGTGCATTAGGAGAGTCAGTGAACTGGGGCCCAAACCCGGTTTGAGAGGGTAGTGCTGGGGGCATCTGGCAGGAGGAGGGGCAGGAGGGAGGCCTGGGCCTGGCCTCCCCACAGCCCCTGCTGGGGCACTGGTGTGAGTTCTGCCCGAGTGAGCACAGGAATGTAATGAAGTGTGAGGTGACAAAGTCCCTGCTCCGGGGACACCCGCAGTGCCTCGGGCATCGGGGGCCTACTTGCCCCCTTGCACCTTCTGGTCGTAGGTGCCCGCGTGCTTGTATCCAGACACGTAGCCCGACTCATCCACCAGGTCCACGCGGCCGGCCTTGCCCTTGCCCTTGCCAGAGGGGTCGAAGCGCTCCTTGTGGGAGCCCGTGAACTTGGTGGTGTCTGTAAGCCTTGACACGGTGGGCGACGAGATGGCTTTCTGCAAGAGGAGTGGGAGAGAGGGGGGCAGGTGAGTTGCCAGCCAGGTGAGGCGGCTGCGCCCTAAGCAGGTCTGCCGGCGGTGGGGTGGTGGGCAAGGGGCATAAACCCTGTGATCTATGCCCTTTAAATTTTCATTTTTATTTTTACTTCACCTGGCCCTGGGGCAGCCTTGGGCCTGTGAGATGCCACAACCCTAAGAAGTGCCCAGCTCCACCTGGTGTTTATGCAGTTGAGGACCCTATGGCCTGCACCCTCAGAAGGGAGGAACGGGCTGTCAGGAGAGCCAGGCCCCACCCTCCAGGCTATGCCCCAAATCCTTGCCCCTCCTGACCACTCCCACCCAGGTCACGCCCTTCTGACCACGCCCCAACCCCTGCCCCTCCTGGCCACGCCTCCATAGGCACCGCCCACATACAAGACCACACCCCAATCCAGGTCCCCTCCTGACCATGCCCAAGGCACCAGCCTCCCGCCACGCCCCCAGCCCCCTTCCTGACCACACCCAAGGCACCGCCCACCCGCCACGCCCCCAGCCCCCTTCCTGACCACACCCAAGGCACTGCCCTCA
>NW_016107882.1:1157414-1157981 GCF_001604975.1 Cebus imitator | reverse complement strand
CCCGCCACGCCCCAGCCCCCGCCACGCCCTGCCTTCCGTCCCCGCCCCGCTCACCGTCACCCCTGAGATGATGGGCGCCTTGCCCTCGATGAGCTTGTGCACCTCGCGAACCGCCTCCTCACTGCTCTTATCTTTGAATCGCTTCTTGGCGAGCTCCTCCAGCGCCTCCTGGAACTGCTCAAAGGTGATGGTCCGGCAAGACTTCCCTCTGCAGGGACACGGGTGACTTAGGGCTGGGCCCGGGCCGGCTCAGGGTGCCCTCCCCGCGTGGGTCCGAGCAGAGCTGGCAGCCACAGCACAGCAGCCCACAGGGTCGTGGGGTGAGCCTTATGCAGTGCTGAGGCGCAGGATCCGAGAAATAAAAGGACACAGAAGTACAAGGAAAACGCAGCTGGGCTCAGGGGGCCACGCCCATTCATAGTCACCACCAAACCCCCACCAAACCCCAGACACAAATGTTCACCGCTGCTCGGTCCATAGTCACCAACCCCAGACACAAATGTTCACCGCTGCTCCGTCCATAGTCACCAACACAGACACAAATGTTCACCGCTGCTCCGTCCATAG
>NW_016107882.1:1145810-1155977 GCF_001604975.1 Cebus imitator | reverse complement strand
ACACAAATGTTCACCACTGCTCCGTCCATAGTCACCAAACCCCAGACAAGCCAGTGCCCTTCAGCAGTGTCCAGACCAGTGCTGTGCTGTGTGCGCATGTGGACGGCACCCCAACCCTTGAAAACAAGTCCGGAATACGCGCCCGACGTGGTGGGCGCTGAGTGGCCTGGCTCAGAGCCAGCCACAGAGGTGCCTCGGGGAGGTTCCCACACCCCCAGGTGCATGCTGTGTTGAAACACACCTGAGGTTCCCACACACTTTACACGCGTATCCTGAACACAACACGGCACCAGCAGGAACAGCACTGAGCCAGAGGAGACGAAATCTGCTCAGAAACACCCAGGGCTCGGGGGCCCACAGCTCAGACCCCCACACCTCACAGGGGCCCAGGGAGGGGACCTGAGGCCTCGCACTGTGCCAGGCTCTGGGGAGACAGAGCCCCAGGGAGGGGCCTGGACTGCTGAAGACAACCACTCAGGGAACATTCCAGAACCACGGTCATAGGTGCTGTTGGCTAACAGCGTCCCCCAGGAGGGGCTGGTGGCTTGGGGGTGCACAGCATTGTGGGGGTTTAGCCCCTTGACGTTCTCAGCCTGGACACCCAAACCGTTCCCTGTGGGGCTGGAGGAGACAGGCCACCCTAAGCAGCCGTGCCCTCAGCCCAGCAGTGCCTGGAACTGACGGTGCCCACTGGGCCCTGCGGGGGTGTTGGCTCTCCAGGGTCCTCGGGGCCTGTCTGTCCTGGGCTGTCAAAGGCTCTCCTGTCTTCTATTCACACCCTGCCCAAGCTGACATGTGGATGCCAGGCCTGACTGCCAGCCTGGTGACCAGTGCCGGGGCAAGCAGCCCTTTCTGACGTCCTCGGAGCCAGGCACCACCAGCATGAGTCACTCGGCAGGGAGGGGGATGACTGAGGGTTCCCCCATCAGAGACGACATTCAGAGCAGGACACCTGCTCTGCCCGTGCTCCCAGTGTCTTGGGGAAAGGGTGCCTGGGTCTCTGCCCCGTGCCCATGGGGAGCTCTCCCCAGGAGACCCGGGTGCCCCCTGCCTGGAGCAGTCCTCAGGAGTTCTGGGACAGCCGTGCCTGCCTCTTCCCCAGAGACACTAGTCCGGCTGCCCGGCTCTCCCGACACAGAGTGGGCCTGTTCTCCAGAGCCCCAGGTGCTGGAGGAGCCTCCGAGGGCGGAGCCCGGCATCCTCGCTGCCCATGCGTCCCCAGCCCAGCGCCCTGCCCCGAAGCCCACCCAGCAGGTCAAGGCTGCTGCTCACACAGGATGCCCTGGGGGGCCTGCACTAGCTTCTCAGGCTCTGAGTCCCCTGGCCTCTGGGCCTGGCTCGGTCTCTCAGGGACACTGGGGCCAGGCCTGGGGCCTCTGGGAGCTGGGATCCGGCCAGCACAGCCTTCGGAGGACTGAAGCCTGTTCCTCTGGGGCGGATGTCACAGGCCATGCTGGGCTCGGAACTGTGTGTCCACATCCTTGTGAAACAGCCCCTCCCCCACATGCTTAGGCAAGCCTGGGAGTGAGGGGCTGCGGCTCCCCTGGGGCACCAACCTCTGGGATCTTCCAGTAGCTCCTGAGACCTGAGGAGGCTGGGAAGGAACCCCCGGCTGGTGGGGCCCGAGATGGGAGTGGGGGCTTCCGGGAGGCTTCTGCCCAATAGGGACCTGGCCTTAGGGGAGCCAGGTTGGCACCGCCGTCCTGCACATCAGCTTTTGTGCTCCTGGAGGGTCTAGTGGTCCTGTCCAGCAAGACCCAGCCTTGGGGTCCCCAATGCCTGCTGGCCGCCCCTGCCTCCCCCAAGACCCAGCAGGATACAGAGGACCTGGAGCGGCCTTTTCTGGGGCCAGCGGTGGCCGGTGACAAGGTCCCCAGGCCCTGCCCGTCCTCCCCTCACAGGTGATTCCACCAGGTGAGCTCCTGGGGGCAGGTGAGGTGACGTCCAGCCACCTGGGAGGGCTTCTTCCCTCATCTCAGGAAACCGGAGCCCTTCCTGCACCCCACTTGGGCTCAGCGGCTGGATGGTGATGTCCACTGGACCATGCAGCTCAAGCCCTGGGCAGCCGAGAGCCAGGCCCCTCCTATTGCTGCGCAGGCTCCAGCCCCAGGCCCGCCCACCGCGGTGGGGAGTGTGTGGTCACCACCCTGTGGACGTCACCAAGAAAAGGTGGCCCTTGGTGGGACATGGACTTGGGGCCCAGAGGACCCCGGGCTGATGTGGGGGCTCCCAGCCTTCTCTAGGGGGCCACAGGGGCTGGGCTGCCTCTTGTCCACCCTTCTCGGCCTGGGCAGGGCTTGGGCCAATGCACCTGCCGTCAGTTTCCGGCTGTTTGGAGGTCTCCCTCAACCTGTGCTGCCTGGCCGGGCTCATGGGGCAGAGTGGACAGCCAAGGACACGCCCACCACTGGCAGAGAGCAGAGGAGACGATGCCCGTCACCATGCAGCGCGTGGACCATTGCCGGTGCCGCCTGGCCCGCAGATCATCGGAGCCTCGGGCCTTGACCGTGAGGCCCCGGGGCCCCGAGCCCGTGAACCCTCAGCCACAGAAGCACCCACCACCAAAGGACCCCAGAGCCTCCACGCTGCAGAAGCTGCGGTCATCCTGCACTGCCAGGGGCGGCCACTAGAGGCTCCCCAAAGACAGAACAGGCCCCGGGGCTCCGGTGCAGGCCAGCGCCAGCTGCACAGGGTGGGCACCCACGCAGTGGAGGCACAGGGCTCAGGGTGGGGAGCGCGGCCCACCCTTCCCCAGGGCTGGGAACCACGGGGGAGGGAAAGGGGAGCAATGGTCCCTTCCAGGGAGCTGACACCTGCATTTCTGGGGTGGACAGACAGGAGGACGCACACACAGCGCTCAGGACTTCTGCTGCCCTGCGGCGGCTGCCCTCCAAACGCGCTGTGACCCGGATTCTCTCCAAGCCTGGGTGTCGCTCCTGGGAGGTGGCTGGGTCGGCTTCCGTACTGGAAACAGTCCGCACGCTTTAGGACAAAGAGTCCCGCCTGGTGGCTGGGCAGGTGTGCCAGGCTCTGAGCAGCTCTCCGCGCTCGGGGCGACCATGGAGCCCGGCCCTGCTGCCCTCTGGGCGCCCGCTGGCCCTGGCTTCCTCCTAACGTGCGTCCAGGCGCTTTAACCCCCAAGCCAAGCCACTGCCAGTCAGGTGGCTGCAGGAAACGTCAGTGCATTTACTTGGGAGTACACCCCACACCCAACACACACTTGTGGGCCCTCGGGGAGGCCGGGGCTCCCAGCGAGCCGAGACCCCAGCCCAGCCCCCCTTCCTCTGCCTCTTCAGCTGGATGCCGCCCCCCCCGGGCTAGATGGACCCGCAGTGGGCTCCGTGAGCAAGGCTTCCCGACTCTCGCCCAGGTGCTGGTGGTGGTTGGCGCAGGTGGGGAGGCAGTGGCCGAGCCTGACCCCAGGGGTCCCGAGGCACCCACGGCACGGGCCCCTCCCCAGGCTCGTGGAGGCGCTGGGAGACCTGCTGTCCGTGGCCCTGCAGGACCCCACTCCCACCACCACGGTCCTGCTTGTGCATCCCACGCCTCCACTAATTAATATTTTTAAGCTGCCCCTGTGTGCTCTTTGCAGGAGGAGTCATTGTCTGGGTTAGCGGTAGTCTTCAACAAAAACCTGGCATCAGGCTGCAAGAAATTTGTTTAAGATTTAACACATAGTAACATCAAAACAAACAAGCGCTGCCATGGCAACGCCGACCAAACAAAGGCTCGCAGATACCCCGAGCTGGCGCCACGCCGTGGAGCCATGGCAACCTGCCCCGAAAACAGAAATCGCTGGACTTTCTCTCTACCGAGCCCTGTCAGAGTCAGCAGCTTTCTACGGTACCTAAGGCCACTTCCTCGCGGTCCCCAGGCTCCTGAGGGAGGCAGGGGCTCCCACAAGTGACAGTGGGCCTCCCCTCCCCAAAATGCAAAACAAAAGCAACCCGACACCCCTCAGGCCTGCCGCACACCACTCCTTGCTTTTCCCGGAAATCAAAGGAAAATCTCTGTTGTCCTAGACCCCTCCTGGCGGCCCCGCCCCTCCTGGTGGCCCAAATCCCTCTCTCTTCCTGAGACAAGGGTGTGAGTTCAGGTGGTCCCTTGCTCCTGCACAGCTGGGAGGTCAGGAACCCCTGACAGGATCATAGGGACCCCCGAGGGCAGTGCAGGCTGCAGGAGGGAAGGACACTTTGCGGGTGGGGGACGGGAGGAGGCGGAGGCAGCCCTGGAGGACCCCGGGTGTCACAGGGGTCTGCGTCTGCAGGTGAATGGGGAGGCGGGGAGGTCAGAATCCCTTGGCCTCCCCTCAGGCCAGGGTCACCTGAGCTGCTGCCTGCAGGACACCCTCCCACACAGCGCCCACCCACGGCGCCCACCGGGCTGCCCGGGACTGGGTCTCAACCTCAGCCCCTCTCTAGACTTGGGCCACAGCTCTCTGCTCCCCCCAACCTTGACCCTCATGGTCAGCCCAGACCGGCACACCCCGAGGCTGGTCCCGGGTTCTCAGTGGGGAAGTGGTTGTGCTGGAGTGGGGGTGCTGAGCCTCGGGTCCCAAGTGCCTGGGCAGCTCCAGCCTTGCCTCTGGCAGCGAGCCTGGACCAGCTGGGGCTCCTCCGGCCTCCTGTGGCGCCAGCACCCCACAAGCAGGGAAGGGCTCCCATCATCCTCCAAGTGAACCACAGCAGCACGGCCCCACCCGCCACAGGGCGAGCTCTGCATGTGTGTGCAGGCATGTGTGTGCACGTGTGAGGCCATGTGAGTTCTGCATGTGTGTGCACGTGTAGGGCCATGAGAGTTCTGCGTGTGTGTAGGTGTGTGTGTGCACGTGTGTAGTTGTGTTAGTTCTGTGTGTCTGTGCAGGCATGTGTGTGCATGTGTGCAGTTGTGTGATTTCTGCATGTGTGCAGGTGTGTGTGCACGTGTGTGGTGTTCAGTGTGTCTGTACAGGCATGTGTGCATGTGTGAGGTCATGTGATTTCTGCGTGTGTAGGCATGTGTGTGCATGTGTGCAGCTGTGTGAGTTCTGGGTGTCTGTGTAGGCATGTGTGTGCATGTGTGTGGTCATGTGATTTCTGTGTGTGTGCAGGCATGTGTGTGCACGTGTGGGGCCGTGTGAGTTCTGCATGTGTGCAGGTGTGTGTGTGCACGTGTGGGGCTGGATGAGTTGTACATGTGTGCAGGCGTGTGTGTGCACGTGTGGCCGTGTGATTTCTGCACGTGTGTAGGTGTGTGTGAGCACGTGTGAGGCCGTGTGAGTTGTATGCATGTGCAGGCGTGTGTGGGCACATGCATGGCCATGTGCACGCATGTGCCGCAGCTTGAAGGCAACTTTCTGCAGAAGTAATCGTACGGTGTGTCCTGGCCGATGCCAAGGCAGCCCTGCAGGGCTGACGGCTCCTGGACAGGCTCTTCCTGCTTCCCGCCCAGTCTTCTAGAAGCTTCACCCATGGGCAACACCTCCACGCTGCTTCGCCCCAGGTCTGCTCCTGTGTATCCTGGAGCACACACTGGGTGGCACAGAGGGCAGCCGGGACTGGTCCCAGACGCACCCACACACCCAGGCCTGCTGGGAGGCCGCTGTCAGGGCCAGGGAGCACGGACTGGGATCTGCGAAGGGGCTGGCCCCTCCAAGCAAGGACACCTGAGGGCGGAGGAGGAGCACTGCGGGGAGCAAGGGTCCTGGCGGCCAAGGGGAGGAGCCTGCCCTGCCCGTGCCCACGCAGGCTCCAGACACGGCGGCCGCACCGCGAGCTCTGCCTGCCACTGCACACACTAAATATAGCCGACCCAGTTTCCCTCTCCCGGTCCGTGTGCCCAGGACACGTCCCCTTGGCAGAGTGAATTCTGGGCTCAAGACAAGGGCAATGCCAGTGCCAGAGGCTCTGGCCCCCGATGTCCCAGGCGCAGCACAGGTCAGTGCCGCCTGCCCATGGCTGCCGACCCACCAGAGTGGCCCTGGTTAGCAGGACCTGCCAGCTGCTGGCTGGGGCCGTCCACACAAGCCCACATCGTGTGGCCTGCTGCTGCAGGAGGCTGCAGTTTTCCAGCAGGGCACAGCAGGCTGGTCTGTCCCCCAGGTGCCGGCTGGCATGGCGAGCCCTGCATGTGATGTGCCAAACCCCAGGGAGCCTGTGGGAGCCTCCCTTTGCCAAAGAGCCCACAAGCGGGGTCTGGACAGCAGAGTCGCCTCTGCCATCGTCCCAAGGGAGGTGCAGGGACAGTGGCCCCCTAGCCCCGAGACAGTCCACGGAGACTCTGTGGCCGGGGGTGTAGCACTGGGGGTGGGGGCTGTTGAATGGACCCTCACAGGCCGAGACCCAGCCTTTGTCAGGGCCTTGCTGGTCCCCTCGCTTGGGCAGGCTCTGCGTGCCCTCCTGGTCTCCAGGGTCCCCAGGGATGAGTGGTCCTGGGTGGGCGTGGGCGTGGGCGCTGGCCGCTGTGGCATCGGCAAACAGCAGCCCTGTCAGAGGCCAGGGAGTGCGAGGCTGCATGGCTACCTTGCCAGAGGCTCCAGTCACAGCCTCCTCTCACACCAGCCGGTGCCTGAGCCCATGGGGATGCAGAGGCTGGGAAGTCACGAAGGAGGGAACTGGGGGCACTGGGTCAGGACAGGGTCAAGGGTGAGACCAGCTCACACCTGGGGCCCCTGATGGAGCCTCTCCTCCACTTCTCCAGGACCGAGGCTGTGAGCTGTCAGGATGACAAACAGGACTTGCTGGTCTGGCCGCCCCACGCCATCCCCTGGAGCTGGGGCAGCCTGAAAGGCAGTCAGTGGGCTGGAGAGAGAGTCCGGGTTCAGGCACCTTCTGGTGGTTTCACGGCTTTTCCAGCACAACTTTCCTGAGGCAACTTGGTGGATCTCCACTCCCAGGAGGTCACCATATTGATGCTGAACTTAGCGCGGACACCGGATCGGCATAGCGCACTACAGCCCAGAACTCCTGGGCTGAAGCGATCCTCCTCCCTTAAGCTGCGGTGACAGGTGCGCACCACCACGCCCGGCAAGCATAACTTTCCAGACCCAAGCGCCCTCGGGTGCACTCAAATGTGCCACACACAACAGGACGTTCACCAGGGCACACATGACCCAGGAGACAACCGAGACCCAGGGGACACACGTGACATCGCCATGGAGCGCAGCAGGGACGGCACCGCTGCAAAGGCCACAGAGCCTACCTAGAGCTCATAGACGGGGCGCTGGTGCCGCAGATGTGAGCCCCCCCACAGCCTTCAGCACAGGGTGCCTGCCCCAGGGCCCGGCCCCTCGAAAAGCCAAGGTTGCTGGTGGGAAGCGGGCAGGACCTCTGAGGTGAAAGAGGTGATGGCTTGCAGCGATGTGGAAGTGAAATGGATCACACTGGCGGCCGTGGACGCAGGAGCAAACCGTCGAAATGAAATAAAGCCATTTCCACCCAGGCGATGGGACGGGGCGCGGGGAACTGCTGTTTTCATCAGGCACGATCACATCGGGTGTCGGGACACACGGTCAATGTGCCGGAGCGTGTCAGGGTGCCTCAGCATGCTTCCCAGTGTCCGGGAGAAAACAGGCACACAGTTGACACAGCAACATATGTGTGCACACACAAAAACACACGTGCACACAAGACGCAGACAAAGCACGTGGCGCAATGTGGTTTCACGGTGGTGGCCGCGGCAGCCCCCCGGTGCCCTTTGCTGTTTTGGGGCCCGTGGGAGTCCCCGGGCAGCAGCGGGGTGGCACAAAAGCTGTGGGAGAGAGGCTGGGGACAGCCGAGAGGCCAGCTCCATGCCCGGGACACAAGCTCCCAACCCCACAGACTCAGCCCCTGAGCCAGACCGCGGAGGGTCGGGAGCTCTGCCTGCCAGCAGCCACCTGCCTCTCCAGGCTCCAGGCAGGCCCCATCCCCATTCCTGGGGCAGCCCAGTGATCCCAGCCACAGCTCCCTGACTTCGGGGTGCAGCGTTCACTCCAAGTTGTCTCCGAGGCCAGACAGCCCCTCAGGCCACGTCCCATGCCCAGCCCCCACAGACCATGGGGCCGGGAGGAGCTGGGGCTGCCGCTGACGACATGGCACCCAGGGGTCCGGCAATGCCAGGACCACTGCTCCCTGGATGCCCAGAAGGCACGTTCAGGCTCCTGTGTCTGGGCTGCTTCTAAGAAGGGTGGGGTCTTGAAACACAACCCCCTCCACCTCCCCATGGCCCGCTCCCCACAGAACCCACCCAGGGACTCAGAGTCGCAGACCCCATACGCGAGGTTGTGGGCTCGAGAGGCCGGCGCACTCACTTGATCTTGCTGAAGACGATGTCCACGTCGGTGACAGTCACGTTCCTGCCGTCGATCACCTGGCAGTCCCTGCACAGCTTCGACCAGTTCTTACCGTGCATCTCCCTCCCAGTGGCCCTGGTGTCCCCGTGCACGGCGAAGCGCCGGAAGGCCTCCTCCAGGGCGCTGAGCTCGGGGGCCGCAGCCGCCCCCTCACCGGCACCCTCCGACTCCAGCGACAGTCTCTTGGCCGCCCTGTCCTTCGAGGGGTCCCCCGGGGACTTGGGGGGCGTCCTGTTGGCAGCTTTGGCGGGCTTGGCCTTGTCAGCCATGTTGCTGTGGAGGAAGAAGAGAAAGGTGTCACCCAGGCCCTGTCCTGACTGACCCAGGTGGCACACAGGAGACCCGCCGTGTCAAAGACCACCAGGATGTGCAGGCCCTCCAGGGGCTGGGTCCGAGGCCCCTCAGATGCTCAGAGCTGGGGCACGTCTGTCCAGCTGCCGGACAGAGCTGAGCCAAGCGAGGCCCTGCCTGCCGCCGTCAGTGGGTCAAGGACCCCCTAAGCCAGATAAAGCCAGCAGCACAGCAGAGCCCAGGGTGGGAGCTGAGCTGGGTGCCCAGGGGCTCCAGGCCAAGGAGGCTCAGGGTGTGACCTGGCAGCATGAAAGCCTATTCCAGGTCTGCCATGCCACAGTTCCACTGCCTTTCCGGGTCCTCCAAGCCACAGTTCCACTGCCTTTTCCAGCCCCCCATGCCACAGTTCCATGGCCTTTCTGGGTCCCCCTGCCACAGTTCCACTGCCTTTCCGGGTCCTCATGCCACAGTTCCACTGCCTTTCCGGGTCCCCAGGCCACAGTTCCACTGCCTTTCCAGGTCCTCCAAGCCACAGTTCCACTGCCCCTCCTGTGGACACCAGCTCTGCAGCTCTGGGGGACACCTCGGGTCACACCCTCCCCGGCATCCATGAGGGGACCCCCTCCTCCGGGGTCTGTGGTGGGTCACCCTCTTCCAGGGTGTCCACAGCAGTCATGTGACAGAAGCTATCACCACGGTGCAGAGCCTCTAACTGGAGATGGAGCTTTGGGTTAGGGAGGGTGTATGGTGGCCCTGGGGGTGCCCAAGAAGACTCTGTCCAGGAGTCCAGGGTCTGCTGAGCATGAGGTGGCCCCGGCCAGGGGAGGGGACTGTGAATGTTCAGGGCTGAGGCAGTGGGGGGTGGTGCAGGGACACCCCCTGGACTTTGCAAGGCACACACCTCCAAGCTGGCGGCCAGGCCATGGGGTTAAAAAGACAGGAGTGCCGCCCAGGCAGGGCTCAGGGATGCAGGGCTGTGCAGTGGGGCGGTCGTGGGCTTCTGAGGCCACCTCCCCACCACGCGTGGCCTCCAGTGAGACAGTCAGGCCCCGAAGGACCCAGAGTGCAGTATTAGACTCAGGGCCCCACAGCCACTTCCCTGAGGGGCCTGGACAGCAGGTCACCCGTCAGCACCACACCAAGAGCTGAATGTGGCCTTCACACACAGGCACAAGAGCAGGTGGGAGGGGCCGTGCTGAGGACACAGGTGTGTGAGACACAGGTGCGTGCCCCAACCCTGGGCCTCATGATGCCCTCTCAGATCTGCAGTTCTCAGCATCAGTCAAGGCCAAAGCGTGCTCCGTCACTGTGGGGGTCCTGTGGGTGGCCCATGATGACCTTGAGTGCCCACAAATTCCCCCAAAACAGCTGGAAAAGATCCTGGGGCACTCCCTACATTGAGGACCTTCAAGGCCTCAGGTCCCACCCATTCACCCCTTTCCCAGAAAGGCACTGAAAATGCAGTTGCCAACCCTGAGGGGGGCATAAGGGTAGGACCGAGTCAGGGGCAGGGCTGTGTGGGGCAGGATCCCGGGGGTGGGGCAGGGCCTCGTGGGGCAGGGCCG
>NW_016107882.1:1139377-1145340 GCF_001604975.1 Cebus imitator | reverse complement strand
GGGGGTGGGGCAGGGCCCCGGGGGTGGAAGGGCCGGGTCGGGTGTCAAGCCGGGAACAGTTTCCAGTTTTATCGCTGACACCATTTCTTCGTCTGAAACAGGAGCTTCTCACAGGCCTGACCTGTGTCTCCCCCGGGCCTCAGCAGCAGGGGACGCTGGGCAGGAGGACCAAGAGGGAAACTACTGGAAGCAATGACAGGTTTGTGAGCACCCAGAACGGCGGTGGGCGTGCGGGTGAGAGATAAGGAGCCTTCTGGGTGGCTTCAAACTCAGGGCTGCATTCTGTGTTCTCATCTGAACACAGGACCCATATTCACACACCTCAGCGAGTCACCTGAGAAGCTGCCCTGTGGGGCCTGGCTGGGAGCAGAGGCATGAGGGGAGCCCCTCGGAGCTGCCTTCTGGGCTCATGCAGGACGTCCCGGCCCATCAGCCCACGGTTTGCACGACACATGCCTATGTTGGTTCATTGCAGCAGCGTTTACAATAGCAAAGACCTGGAACCAACCCAATGCCCATCAATAACAGACTGGACAAAGAAAATGCAGCACATGACACCATGGAATACTATGCAGCCATAAAAAAGGATGAGTTCATGTCCTTTGCAGGGACATGGATGAATCTGGAAACCATCATTCTCAGCAAACTAACACAAGAACAGAAAACCATACATCACATGTTCTCACTCAAAAGTTGGTGTTGAACAATGAGAACACATGGACACAGGGAGGGGAACATCACACACTGGGGCCTGTTGGGGGGTTGAGGGCCTAGGGAATGGAGAGCAGGGGGTGGGGGGACTGGGGGGGATAACATTAGGATAAATGCCTAATGCAGGTGACAGGGGGAAGGAGGCAGCAAACCACCATGGCATGTGCATACCCATGTAACAATCCCACATGATCTGCACATGTGCCCCAGAACTTAAAGTGTACTAAAAATAAACAACCTGGAGACTGGCCTTGGAGGGCTGAGCGGGACACAAAGTGTCCTGTCCTCATGAGGCCTTCAGTTGGGACAAGTGAAAAGCAAATAAGCAATGAAACATCAGTCAGCAAAGAGGAGAAACTGAGGCAAGTCAGAGGGAGCACGGACCTGGGCAGGTGGAGTCTCGGCGTGTGAGAACGGCCGGGCACGCGGCCCCTGTGCCTTCGAGGCCCTGAGTCCCTGCTGGGCAGGCACCGCCTGGGCTGGGCTCAACCCCTCCCATTACAGCAAGCAGCGTGAGACAGCGCCCAGGACAGCACTGTGGGGCCGTGGGGGAGAGGGCAGAAAGGAACAGGGGTCTGAGGGAAATGCTTCCAGCCAGGACTTTGATCCCCACATCGACTGTCCCCACTCAGGCCGAGGGGAGCGAGGCCACCTGCCGTGCGTGTGAGCTCAGAGGCCGGCCACACCCCCTGCTGAGGGGCTTGGCGACTGTCAGCGTCCCAGGAAGAGGAGGGTCAGAGCCACCAACACCCTGAGGAAGGGGCAGACGCGGGAACCCACGGTCGGCCACCACACGGGAGTGAGGCCATGGGCGCTTGGGAGGGCCGAGGGCCAGCCCAGGAGGTTCTGGAGGGAAGAGCAGAACCTGTCTCAGCTCAACCCAGGCCCTTCTGCACCGAGAGGTGGGCAGCGTCGACCTCGCACTCCAGCTGCTGGACACGCGTGGGGAGCCCCGCTCTGCCTGCGGTGCATGCCGAGGGGTCTCACACGGGACTGCCTCAGAGCCAGCTCCCAGGCTTCGGTGTCTGGACAGGAGGGTGCGGGTGGGGGGGGAGGGGCTCAGAACACCCCTCGGGGCTGCAGAGGGGTCGGGCCCCAGCACACCACAGACAGCAGAGCCCCCTCTGGCGGCCCCAGAGCCCATCCAAGGTCACTGCTCTGGGTTCTTGTAGTTTTGGCTCACCTCAAACATGCATTAACTTAACAAAATATTTTAAAAAGGTTTTTAAACTAAAAATGACAGAACGAATTAGGCATGCTGTGCCCCTGTGGGAGGAGAGTCAGGCTGCTCGGGGTCTGGAGGAGCAGGACGGGTGGCCACACACTGGGGCGGGAGGAGGAGACCGAGCCGCGCTGTCTGTGCTCAGCATGCCCGCCCCTTCCTCCTGCCTCTAATCGAGGGCTCTGCCTGCAGGCGCTGCCTGAATTCTGACCGTGCCCATGGAACAAACCCTCCATGCCTGTCGGCAACCAGGTGCCCCTCCCTCGCCCCTTCACTCCCTCCCCTTTATCGCCACCACGGCCCCTTGTTCACTGCTCACACCCAGGTGGGGATGGCATCGACAGCCCACACGGCTGCTCTCCACGTGGACGGCTGGAGGGTGGCTAAGCCTTGCTGGCGGAGGAGGCTGGTGGACAGGCT
Organism: Cebus imitator; assembly: GCF_001604975.1. NCBI lineage: Eukaryota > Metazoa > Chordata > Mammalia > Primates > Cebidae > Cebus > Cebus imitator. Next base: position 1,142,987 of record NW_016107882.1, on the reverse strand, counting down.
GTGCAGGAATGCCAGGTCGGGGGCAGACGCAGAGCCGCCACCCTCTCAGCTCATCACCCCTCCCTGGGGCCGGAGACCCCAGAGTTGGCCCTCAGCCCTGCTCAGGCCCAGCCCTCCCCAGGAGCCTCTGTCCTGGCCGCAGGTGTCCTGAAGGCCCCCTGGGCTGTGCTGGGCTGGACCAGTCCGGGGGTGACCTCTGACAGCTCCACCTGCCCTGGAGTAGCCACCAGCAAGAGGGGCCTCAGCCCTCTCACCCTTGAAGGGCTGCAGCCCGCCATCTCCCTCGCACCCGGACGGCCTCGTGCAGGCACAGCCCGAGGGAGAAGCTGTCTCTGTGGGGACAGATGCTCCCTGATGGCGGCGCGTGGACTGCACCGGAACCCGGGGGGCACTCCTCGAGAAGTGACCGGCTCGGGGTATCAGGCTCCCACATCACACTCAACCCAAACCTGGCAACCTGGGTCCCCGGAGCCCGGCGTGCCTCTGCCTGTCAGCGGCCGGTGCTTGTGCCCTGGAGAACTCCGTTGGTGGATGACGACGGCCTCCCTGGAGATTTGGAGGCCGGGGGCCTGGGAGGGGGCCGCTCCCTCTTCTGAGCCCTTGGAGACGCTGCCCAGGCGTCCAACGTGCTATGACCGCAGGATGTCCCTGGCAGGGGCCATGCTGGCTCGGACACCTCTCAGCAACCCCTTCCTTCTCAGGGCAAAGCACCCACTTCTTAGGGCACTGGCACCAGGGAGTGTGAGGGGCCACCATGCTGCCATCGGAGTGGGAAACAGGCAGGTTGCCCCACGGTGCGCGGCAGGATTCCGGCATCTCTGGGCTGGTGACAGGCGCTGCCCCAGGCCCTGTGGGTGGGAGCGCGTGCCGGGCACCTCGGGGGTCCCTGGTCCTGTCTCCGTGGTACGTTCCCATGCGGATGCCCAGCCTCTGCAGGCTCAGGTGGGTGTGGTGCTGCTGGACCTTTATGCCCGAGTCCTGTCCAGGGGAGCGCCCTCCACCCCGGGCCGGCAGCCGCCACGGCCTTCAGCCCTCCCGGATTCCCTGGACACGGTTGTTGCTAAACCCCACTCCTGTTCGGGAAACGCCAGGGCCAGACCCCGCGGCCGGCAGGGGACGCTCTTGGGCCTGCAGGTGGAAACGCTCCCGGGGGCCTGATGGACTCCCCAGTGTCCCACGGCCGCACGTCCCACCTTGGCACTGAGGCCCCGGGATGACCCCTCTGGAGGCCCCAGTGCCCCATCACAGCCTGGCTCCAGGACGTTGACTGAGGTGGGGGAGGGGGTCGGGGACCTGGGGGAGCAGCCCCCCAGTAAATCGGAAGCGCAGCCATGGCAGAGCCCCGAGGGAGGCCAGGCGCCAGGGGCCCACGCAGGCTGAGGGGAAAGCCTCCACTTCAGGGAGCCTGCTGGGCCCCCGTAGGGCAGTCCCGGCCTCACGCTGCCCACTGGACATTCACCCTGGGTGGCTCTCGGCTCCGGAAGCCCTCGCTGGTCAAGGGAACAGTAACACCAAAGGCCACAGTGACCGAAGCCCCAGAAGGAAAAGCCGCCCTCACAGGGGAAGGGGTGGACAGAGCCCTGTGGAGCTCGCCCGCCCACCCTGTCCCACTGAGGCTCCTCCTAGGACCGGGCCCCTTCTGCCGAGGGAACGAGGTGGCTCAGGACCTGCCATACCAGGGTGGGCCCCGCACGGCCCCCACCAGCCCCCCATTTCAGCGCCCATTTGAGCACGGCGCACGGCGCCTGTTTCTCATGACCATCACGTGGCACTGGCTGCTCCAAGCGTGGCACTCGCCACGTGAGTGGCTCCACGCTTCTCGGCCCAGTCGGCCTGTCAGGCGGTCAGAGCTCCCAAGCAGGACAAAGCTGGCAGTTTCTGAGTCCAAGGCACCCTCTGCAGTGCAGGAAGCAGGGTGAGGGGCCACTCCAGCCCAGTGTCAGCTCAGCACAGTCCCCCCGCACCCTCGAGAGCACACCCTGCCCACAGGCTAGGCAGGCACACTCAGCTGGGCCACCCCAGCATGTGCATCCAGAGAGGTCACCATCCTGAGGGGTCACAGTTCTGAGGGGTCACGGTCCTGAGAGGTCACGGTCCTGAGAGGTCACGGTCCTGAGGGGTCACGGTCCTGAGGGGTCACGGTCCTGAGGGGTCATGAGGGGTCACCGTCCTGAGAGGTCACGGTCCTGAGGGGTCACGGTCCTGAGAGGTCACGGTCCTGAGGGGTCACCGTTCTGAGGGGTCACAGTCCTGAGGGGTCACGGTCCTGAGGGGTCACCGTCCTGAGGGGTCACCGTCCTGAGGGGTCACGGTCCTGAGGGGTCACGGTCCTGAGAGGTCACGGTCCTGAGGGGTCACAATCCTGAGGGATCACCGTCCTGACACGTCATTGGTCCAGAGAGGTCACCAGGACAGGGTCTCCAGGCCAGGGCAGAGGCCCTGCCAGAGAGGACCTGAGGTCGGGCTCCTGCTCTTCAGGGACCTTGAGGTCCAGAGCCAAGCCCAGGCCGAGTGCAGTCCCCAAGGAAGTGGGGGAAGGAGGGCAGGGCTGGGTCCTGTGGTGGCATCCCTAGCACGCCATGCTCCTACCCTGGTCATCTTGTGTGGGGTCCCCCAGCCTTCCTGCATGGGGCCCTTGCCACTCACCACAACCGCATAACTCAGGCCTGGGCAGGACAGGGCAGGCTTCACACTCTCCCAAGGCCCATGGGGTGGGAGGGGCCCTGCACAAGGAGCCGTCTGGTAAGTGGGGGACGGGAGAGGGGCTGCCCAGCCCGGGCCACCTCCGTCCACCCTCCCTCCGCCCTCAGAAGAGAGATGGATGCTCAGGGGCTTCTCAGGTCAACAGGGGCGGCCCAGCACCCAGCACCTGGTGTCCTCTGCCTCTGGGAATCACATCTTGGCCCCACCCCCATCCCCACCTGCAGGGTGTGGCCCTCACAGCTCTCAGCATGGCCACTTTGGAGGCAGCCACTGGAGCCCGTCTGCACACAGGTCTAGGGATGAGAAGCCGGGGCAGCCACAGAGAAAACCCCCAGTCCACTCGGCAAATCCCTTCTGAGTGGGAGACAGGCCTAAGGACGACCAGGAGATGCGGACGAGAGGATGGAACATTCCAGAGCACTAGGGCTGACCGTCCAGGCCTCCGACGCCCGGGCCCTGGGAGCACCCACTCAACCGCGGGAGGGAGGGAGGTGCAAGGGGCTCCCGGACTCCGCAAAGGACGCTGCAGAGGAGACTCACCAGCTCAGAGACCGTCCAAGGTCCACGTGACAGTGAAACCACATCCCCAGTGCCCATCGCCCAGGGCCAACGCCATTTCTCTAAAGTACCACACAGGACATTCTGCCAACAGAGCACCCCAAAGGGAATGAAAGAGAGATTCCAGCTGGCTCATGCCATCATCCACGTCAGACACCCCGTGGCTGCAGACACAGTGGGACCTGCCTTCACTGAAGGCACCTCCCATAGGGACAGCCCGGGGTCTTGTGGGGAGCACGGCGGGTTACAGGAGAACACAGCCGGGGGTCTCACGGGGGGCACAGCGGGTCACAGGAAGGTACAGCCGGGGGGTCTCACAGGGGCACAGCGGGTTACAGGAAGGCACAGC
>NW_016107882.1:1132991-1137360 GCF_001604975.1 Cebus imitator | reverse complement strand
TACAGGAAGGCACAGCCGGGGGGTCTCATGGGGGCACAGCGGGTCACAGGAAGGCACAGCAGGGGGGTCTCACGGGGGCACAGCGGGTTACAGGAAGGCACAGCCAGGGGTCTCACGGGGGCACAGTGGGTTACAGGCCACCACAGAACCAGGGGCCAGTCCTTCATCCAGTGCAGCTTCACTGAGCGCCAGATGCAGGAGGACCCTGCCGCACCCCAGTCCAGTCACTGCCCTTGGGTCGCTCTCGAGGCTCCAGGTCCCAGGCACCTGCGGGCAGCTGGGGCCAAGCCAGCTCTGGGCCAAATGGTGCCCCCATCTAATCCCCAGAAGCAGTGAACGTGGCCTTGTTTGGAAAAGGATCTGTAAATGAGATCATCCCGGATCATCTGCAGCTGAGCCCTAAATCCAGTGGCAAGTTTCTCTACCTACGAGAGCCAGGAGAGAAGACACAGAGGGAAGAGACGGTGCTATGGGCTGAATGTGTCCCTCCAAAATCCACGCTGGAACTTAAGCCCGTGGAGGAGGCACTGAGGGCTACAGCCTCTGGGCATGAGATGAAGCCATGGGGTCCAGGCTCCAGCAAGTGGCGGAGTACCTGGGCAGAGGGCAGGGGCGTGAGGACGCGGCAGCCCGGCCCTGTCCCGGAAGGAGGGAAGGGGCCCTTGTCAGGCGCCTTGACCTTGCACTCTCCAGCCTCCAGAACTGTGAGAAGTGAACACATCATTTCACAAATCACCATGTGTACTGCAGTTACACCAGCACACGTGGACCAAGACAGTCGCTGCGAGGCTGAGACCGGGGTGACGCTGTCACACGCCCAGAAGCCTGGAGCTGCCAGGAGCCGGAAGAGGCAGGGAGGGTCCCCAAGCCTCCCAAGGACACTGGGCCCTGAGAGGCCTGGACGCTGGGCTTCGTCTCCAGGACCGAGAGTGAATGCGTTCCTGTTGTGTTGACCCCAGTCTGTGACAACGGTCAGTGGCCTCTCTCTGGACACAGCGGCCCAGCGGGCAGGACCAGAGGCTCAGCACCCGTCACGGGGAAGAGTCTGCAGAGGCCCGCGGGTAGCACTGAGGCCACACGGGGCTCCAGAGGCCTGGGGGTCCGCCTAGGCCAGGACGGCGTTAGGCCATGGCTGCCGACGGCACCTGCTTCTGAGTCCCAGCCGGCCCCCGGGTGCCCGTTTGCACCTGGAGAAAATGCAGGGTGCATACGCAGCTGGCCTGAGGAAAAGTTGCTTGGCGGGAATCTGTTGATTTAAGAGAAGGTTCAGCCGCGTCTGCGTGCTGCAGGGCTGCCCTGCTGGTCAGATCGAGACACCTTGGAAGGTGATGCAAAGGAGCTTCTCAAGTCCTTGGCACGGGGAAAATGCGTTACAAGGACACAGACAGACGTGCCCTGCAGGAAAAGATTCTTAGATGGCACCAGGTTACGAGAAAGCACTTGTGCTCATTGAAAAGGTATCAAGAGAGTGAAAAGGCCAACTCCGGGGTGAAGGACACGTTTGCCACACACAGCTAACGTTGGCTTGTCTCAGAAAAAGAAAGAACCTCCACAGATCAGTAAGAATGAATACACAAATGGCAGCCAGCTTGAACACGCCCCTCAGGACCGGGGTATCCAAGTGCCCCGTGCTCAGTGGAGAGCACTCAGCTTCGTTAGTATGACCAGGAAAATGCAAATCAGACGCTTCCACACAGCCTCAGAAAAGGCTGACATTGCAAAACTGACAGTGGCAGGTGCCGGCCAGGACGTGGGTCAGCAGGAAACCGCGGCGCCGTGCGAACGGCGTCAAACCCTTGGGAAACTGCTTGGCATCAGCTAATGAGTGTAAGGACACGGAGGACCCCAGACCCAACGGCTCCACTTCCAGACTGACGCAACAGAGACCCCTGGCCGTGTGCCCCAAAGAACATCCCAGGAACGCCCACAACAGCTTCATCCCTAGGTGCCAAGCAGGGGTACCTCGCGGGTGCACACCTGCTGACGGTCCGGCTGACGGTCCGGCGGTCTGAGGGACAGTGGGGGTTCCCAGTGGGAGTGTGAGCAGCGCTGAGCACCAGTGCATGCGGCTCCTTGACGTGGCGGGGACGGATCCCTCACGCGCACTACTGACACAAGTGAGCGGGCACAGCAGAGCATCTGCTGCCTGGCTGCCGGTTAAACGTGAAAAACACAGGCAATGCCAAGGCCAAAGCACGGTGCTCAGGGGTTTGTGCTTCAATGGGAAAATGGGGACAGTGAGTGAGACCCTGTCCTGCTCCTGGAACACAAAGAGGCGGCCCAGAATGACTGGCACCAGAACCACAGACGGGCTGTGACGAGTGCCACATGGGGCCCTCACAGCAGGCGGCCTGGGGACACGTAGCACGGGGGAATGCGGCAGGAATGAGGCTGCTGGGAGCTGAGGCTGACATGAGCTTCGCCCCAGTGGCTCCATCCACGGCCCAGGTTCGTCAGGCACTGAGAGGGCAGCAAGCAGCCGGCAGGACGGGAGCTGACGTGGCAGAGGTGCCACCCTAACAAGGGGCAGAGGAAACCGGCACTTGGGCAGCCTTAGGAGAAGCGGGGGGCCGGTGTGTACAGGGAGGGTGGATGCCCCAGAAGCAGCCATGGTGGGCAGGTCACCTGTGAGATACCATGGGTGGGAGATGCAGGTGTCCTGGGCTCAGGGGGAGAGGCTGGGTCCGTCTGGGCTGGCTGGGGCCTGGACATGGCTCCCCGGCCCTCAGGCACCAGCAGCCTTTTGAGTGGGGTGGGACTGGCCTGGTCTGTTTCTGGGCAGGAGCCAGCGTGAGCGGGTGAACAGTGAGTGGCTGCCACAGCCAAGGTGAGGTGAGCACAGCTCGCGCACCTCTGTGGGCCAGGAGGGCATGTCACACGCTTCCTGACGAGGCAAAGGGTGCTGGGAGCCCGTGACAGATGTGAGGGCACTTGGGCCAAGGCCTGGGGTTGAAGCCACGTCCATGCCCCGTATGGGGTGCTGGCTGGTGCCGGCCCCATTGACTGATGGCCAGAGGGAGGCAGCAGGTGTGTGAGGTCACCTGGCAGGTGTGGCTGTTGGTGCCATTCTCTGGGCAGAGGTCACGCTGGACATTTGTAAACAAGTGAGTGTGTCAGGTTACAGGTTATAGGATCTGAGAAATGCTGTCTGCGACCCCACGCTTGCTCAGCAATCACTCGGAGCCCACGTGGATGGGCACCTTTTATCGTGCCAAGAAGTCAGACGTGGGACAGCGAGCCTGCTGGAGGAACGCACCAACCCCTTCCCTGAGCCCCACTCAACAGGGAGAGGGCTGCTGGTGGCCTTAACTGCTGGGCTCAAGGAAAGGTAAGAAACGTCCCTTCCCTGCCAGAACCTGACTTTTAAACGATGACAGCGCAACCGACGCCCTCTGAGGAGAGGCTCACCCATCCATGACGGAGAAGAGGAGCCTGGCTTTCTGAGCGGATGGGGCTGCAGGAGGCAGCTGGTTCGATGCAGACAGAAAGCTGTTGTTTGCTTCTACTCTTTTGAAAGATTTTTTTATATTCCTTCTCCAAAGAAAGTCATGCATTTGGACATGTAGACGTTAAATTACAATTCACAAATAGTGCTTGCACAGTTACAGGAGGAGCATGGAACCCAGGATAGCCTTAATTCGAGCATCAGGAAGTAAGACTTAGGGACAGCTGATGTTTCTGTTTATTCTTTTTTCTGAGAACCATGAGCCACTCTCCTGCGGGGCACTGCCCCCCCGCCGCCAAGTGTGATTCCAGGGGGCTGCAGACCACAGCACCTGCCCTCCCTTCCCCACCTGGGACCCAGCAGAGCCAATCAAAGCCATTCACAGGCACCAACCTGCAGCGCTGGGGCGGGGGGCTCCTCACTGAGGAGGTGCTGCTGAGCTGATGTGCCCTGGAGGCCCTGGCGGGGAGGTGCCCTGGCAGGGTTGGGGGGAACGCCCTGGGTGGAGATCTATGTGTGGGGGAAGCCCTGGGTTGGGGGAGCCCTGGGTGGGAGTGGGGAGAAGCCCTGGGTGGGGGGAAGCCTTGGGTGGGGGAAGCCCTGGAGAGGGGGGATTCCCTGGGGAGGGGCATTCCCTGGGTGGGGGAGGCCCTGGAGAGGGGGACACCCTGGGTGGAGATGCTGTGTGTAGGGGAATCCCTGTGGGGGTTGTCCTGGGTTGTGGAGCCTTGGGGAAGGAATGACCTGGGGGATCCTGTGGGAGGGGATGTCCTGGGAGGGGTATGTCGCCTTAGGAGAAAATCCTTGTGGGGGGATGCCTTAGGAAGGAAACCTGGGTGACAGATCATCTTGGGGGGAATACCATGGGTGGGAGATGCAGCAAGTGGGGCTGCCCCGGGTGGGAGATCATCTGGTTGGGGGATC
>NW_016107882.1:1118682-1132651 GCF_001604975.1 Cebus imitator | reverse complement strand
TCACCTGGGTGGGGGCTGTCCTGGGTGGGGGATCATCTGGGTGGGAGATCACCTGGGTGGGAGATCACCTGGGTTGGGGCTGTCCTCGGTGGTGGATCATCTGGGTGGGTGATCACCTGGGTGGGGGCTGTCCTGGGTGGGTGATCAGCTGGGTGGGGGCTGTCCTGGGGGTGGGGGATCATCTAGGGGGAATATAGGGGGTTCCGGCCCTGTGGCACCCCTGTTCCCCCCTCACACACACACTGAAAGAAAGCCGGTCTCCCTAGGAGGATTGGCGCAGAGCAGCATGGGGTTTGGCTTGTGGGTGCCGGGACCAGGTCTGAGTCCCAGATGTGGCTGGGCCTGACCCAGGCAGCTCCACCCCTTCCTTCCCAGGAAACACCTTTTGCTGGAGGAGTAGGAACTGGGCGTGTGTAGATTCTGCTGCCTGATCCCGGCTCCTGGCTGAGGGTTTGTGGGCTCAGATGGACTTGACACCCAGCCTCGACCCTCCTGGGTGCAGCCTTCTGGCTCCCCCAGCCCAGGCAGAGGCCATGAGTGTTGTTTCCCGGAAGGCGCTTTTGCCTGAGGGCACCAGGCTGGGCCAGGTGCTGCAGGGCGCTGACCAGCACTGGCCTGGGGGCCCTGAAGCCGCAGATAGCATCCCTCTCACACTCCCTCCTGTCTCACCACCGGCTATAAATAGACTTGGCTCCCTGCTGGCACAGGCCTCTCCCGAGGAAGCTTTTAATTCTCTGCGTCCTCTGCAGGGAGTGGCTCCCACAGGCTGGGAGGGGACAGACTGCCTGACTCTCCAGAGAGCTCTCAGGCCCCATCTGCGATGGGTGACCCTAATATTTTTTAGGGAGTCCTCCTGGGCCCTGCGTGTGGCGCTGCGGCCTTTCTTTTTGCCCACGGGGGCCCCTGCATCCCCTCCCTCCAGGCCCTGCCCTGCCCAGCCTCCCAGCCCTGTGCTCGAACCCTGTTTTCTGATTCCCAGGCCTAGGTCAGCCACTGCCAGTGTGAGGCTCGGGAAATTCCGGCGAGGAGTGTCCAGGGTAAGCCGCCTTTGACCGTTTATATGAGCATTTATATGCTCGTTTCCACAATACGCATTTATAACCTTGTATAACCGTTAAAACATTTATTGCAACTTCACTGACTTCAGGAAGATCGACCAACAGCAACTGCAAGATAGACATGCAGCCCGCGGACCCGCAGGGCTTCCTCCGCGCACACGCGGCCGCGTCGCGGGGACTTCACCCTCTGCGAAGATGCGGAGCCCGTTCCTAACGCAGCACTCACACGCCGGCGCCTTCTGAACCAGGGGCCGCTTTAGAAGCCAGGAAAGCGGCAGACCCCACCCCTCCCCCGGACAACGCACACACCCTCCGAAAGCGCGCGGTCTGCAGCCGCTCCCGGAGCCCGCCCCTCCCCCACGGGCCCTCCGAGGATCACGTGGCGGGACGAGGCGCTGGCACCCAGTGCTGACGGTCGCGGGAGCCCAGTGTACGGCGCCGGCATCAGGCTGCAGCTGCCTCGCTCCTCTCCACTTCCTGCCCCTTCCCGGCCTCGGTCCAGCCCCTCTCCGCGTCCCCCAGGTGGTCCCAGGCCACAGGGAGCAGGGTCACCTGCTGGGCGCAGGGAAGCACCCCTGAGAGGTCAGGAGGGGCGTCCGGAGCCGGGGTGGGCGGGGGCCAGTCCTCCATCGAGTCCCCCAGGGTCCCTGCACCCAGAAGGGCCAATAAACATGGCAGGTGGGTCAGCCGTGGCACTGATGGAGACTCACACAAACCCTCATCAAAACAGCAGCCCGGCCAAGGCCCGGGAGGGACGCGCTTCTCACCTCCCTCGGCTCCATTTACGTAACCGAAACCGCAGAATAAAGGGCCCCTCAGATCCCCAGGCACTGCTCCCAGGGGTGCGGGAAGGTGTCCTGGAGGCGCCTCTCCATCGCCACAGGCCCGTGGGGGCAGCCAAGGCCCGGGGAAGTCGGCGTCTCTGTGGGGAGTCGGCTGACCGCCCCACCTGCCAGGACGCGGTGGTGTCAGGACCCCGAGGCCGGCGCCGCGGTCTCGCCAAGGGCTGGTTCTGGCCCCTTTCTGTGTCCAGGAATCTCGCAAGATCTGCCGCAGGGCCGCGGCTGCATTCCGCCCCTCTATGCCCCAATTTCCCACGCCTCCTACCCGCGGCCCCCAGGCCTGGGAGCGGGTAAACAGGGTTCCAGTCCCGGGCTGGGGAGGGCCTGGAGGGAGGGGCTGCAGGGGCGTCCGTGGCTCGAAGAAAGGCCCACAGCGCCAGGCGCAGATCAGTGTCTGGCGCGACCGACGGAGACCCCCGCCTGCAGCCCCCGCGCAGCCTCCCCGCCGCCTCCCGGCACCAAGTGCGCAGCGCGGATCGCCGGGCATCCCAGGGGCGCAGGGCGCACGGACGCGCGGGGCGGCCCGAGAGGGGCTTGGGCGAGCGCGGGGGGCGCAGGGGCCGCGGCGCAGGTGGCCGCGGGAGCTGATGGGCGGGGTCTGCGTCCCCAGACAGACCCCGCGCCGCGCCCGCAGGACTGAGCCCCGCGCCCACTTACCTTCGCGACGCAGCAACTGCAGCGGCGGCGCCTCCGCGACTCGGCCGCGCGCGACCCGGTGCCCAGAGGAGCGCTAGCGCCGCCGCCCCGCGCCAGCCTGGCCCCGCCCCGCCCCGGCCCGCCCCCGGCCCCCAGCGGCCTGCGCCCTCCCCGCGCCCCGCCCCGCCCAGCGCGCTCATTGGCGGCCCCGCCCCGCCGCCCCACCCGGCCCAGGGAGCGCGCGGGGCGCACGGAGGCCTCTGCCTTACAAGGCCGGCTCCGCGCAGGCCCAGCCGGTCACCCGGCGCCCGCTCGGCGCAGGGCGCGGCCGACTCGCCGGGCCGTGGGAACCGCTGGGCAAGGGACTGCGGCGCCCCTCACCTGGCTCTTGGCCCCCCCGGGGACGACCGGACCCCTATCTCTGCGCCCCGCAGGACGCGCGTGGACGGTGCGGCAGCGCGGGATGGAGGAGCGCGGCCGCGGCCTCCTGGGGCGGGGCGGGTTGGCGGCGGGGACGCGGGGACGGTGCTGGGCGACCCCAGACCGCGTCCCATTCTCTAGGGAGCCGCAGACGGTGCAGGGAAGCGGCAGGATCGGGCTGCGGGGGTGCTCGGACCTCAAGGCGGGGCGCAGGCTGGGGACGGGGCTCCCAGGTGGGGGCACCGCGGCCGGAGTCGACCTGGGCGGGGAGTGGGTCCGTGCCAAGCGCCAAGCGCAACTGCCCGAGCCTTTCCCGCAGGAGCGGCGCGCCCCTCTCCCGGGCCTCAGCCTTGGCTCTTCCTGCGGCTCGCCGGCATGCGGCGCGGCAGTCCCGGCCACTCTTCTAGCCTAGTCTTTCTCGGGCACCTGCTGCCCCGCGCCCCCAACTAGGCTCTGCCGAGGCGGCGCATTTGGCCCGGAGCAGTCCGGGCCTCAGCAGGAGGTGGCTCCGCACGAGGTTCTGGGGCCAGGCGGACTGGGCGGCTCCGTGGTGCTAGGTGCTGGGACTCGAGGGGCGCAGGGGCCCCTTTCCTGGAGGAGGCCGAGGCGCAGCCCCCGGGAGGAAGGGGCGCCTTGGGTGACTTCCAGCTGGACTGTGTTCCGGTGACGCTGACCTCCCCCAGCCCCGCCTCTGTCCCTGCACCAGGTGTCCCGCAGACCCCGCGCCCCTGCAGAGGCAGCAGGGGAAGGCAGTAGGGCGCTGGGTGCTGGGCAGCAGGTGCTGAGGTCTCGGAGCCCGGCTTGGACCCCACCCACCCCACGGTGGTCCCGCGCCCCGCACTTCCCCTCCTCCCATTCCTCTTCTGAGAAATTCCACACTCGGAGCAGGGACGTCCGGAGAACCCGAAGCCGAGCGGCAGCCACGCTGGGGTCCCACTTTTCTCCAGCTCCGGTGGGCCGCTGCTTCCTCGTCCCACAGAGTCCAGAGCGACTCCCCTTTGCCTGCGGCAGTTCCTGCTCATGGCGTGGAAGTCATGAGATGACCTCTCCTTGTGCTCGCACTGTTGTATGAGGCACACGATGACCGTCAGTGCATCTTTCAGAACCTGTACAAACTCTCTTGACATAAATGCAGTGATTTTACAATAAAATCGCAGTGAGAGGTTCTGCCAGGCTTCAGAGTCAGACATTGTCCGGGAGCCTTTGGGAGGACAGGAGAGGCAGGGGCGCCGGTGGGTCCGGGGGTTGAGGGAGCTCTGGCAACCCCAGCCCCCATGATGAGAAGAGGACAGAGCCGAGCCTGGGGCTGCCCAGGCATCAGCACAGGACACACAGTGACCGGGGCTGCCGGGGCCTCTGCGCAGGACCCACAGTGACCGGGGCTGCCGGGGCCTCTGCGCAGGACCCACAGTGACCGGGGCTGCTGGGGCCTCTGCGCAGGACCCACAGTGACCGGGGCTGCGGGGGCCTCTGCGCAGGACCCACAGTGACCGGGGCTGCCGGGGCCTCTGCGCAGGACCCACAGTGACCGGGGCTGCTGGGGCCTCTGCGCAGGGCACACAGTGACCGGGGCTGCCGGGGTCTCTGCGCAGGAGCCACAGTGACCGGGGCTGCCCAGGCGTCAGCGCAGGACCCACAGTGACCGGGGCTGCCCGGGCGTCAGCGCAGGACCCACAGTGACCGGGGCTGCCGGGGCCTCTGCGCAGGACACACAGTGACCGGGGCTGCCCTGCCTTCATGTGGGACACACAGTGGCCGGGCTGCCCAGGCCTCTGCGCAGGAGACACAGTGAGGGGCTGCCGGGTCTCTGAGTGACCGGAGCTGGGTGTGCATCTGGGCCTGGTCCTCCCGTGGGGAATCCATGTGTTCATGAGTCTGTTTCCACGTCTGTGGGTAAAATCCAGGTTTCGGGTCACGGGTGTGTATTTCATGGTGACAGTTGGCTCCGTCGGCTCTTACAGATCACCAGGAAAAGGCACTGGATCTTGCTCAGCCGGGACAGGCGGATCCTGATTCAGGACGCGGGCCCCTCATCTGGCTGTGGCTGCCTGTCCAGTGGCCCCTCCAGGGGTGACCCTGCCCCCAGCTCTTGCTGCGCCCCAGACCTGGACAGCCTCCTTTTACCCTGCAGCTACTGAAAACCTACTCACACCCAGTGACGTTGTCCAGGCAGCGTCCTGCTGTCAACTGTTTCCGGGGTTCGTAGCAAATCACTGCAAAAGGGCTGAACACAGGTTTCCTCTCAGGGCCTAGGAGGCCGGAAGTCCAAGGCCAAGGCCAAGGCCTGCGCCTGCAGGTTCCACGTCTTCCAGCTCCTGTGGCTCCAGGTGGCCCTGGGCGTGGCCACATGGCCCCACCCCGCCTCTGTCCTCATGGGGCCTCCTCCCCCGAGTTTGTGTCTGTCTCCTTTGCTTATCAGGACCACTGTCACTGGATTTAAGGGCCACCAGGATAATCCGGGATGATCTCAAAATCTTTAATCGAGTTACATCTACAAAGATCCTATTTTAAAGTAAGGTCTTACTCTGAGGTTCTGGGTCCATGTGAGTTTTTTGGGTGGTAACCTCCCCCCCCAGCACGGATGCTTGTCCCAGCTCCACCTGCGGCACCGCGTCAGTGACCAGGAGCGTTCGCTGGGGTGCCTGTCTACCTGCTGCTGTCTCTGCGGCCTTCTGCACAGGTTCTGTGTCCACAGGGGGGAGCACCAGGCCTGGCAGCTGTCACGTAGGAGGAGGCCAGCTCTCAGGGACCAGACCCAGCTGCCCAGCACCCTGTGCCCGCCCCTGCCTGGGTTTGGGGTTGGGTTTTGTGGGCAGAGGCTCAGACTGACAGTGGAGGCTGGGAAGGGCAGTGTGGCGGGTAGCCTTGGAAGGCCTGGGCGGAAGGGATGCTGGGAGATGCTGGGGCCATCCGGGTCTGCAGTGGGAGACCAGGGCTGAAGCCCAGCTTCACTGGGAGGCCCCATGCTGAGGACGGGGGCCTGGGGAAAGAGGTGGATTTGTGGGGATTTGTGCCGCAGAAACGAAAAGGCCTCCGAGGCCAAGTGTGGGGATGCCGGGTCCCAGCAGCTGAGGCAGGACTGCCTCCACCAGGCCTGCGGAAGGACCCATAGGAGCGGAACCCACCCCTCACAGCTGAATGTCCTTTGACAGCCTGTGGGCTGCTTCTTTGGGCCCTGTTGGGGTGTGGCCCACAGCAGGTGAGCAGTCAGGACCCCTTGGGGACCCTAAGCAGCTCCTCTGTGGGCCCCTGGCTGGAGACAAGCTACAGCCTGGGTGCATGGGGTCAGAGCGGGTGGTCAGTGTAACACCTGCCGACTGGAGCAACCACATGCCTACCCGAGTGTGGGGCCTGGGAAGGCTCATGGGGGTGTTGAAGCCACATCACCTGGGGACCTTGGCAGCTTAGGCAAAATGTTTGCCGGGATGTGTGTGTGCATGTAAGTATGGGAGAGTGTGTACAGAGGCATGCATGTATTTGTGCATTCCTGTGGGTGAATGTGTACCTGTACATGTGTGAGTGTGCATACCAGTATGTGTGTTGGTATGTGTTCAGCTGTGTATGTTCAGCTGTGTATTTGTGTCTGTGTGTTTGCAACAGTGTGTGTGCAGGTCTCTGTGTGTGCATGTGTGTTCACACCTGCATGTGTGCACGTGCCTGTGTGTTTGGTTTGCCTGCGTGTGTGTGCACATGCCTGTGTTTGTGCATGTGTGCACACCTGTGTGCACCTGTATGTGCTCATGCCTGTGTGTGCATGTTTGCACCTGTGTGTGTGCACCTGCCTGTGTGTCTGTGTATATGCATGTGTGTGTTTGCACCTGTTTGCACATGCTTGTGTCTTTGTGTGTGCATGTGTGTGTGCACCTGTGTGTGCACATGCCTGTGTATATGCATGTGTGTTTGCACCTGTGTGTGTGCATGGCCCATGTCTTTGTGTGTGTGCATATGTGTGTGTGCACATGCCTGTCTGTGTATATGCGTGTGTGTGTTTGGACCTGCGTGCCCATGTGTTGTTGTGTGTGTGTGTGCACGTGCCTCTGTGTGTTTGGGCTATTATTGCATTTGGTTATTTTGTTTAAAGAAGCCAAGTTCAATTTTTGGGTTTGAATTGCTGTGGAACATGGAGTTAAAGTGCAGGCTCTGGGTCTTGCCGCCAGGGAGTGACTCTGGCTCCACTGTCACTCACTTGTGACCGAGAGAATAGCAGCTGAGCCTTGTGGTCCCAGTGTTGTCACTGGCCAGATGCTAATGAGGAGGGAAAGCCATATGGTGGGTGTTTGGTCCTAGGTGGAGCTGGTTGGAGCATGTTCTTAATATGCCAGCCATTGCTACCACGGTTCCAAGGCCGACATTAGGGAAGAAGGATGTAGGGACATGGCAGTAGGACAGTGTGCTGGGCAGCAGATGTGGACAGGAGCCCATGGCTGGCACAGACACGGAGGACCAGAGCGAGGGTGGTGTCGCAGATCTGAGGGCCACAGAGAAGGGAGGCACTCATGTCTGCAGTGCAGAGGACACACCCAGCTGGCAAGGGCAGGGGCTGAGGCTCTGGGTGTGGCTGTCAGAGGCAGTGGGCAGTGAGCTCTGTAAAGCCGAGACTGCTCCGAGCAGAGGCACAAGGAGCCTGGTCAGCTTCTGTCCCTGCAGTTGATTCCCCACTGCCAGAAGTGGCTTCACTTGTGTGGACGCCCGCACTCAGCCTAGGACTACATGGATTCACAGCCAGATCCTACCAAACATATGAAGAACCAACACCAATCCAAGAAATTGAAGAAGGGGCGTTTCCTCTCTAACTCATTCTGTGAGGCCAATACCACTCTGGTAACAAACCAAAGACAAAAAAACAAAAACAAAAACAAAAACAAAAACAAAGAAACAAACGTCCGGATCCATATCCCTGTGAATATAGATGCAAAAATCGTCAACAAAATACCAGAAAATAGAATCCAACAGCACATCAAAAAGATAACAAACCCCGATCAGGTGGGATTTATACCAGGGATGCAAATCAATAAATGTGATGCATCACGTGAACAAAATTAAGGATTAAAACCATGCGATCATGTAAGTCGATGCAGAAAAAGCGTTCAATTAAATTTAGCCTCCCTTCATGATAGAAAATCTTCAACAAACTGGGCATAAAAGAAACATGCCTCAACATAATAAAAGCCTTATAAGACAAATCCACAGCCAACACCATACCTAATGGGGAAAACTTGAAATCATTCCCTCTAAGAACTGGTGTAAGATATGGATGCCTGCTTTCACCACTCTTATTCAACAAAGCCCTGAAAGTCCTGGCCAGAGCAATCAGGCAAGAGAAAAAGAAATAAAGGGAATGCAAATTGGAGAAGAGGGAGCCAAAACTATCTCTTTCTATTGGTGAAATGATCTTCTACATAGAAAGCCCTAAGGACTTGTATTAGTCCATTTCACACTGCTGGTAAAGACATGCCCAAGACTGGGTAATTTATAAACAAAAAAAGTTTGTATGATCCCACATGACTGGGGAGGCCTCACAATCATGGCAGAAGGCAAAAGGCATATCTCACATGGTGGCAGACGAGAGAATGAGAGCCAAGTGAAAGGGGTTTCCCCTAATACAACCATCAGATTTCGAGAGACTTATTCACTCACATGAGAACAGCTTGGAGAAAACTGCCCCATGATTCAATTATTGCCTACCAAGTCCCTCCCACAACATGTGGGAATTATGGGAGCTACAATTCAAGATAAGATTTGGGTGCGGACACAGCTAAATTGAATCAAGACTCCACCAAAAAGCTCTTAGATTTGATAAATGAATTCAGTAACATTTCAGGATACAAAATTAATGTATAGAAATCAATAGCATTCTTATATATCAATAACAATCTGGCCAAATACCAAATAAGGAAGGCAATATCATTTATTATAGCTACAAAAATTACCTAGATATATATTTAGCCAAGGAAGTGAAAGATCTCCATAAGGAGAACTACAACACACTGATGAAAGAAATCATACGACACAAACAAATGGAAAAGCATCCCATGCTCATGGATTGGAAGAATCAATATTGTTAAAAATTATCATACTGTTCAAAGCAATCTACGGACCCAACACAATCTCTACCTAATTTTAAAAAATCCTAAAATTCACATGGAACCCAAAAAGAGCCCAATTAGCCAAAGCAATCCAAAGCTAAAAGAACAAAGCTGAAGGCATCACATTACCTGATTTCAACTTATACTACAAGGCTATAGTAACCAAAACAGCATGATCGTAGTATAAACACAGACATATAGATGAATGGAACAGAATAGAGAACTCAAAAGTAAAGACACAAAGTCAATAAAAATATACACAGAGGAAATGACACCCTTTTCAATAAATGGTGCTGGAAAACTGGATTGGCATGTGCAGAAGAATGAAACTGGACCAATACCTCTCACCATACCCAAAAGTTAACTCAAGATGGACTGCAGACCTAAACATAAGACCAAAAACTGAAAATTCTAGAAGAAAACTTAGGAAAAACTCTTCTGGGCATTGGCCTAGGCAAAGAATTTATGAGCAAGTCCTCAAAAGCAATTGCAACAAAAACAAAAACAGACAAATGGAACTTAAACTAAAAAGCTTCTGCATAGCAAAAAACAAACAAAACAAACAAACAAAAAAACAAAACTATCAACAGGGTAAATAGAAACCTGCACAACGGGAAAATACTTGCTAACTGTGCATCTGACAAAGGGCTAATATCCAGAATCTACAAGTAACTCAAACCATTTAAGCCCATTAAAAAGAGGGCACAGGATATGAACAGCCATTTTTTAAAAGAAGACATAAAAGTGGTCAAAAAACATATGAAAAAATGCTCAACAACACTAACTATCAGAAAAAGGGAAATTAGAATCACAATATGACGCCATATTCCAACAGCTACTGTGAAAGTCTAAAAACAAGCGACTAGTGAAGGCGTGGAGAATGGGGAATGCATGTTGGTGGGAATGTAAATTAATGCAATCTTTATGGAAAACAGTATGAAGAGTTCTCAAACAGCAAAAATTGGAACTACTATTTGATTCAGCAACTCCAGTATTGGGTATCTACCAAAGGAAAAGAAAGAACTTATATGAAAACCACCTGCACTTACATGTTTACCACAACAGAAAAGATAATGGATCCACCTAAGTGTCCATCAGTGGAGGACTGGTTAGAGAAAATGCAGCATATATACGCAATGTAATGCCACCCATGCATAACAAAGAATGAAATCAAATCTTGAGAGACATGGGTGGAAGGCCATTCTTCATCCTGAGTGAAATAGCTCAGAAACAAAAAGTTAAATACCACACGTTTCACTTATTAGTGGGAGTTAACAATGTATACACATGGACATATGGAGTGGAATAATAGACACTGGACACTCCAAAAGGTGGGAGGGTGGAAGGGGGTGAGGGTGGAAAAGTTACTTATTCAGTACAATGTTCAGGTGATGGGTACCCCAAAAGCCCAGATGTCACCACTATGCAATGTATGCATGGAAGAAATCTGCACTCACCCCTCTTACATCTATAAACACTTTAAAAATCTGTTCTTAAATAACTGCATCTCTGAATAAGATTTTATCTATCTGCATTCCAGAATAAGATTTGCCTAGGTGTGTATTTCTTCTTTTCATTTATGCAGCTCGTCCTAAATTACTCATTATGTACCTGTGGATTCATGCTTTTTGTCAGTTCTGTGAAGTCTTCAGGAATATTCATAGGAATACAGAAATATCCAATACCAGAGAAGGCAACGTATGCCTAATATTTCTGACATCTAATGAGAAATATTAGGCATACAAAGAAGTAGGGAAATAGGAGCCATAAGCAGACAACTCAGTCTATTAAAACTGGCCCAGAACTGATGACACAGGGTATTAAAACAACATCAACTCTGTTCCACACGTTGTAAAAGCCAATTTGAGGCATAGAAGACATAACAGCCCTCTGGATCACTGTTCTAGAGGAGAAAGCTGCAATTGTACAAAATAAGAACTGCACTGGATGGGATTAATGGCAGATTGTGAAACCATAGCAATATAAACTCTCCAAAATGAAACCGAAAGAAAAGAGGATTTAAAAATAAGCCAAATTATCTGTGATCTGTGAGACAACTTCAAGTGGCTTAATATATGTTTAACAGAAGTCCTTGAAGGAGAGAAGAAAACATGAGGAATGAGGGTAGTACATTAAAAAAGAGGTTGGGAAAAATAATGACAAACTTTGTTTTCCCCCAAATTTGACGTAAGCTATAAATCTACAGATGCAAGAAGTTCAAAGTACCATTGAAGAAAATTATATCATGGCTCATTATAATCAAATTGCTCAATCCCAGTGACAAATAGAAATTTCAAAAGCAGACAGGGAAAACTGTCAAAGTGTGTGAAGGAGAACACTGGTGCGTACCACAGAAGTTGCTGAATTACCAGAGCAGGTTCCTCATAAGTAGCTTAGTCCCATCCCCTGGTGATGAGTGAGTTATTGTTCTGCTAGTTCAGTTGAGATCTGGTCATTTAAAAATGTATGGCACACCCCCAACCCCGCCACTCCCTCTTGCTCCTGCTCTCACCACGTGATGTGTTGGCTCCCACCCCGACTTCTGCCATGATGGAAGCTTCCTGAGGCCACACCAGAAGCCAAGCAGATGCCAGCACCATGCTTCCTGTACAGCCTGCAGAACTGTGAACCAGTTAAACCTATTTTTTAAAATAAATTACCCAGCTTCAGGTACTTCTTTACAGAAACACAAACGAGCCCAATGCACTTAATAACTTATAGATATATTAAGAAAGCTATAATTATCTTTTAAAATACAGCTACTAAACAGGCAAAAATGCAGAATTCACTGAAACATGGAAAACGCCTGCAGCTGTTCTTCTCTTGACTCTTTTGTCTACTAAGATACGAGGTCAGGGCCGGCCTGAAGAACTGCTAATCCAGGTCCCGGGTTTCCCGGGACTGTGCTCCTACAGAGTGGGCTCTCTCCCAGCACTCCTCCTGTGTGTGCAAGGACAAGAAGGGGGACCCACTGAGGCATTTTGGGGTTTGAGCAGATGCTCTTGCACACAGAAACAGGGTGGGCTCCTCCCCTTCAGACCTGGGTATTCCCTGGCCAGGGGTAGGGTGCCAGCTCTTGGCTGGACATCACCATGATCCATAGTGATGGCCTTTATTGGGGTAAGGTGCTGGCTCCCAGTTGGACATTATTATCAGCATTTGGGATGGCCTCCGCTGGGGTCAAGGCAGCAGCTCGTGGCTGGACAGCCTCCCCTGAGAGGCAGATGAGCACCACGCTGTGGGCGAGGGTGGGAGGCTCAATCATCAGGTATTTTTTAATACCTGGCCCGCATAGGTAAACAGGTGGCTGCCTCCTCTGCCGTTCCTGGCAGACTATCGTCCTGGAAATGCAACATCTCCTTCAAGACCTGTTCTTTGGTTGTGCTGAAGACAGTGACAGAGATGGATGCTGGGATCAGGGGTCCTGGTTCCTTCGAAGGACATCCAGGGGTCTCTGAGATGATGGGCTTTGGTGGCTGGACTGCAGTGTGTATAAAAGCAGGAAGCTTTACAAGGTAGGCTCCCCAGGCAGAACCTTGATGGAGGGGTAGGGTTCCAGGGAAGAGGACCTGGACCACAGGGGCACCGCATCTCCTGCAGAACAAAACAAAGTCACTCTTTGAGCAGCCACCAGGGAGGGGGCTCAGCTCTACTTGTGATGGAAATCCACCAGTGGCTTTTACTCCACTCTTTCCTGGAGAGGCAGGGCTGGTTTCTGGGAGGATCGCCTTGGCTTAGACACAGGGCCCACCCTCAGCTGGGTCTAGTGAGGGGCCTCCTGAGCAAGCCTCCAGCACTCCTCATCCTTCCAGAAAGCTTAGAGATTAGTGTACCACCGACATGGGTAATTTCTATTATTCTTCTTGGGAAATAGATCCTGCATGCAGAAGAGTGGATAGAACACTTAGGTACCCCTTTTTAAATAACAAAAGAGTGGAAGTCCGTGTCATAACTCCCTGGTAGCCTTCCCATCCCTCCCCTCCTCCCCCAGGTGGTCCCATGGCTTCCTCCATCCTCACCTCTGTGGCTGCAAGATGCACATGAGGGAAACATGCCCTCACTTTTTACAAATGTCCACTTAGGCATGACATGAACCTCTAAACAATGGATAATGTTTCATTCTGCCCATTTTTTAATTTTATACAGATAAAACCAGACTACTCTTTCTTGCTTATTTTGCTCCATGTGATGTTGTGTTAGTGACATGTCACGCTACAGCTCACTCATTTTAACATGATGTAGTATTTCATTGTATGACTGTATGACAGTTTCTTGTCCGGACCTCTGTGATGGGCATTTTAATTGTGGGGCTATCACAAACCATCTTTATGTCTCTTGGTGTGCTTGGGTAAGAACCTAAGATGGACAACTAGGTTGGAACTGAGGAGCCCAGGTGGACTCACCTTAGCTAGGTGAGGTCATGCCAACATGCTTCCGACGTGGCTGCATCCAGTCAAACCCCCTAGCAGCAAGAAGGCATCGCTGGGACGCCCACCCTTGCCAGGATGTGCTGGTGTTAAGATTTGCGTTATTGCTCATGTGATGCGTATATAATGTATCACATTTGGTTTTAACTTGCAGCTCCCTGATTACTAACAAACACAGTTAAGCACTTTTCTTATGTTTACCGGTCTCTTGGGTTTCCTCTTTTGTGAAGTGCCCATTCAATCATTTTTCTGTTTTATTCTTACTGAGTCATAATTGTTTGTATATAATTCTAGATAATGGTTCTTCATCAGTTATGGGTTGCATATATTTTTCCAATATTCCGTGGAACTCAACTTTTTAATAATATAGTTTGATAGTCAGGCATTCTTAATTTTAGTACAGTCCAATTTATGCATATTTTCTTTTATCGTTAGCACCTTTTAAATAACTTAACAAATCCTTATATACCATGAGAACATAAAGCTACTATCCAATATTA
>NW_016107882.1:1105873-1118389 GCF_001604975.1 Cebus imitator | reverse complement strand
ATCCACCCGCCTCGGCCTCCCAAAGTGCTGGGATTACAGGCTTGAGCCACGGCGCCCGGCCTAACATTTATTTCTTTAGTCCAAGTGGAACTGATTTTTGGAAATAGTACAAGGTAGGGGTTTGATTTCACTCATGTTTCTCTCACGTGAGTAAAGTTTAATTTTAGTCTTAAGTAAACTGCTCCAGCAGCAATTAGTTAAAAATCTTTCCGTCCCAACTCATCAGTCACATCCTAGCAAAAATTAAATATCCATATGATCATGGGTGTTCTCTTGGCATCTCTAATCTAGCTCAATGATCTCTATTTCTACACATACATCACACAGTCTTTAATAAAGATTCATAGGAGATGTTGCTATCTGGTAAGGCAAGTCTTCCTACATGGCCTTTTTTCTTTAAGAATATCTTGGTTATTCTTGACCTTCTGAAATTCAGCATACATTTCAGAATCAGCTTTTCAAGTAATACACATAAATACACAAACATGCATATACACAAACACAAAATCTGTCAGGATTTTCACTGAGATTATATTGACTCTATCTGGAAAAGTGTTATCTTTACTATATCTCTTACAGTCCATGAACATTATATATCTCTTCATTTATTTAGATCTTTCTAAAAATGTCTCTAAGTTCTGTAACATTTTTCCACAAAAGTCTTGCACATCCTTCACTAGGTTTATGTCTAAGAAACTCATTTTTGAAATGCTAATGTAAATGGCATCTTCTTCATTTTCTAACATTTCTTACTGATATGCAGAAATGTCCATTTTATCCTCATTCTTAAAAGATACGTTATCTAGGTATAGGATCACAGATTTACACCCCCACCTCCATCATATTAAAGGTATGATTCAACTTTGTTCTGGCTCCCATTCGTATGAAGCTCAATTAATATTTTTGAAAGATAATCTTTTTTTCACTAGATATTTTAAACAATATTTTGTCTAAGGCATTTATCAATTGAATTACATCATGTCTAGAATTTTATTTACTCTTCTTGGATTCACAAACAAACTTTTAGAATATGATATTGGATGATAGCTTTATGATCTCATGGTATATAAGGTTTGTTAAGTTATTTAAAAGGCACTAGTTATAAAAGAAGATATGCATAAATTAGACTGTACTAAAAACAATACTATTAAAAAGGTAAGTTACACCAAATATTGGAAAAATATTTGCAACACATGCCTGACAAAGGACTGATTTATGAATCTGTGAGTTGGTTTCTTCCAACAATGTTGGCAAATTCTTAGCTAAATCTCCTTAAATCCTACCTCTTCCCAATTTTCTCTCTTTTCCATTTCTGGGACTCTAATTAAACATAACATAGCCTCCAAACTGTATTCTCATTATTTTTTTTCACATTTTACATTTCTGTCACTTTGTTATCTATTTCGGTAATTTGTTCAGCTCTAGTTTTTAGTTCTCTAATTCACTTTTCAATTGTGTCTCATTTATTGCTAAATCCATCCACCAACTTTCTTTAAAAAATCAGTGATATTTCTCATTTCTATAGATTTAAGTTTTATTTGGTATTTTTCCAAATCTGCTTGGTAATTTAAAAAATAGTTTTCTGTTCTCTTCAGATATTTTTGACTTTGCGTTTTATTTCTTGATGTTTTGGTCTGTCAAATTCAACAACTGAGGTGTTTGTGTGTCTATTTCTACTATGGTTTCCGTTGTTTCTCACTCATAGTGTTGTGTTTTCATGCGTGGTTAGTTATTTTTCATTTAGAATTGCTCATTTGCTTTGTAGTTTTATTTGTGAGAAATCTTTGAGGCTTAGGATGAAGATTTGTTACTCAGAAGGAATTATGCTGGGCACCTGGGAATGATCAGTTCAGAATCATTCTATATTAAATTCTCAGCTTGGGGATTTCTGGTCACCCACCTCACACAAAGTTAGGGACAATCTGTTGCTCCAAATACTCAGCAGGGATTTTTCTTTTTTTCTTTCGGCTCTAGGGCTTGAGATGACTGATCACTCCTGATCCCTTTGCAAGTGGCGGAGTTGCTTCTAGTTTGCAGCTACAATGAGGGTACAGCCATCTGGGGGGTCCCAACTTTAAGAGATTACTGACTGGCATGCCAGTTTGGCTGTGCTCTCAGCTGGATCTTCTCTCTGTACCTCTTGTAAAGCTGAAAATGAAGTTCACCAGCTTTTCCACAAATGCCCTCAGGGCAAAGGCCAGCTGCACTCCCCTCCGGGTACTTCTTTGGGTTCCTCTGTGCCTTCAACCCTGGCCTGAGAATTCCTTATGTCCTGTCAGCATTTCAGGTGCTGTTCTGTAGACATTCTACATGAGCTCAGGTTGTAGCTTCTTGAGTAATTCTTAATGCCTTTAAGACTTTACTTACACTGGCACCCACATGGGCACGGACAGGCAAGCGCGCGCACACACACACACACACACACACACGTCCTAGAGCACTGTCTGATTCTAGTAAGTGACGTGCCACATGACCAGAACCTCCAGCTTCATTTCGCGCACACACACACACACGCACACACACACACACACACGCGTGCACACACACACGCACGCGCACACACACACACGCGCGCACACACACACACACACGTCCTAAGTTGCTCAGTTTTCAGAGCACTGTCTGATCCTAGTAAGCGACTTGCCACACGACCAGAACCTCCAGCTTCATTTCACTGCCTCCTTTCTCTTCCCCTCCCTTCTCCCTTTATGCCATCGGTCTGTATTCTATGATCTTTAATATCTATAGCTAGTGCTCGACTTATGACCACGGTTGGGACCGCGGACCAGTCGTGACACGATGTGGTCGTAAGTTGGGTAGGCTATATGTACAGTTGAAATGGTGCACGCGGAGATGGTAGTGCTGCCGGAAGCTGGTCCGCACTGTCGTACGCCCAGCTGGGCAAGGTTTGCGCTGCCAGACGCGGAGCCGTCGTGGCTAGCGATTGTGGTCGTAAAGTTGAATGGTCGTAAGTTGCACAGGTGGTAAGTCGATCAATACCTGTACCTTAAATCCTTTCTGGGATTATGTAAAAATCAAACAACTCTCTTCGCCACCATCTCCTTTTCTAGGGAAAGGAGTGACTGATTCCTGATTCCTACACCACAGGCATTTTGAGAAGAATCAGCTATTCCGAAGAAGTGTCTCATGTGCTCTACGGTCATTCACAACTGTAAGACGTTATCATAGCAAATACTTGTTGTTTAAAAGCTTAGTGGTGAATATTTTTTAAAAATGAAGCTAAATAATTTCAAAAGCACCCAGGGAAAACCAGATGCTTTTGGAATCATTTAGCCTCATTCAGAAACACACGCAGATGATAAAGAACATGCATACAATAAAGAATGTGACCTGAAATTTTCTGTAACTTCAGCAGACAGTATGTGGTTGGCTGAGGTTGAGCTTCTATAAAACACATTGAACCATCAATCACTAATCACGCTCTGCCATGGGAACTCAGCCTTTGCTCTGGTTCAGACTTCTGACCCTTCTAAACCTTATGTTGAAATGGCATCTCCAATGTTGGAGATGGGGCCGCCTAGGAGGTGTTTGTGTCATGGAGGTGGATCCCCCATGAGTATATTACGCCATTCATGCGCTGATAGTTCTTGCTCTAACCAACCCATGAGACCTTGTTGTTGAAAAGAGTCTGCAGCCTCCTCCACCCCTCACCTCCGCTCTCTGCACATGACTCTGCACATGTCCGCTCCCTTCACCTTCCGCTGTTAAGTCTGAGACCCTCACCAGATGCAAGGCACAATCTTGAACTTTTCAGCCATCAGAATCATAAGCCAAACATGCCTTTTTTCTTTATAAATTACCTAGGCTTAAGTGCTCTTTTACACTAAGAACTCCTTTGTACTAAGACACTCCTCATGTCCATCGCTGTTAGCCACGGTTGCTCACAGCAGGGAGTCCGCAGCTCCAGATGATGCTCACAGGCAAGGATGTCCACAGCAGCTGTCCATTGCTTGCAGATGATTTGCAAGTTGATGCTTTAGTCAAGTGTCTGGCTCCTCTTCCTGGGCTCTGCTTCTTCTCAGCCATTTCACTGTTGCATACAGAGGGAACGGTGGGAGGGGCACGTCAAATCAGGTGCTGTTCAGGAGACATTCTACATGAGCTCAGGTTGCAGCTTCTTAAGTTTGTCCTCCGTATCACTGGGACAATTTTTTATGGCACCATTTACTTCTTTCCTTGAAAGACTTCAATTTTGCAATTTCACGGTCAGTTTCTTGCAAGCTTTCCATACCTCACTGATCTCCCCTTTAATCTCAGTGGATCTGTCTTCTCATCTCGGCTTGTCTCCATTTACGATTTTGGCTCCCTGCCTCGTTAATGTCCTGTGCTATGCATCTCAAACACTTTCTTGTAGAGAACAATTTCCACAGGTTTGCTGTCTCTCTGGGCTTTGATGGTGATGTCTATTCCCAGTTCTGCAGAATTTGCACAGGATATGCACAGAACCATCAGTCCTGCCCTCTTATCCTCTAGGGTGCTGCTGCTGGGAGACCGTGACCGGCCTCAGGGCTCAACGGCACCCAGTGGCTATGGGAAGCTGCCTGGAGCACAGGGACTCTGAGGATACCAGGGGTCTGGATTTTCTGCCTGACCACAGGGCTTCCTTGTACGGGTCATGCCTTTCAGGGTGCGTGCACCCTGTACCCTTTCCCTGTCCAGCTGGTTTTTGGGAGGTGCCTCTCTGAAGCCTGTGAGAATACAGGTACTGAATGGTAGAGATCAGGGTGCAAAGGAGCTTGCTTTGCCCGGGAATGCCAAGGTAACAGCTTAGAGAAAGGGCTGAGGTCTTCTTCTCAGGTCCAGTCATGTCTCACGCTTCTCAGTGGAGAAGAGATAGTAGTGGAGGGATGAAGAGCATGTCCCTCTGTCATAAAATACTCAGACTTCCTGTTTTGATGGCAGAGCATGGCTGGATGGTTTGCCAACTCACGTGTGTGTCTGTGTGTGTGACAGCAAATTCCTTCAGCCTTCTAGGGAGTAAACGTTCCCCCTGATTCCAGAAGTAAATGATCATTTGTTTCACAGTTAAATTTCACTGCATTCTATGGATCATCCTAAATGTTTGAGCAGAAAGCTAGGATAGGTAGGGTCAGAGCCTTCTAACCAAAAACCATCTTAAAATGGCAGGTGTTCATTATTAAAAGGTCTTAGATCAGTACAATTGGGTAAAAATAATTCTTAGTTTAGACTTAGAGGCAAGTATGAAAATGAGCGGTCTACATCTATACATCGTTCACTGCCTAGAAAGTAAAGATGAATTTACACTTTCACAGCTCGTCTGCAACGCACTACTTCTAAAGACGGACACATGGCCCGCATTCTAGGGTATTCCGGGTCACTGCTGACATGAAGAGACAAGCACATGACAAGCATGCTGGCCCTCGAGGTGGCATTGGTGATTTTTTTGAAGATACCTCGCTCTCTAGAGAATCAAAGTTGGGTAGATTTCAGCATGACCCGTACTGCAGTATATCTTACCTGAATCTCAGCCTTAATTTTCAGCACAGCCTGTGTTCACAGGCTGGCTTGGCTCTCGTTGCAGTGTCTCTGCAATATTGGGAAAGAGAAACAACAGAGGCGCATGATGTAATATTTGTCGTACTGCCAAAGTGGACCAAATGTGTAAACAAGAGTACATTGTAGAGATTAGCTTGTGACGGGGGCAATCACTTCACCTCTCGGAGTTTCAGAACCTTCATTTTTGTGAACACAGTGGGACGACTGCACTGCTGAAAGAATGTTGCTGTTTTCTCTGCACGTGTACCGATACAGGGACAAACTGTGCTTTCCCTGATAAATAAGAGGGTCTTGTGGTAGCCAAGGAGGCTAGTCTGGATTTCCAGCATGAAAAGTGGGGAAATGTGGGGCACACAAGAGGTCAGCCCACATCTGCTACCTCCTCACACTTTTGCTTGACTGTGGTGAGTTCTGGCTACCAGGGAGCCTTAAGCGTTTTTATACCCATATCTTGAGTACAGGTGTTTTGCTCTTTGCCCTGATGCCACACTAGCCCAACCAACCAATGACTCTATTGTTTAAGCGTGCTGGACAGCTGTCAGGAGAGGTGACTGCGTTGCAGCGCAGACTTTCCAAAGGGTTGGGGATTGGGCTCATCTTCACTTGCAGTGTTGAATGTGTCAGGAATTAGAGACAAGAAATGTGAAAAATTTTTCTTTGAAAGTTTTTGAAAGACCCACAAGCTAAAAAATCACTAGAAGGCTTCTAAATCAAAACAGCTGATCTCTCACATGCTATAGTCTCCCTTCTCTGATCCAATCCTTAAAAATTATAATCAGGATATAAACAGATCCATAAATGAGTGAAGATAGGACATCGAAGGAAAACCTTTGTTGGATCAGAAACGATGACTCCTAGAAGGAAAGAACGCAAATGGGAGCCGACGCAGAAGGCCGTGGTCAGCAGCGTGCTGCGGAACCTGAAAGAGACCCCCAGGAATCGCCACTGAGGGGCAGTGGATGCTCAGCTGGGCAGGGCTCCTATGGGTGGATTGCAGGCTGAGCAGCCAGGCAGCGCCTGCTGCCGCAAAACTTCCCAAACCACAGGCGACAATGGGAGTGTCTGCCTTCATATTACTGCAGTGGGAGCGGTGGTCTTGGTAGACACAGAGAAGTGGAAGGAAAAAATGCACAGAAGGAAGTGACAGTACTCAGTCAGCCAAGGAGAGCTGAGGTGTCACCAGACTAACCCCAAAATCACTGAGAACGAGGAGAAAGTAAAAAGTTAATTTGAAATGAAAATAAGAACACGACAAAGTGTGACAGGTGAAATGGAGGGCTGTGAAACAGAGGGTGGTGGGGAGTGGACATGACAGCTGTGCTGTACGCGTGCTTAAGTATGTCCATAAAATGCAGAGGGGGTCCGCCTAAGGACAATGTGGTATTCTGGAGAGCTACAGAGGCTGCTCCTTCCACGGGAGAACCGTTCAGCTACAAAGAGCAACTGCAATAAATTATTTTGAAACTCTGGAACCTGGTCAGACATGTACGGGAGAATGCTTGAGGGAGGGAGGAGCTGCTGGTCTTCCGTGAGTGGCGTGCAGGAGCCAGCTACCGCCTCCATTTCTTAGTCCTGCTGTGCTGTGAGGGCAGCAATGCACATTCCCGGAGCAGCTGGCTGACGTCAGAGTGAGCAGCAGGAACCTTGTCCTCAAAAAATGTGAGGTGCTACGGCCTGGCTGGTCGGGTGGTGCCCTGAGGATGAACGCAGAGCCTTGCCTTGGTTTTCACCCACTTGGTGGCAGTGGCTTCCTCCAGCAGCATCTACTGGAAGACTTTAAAAGACAGACCTTCCCTCTTGTTTGTAGCTAGACATTTGAGGACATCTTTGTTAGTTCACTATGTGGTCATGATAAACGAAGAGCAACGTCAGTGACAAGAAATACACAGTTTGCAAAAATAGTCTGAAAAGGTCACAAACTGATGGCTCCAGCCTGTAACAAGAGAAAATCCACAGTCCCGGAGGGGGAGAAGCCCTTGATTTTGAGAGTTACCACATTATGATACTCAGAATATCCAGTTTTTAACAAAAAAATCATAGAACATATAAAGAAATGGAATAATATGGCCCATTCACATGAGAAAAGACTTGGCATGAACTATGTCTGCAAAAGCTCAGACATTTGAATTACTCGTAAAAGACATTAAACCAACTGTTTTAAATATGCTCAGTGAACTACAGGAAGTCGCTGACAACTAAATAAAAGAGGAAAATGACATGAGCCTATTAGATTATCAATGGATATAGAAATTATGTATTTCTATATCATATGCAACATAGAAATCTCCAAAGGAGAAGAGAAAAGGAAAGAGGCAGAAAAAATACAGTGGTCCCCCATTATCAGCAGTTTTGTTTTCTGTATTTTCAGTTACCTCTGGGCAAGCAAGGTCCAATAATATTAAATGGAAAATTCCAGAAATAAGCGACTGACAAGTTTTAAATTGTGTGTGGTTCTGAGTAGCATAATGAAATGTCAATCTGTCCTGCTCTGTGCACCCAGGACATGAATCATCCCTTTGTCCAGCATATCCATGCTGTATACACTATCTGCCCACTCATGTACAGGAAAAAAACACAGTGTATACAGGGTGTGGTACTATCTACAGTTTCCGATACTTACTGGGAGTCTTGGAACATATCCCCCATAGATACTGGGGGAGCAGGAGACTACTGAATTTAAAGAAATAATGACTGAAAACTTTCTAAATCTGATTAAATAAATGAATCTACACATCCAAGGAACTCAATGAATTCCAAGCAGGATAAACTCCAAAAGATGTCTACTAAGACACATTACAGCCAGATTGTCAAGACATAGACAACAAGAGAATTTCGAAGACAGGCGGAGAAAAGTGACTAATCACAATCAAGGGATCCTTAATAAAATTAACAGCTGGTTTCTCATAGAAACTATGAAGGCTCAAAGGCAGTGGTATATTTAGAGCCCTGGAAGGAGGAAAATACCTGTCAACCAAGAATTCTAAATGTGACAAAATTCTTCTTCAAGAATGAAGCAAAAACTAAGACATTCTCAGACAGATAAAAGTTGAGGGAATTCATTACTGGTAGACCCGCCCTAAAAGAAGTGCTAAAAAAATTATTTGGTCTTACATGAAGAGACACTAGACATTAACTCAAAACCATACACTGTTTTTGGTGGAACGATTGCTTGGGCCCAGGAGTAGGAGGTTGCAGTGATGTATGGTTGTGCACTCCAGCCTGGGCAACAGAGAGAGTCCTGTCTCAAAAAAATCTAAGTTGGGGCCAGGTGCAGTGGCTCACACCTGTAATCCCAGCACTTTGGGAGGCCGACGTGGGTGGATCATGAGGTCAAGAGATCAAGACCATCCTGGCCAACACAGTGAAACCCTGTCTCTACTAAAAATACAAAAAAATTAGCTGGGCGTGTGGCGCACGCCTGTCGTCCCAGCTACTCGGGAGGCTGAGGCAGGAGAACTGCTTGAACCCGGGAGGTGGAGGTTGCAGTGAGCCGAGGTCATGCCACTGCACTCCAGCCTGGCGCCTGGTGATGAGTGAGACTGTCTCAAAAAAATATGTGTGTGTGTGTGTGTGTGTGTGTGTGTGTGTGTGTGTGTGTTGGTATTCAAACTAGGGTGTTATAAGTTTAAGACATTATTATCCCCAACATAACCACTAGGAAGATACCTAGAAAATGAACAAAAAAGAACAAAGGGACCAAAATGGAACTTTACAAACATTCAACAAAAGATTTTAAAAATGGGCAGGAATTGAGAAATAAAAAATATATAAGATATACAGAAGGCAAAAAGCTAAATAGCAGAAGTGAATCCTTTCTTATCAGTAATTACTTTAAACATATATGGATCGAAATTTTTATTAAGAGTCAGAGATTGGCAGATTGGATTTTTAAAAAGCTGAAGTGCCTGTGGATAAAGATGCTGAGTTAAAGGAGGTTGTCTTCCTGACCAACTGGGAGAAGCTCCAGGACACCAAGATGTGGTGCATCCCAGGGGCAAGGGTGAGGAGTGAGAATGGCAGTGGGATGTGAGGTTAAGCACAAGGGTGGTAGCTAAGTGTCCATATGTGGAACATGTTGCTGACCCCACAGAGCAAGCAGCCAGCCTCTGCCACCCCACAGAAGACAAGGAGGGTCTGACATCAGGACACCAGAGGTGTGGCAGGTGGGAGAATGGAGGGAGCTCTGGACAGGAAAGAGTGGGGCTAGTGACCATAATACTGAATAACCAGAACCTTTCTTGGGAGAGAGAAGGGAGTACTTACTTTTTAGAACTTATGCAGCTATGGGAAGTAAGATGATAAGAAATTAGTGCAGGGATACACAAACTGACCAGTGGAATTGACAGCCCAGAAACACACTCACATATGTGCATAAATGGAGCTCTGGTACAGGACAGAGGTAGCTTTTCATGCTAGTAAGGAGAGGATCTGTTCAATGAATGGTGCTGGAAACAACAGGAATCCATAGAGAAAAGAATGAAGTTAGATCTCTACCTCACACCATACACTCAAATCAACCAAAGATAAAGACTTGGCTCACAAAATCAAAAACTTAAAACTCTTGGTAGAAATAATAGATGGCTAACTTTTGGATATCTTGGTGGAAAGATTCATTAACCAAGACCAAAAAGCATTCTTATACAATATGTATAAATGTGACTATACTGTAATGCATGCTCTATTTATAGAATGGTATGTTAAATTAAACATGAGTTAAGCTGCACATAGACTCTGTCTGTAATTCACCCAACTGACAAAAGTTTTGTATGAAGAATATATAGAAATTCATATAAATCAATAAGAAAAGCACAAAGAATCCAGTGGATAAATGGACTAGGAACATCAGCAAGTGCTTCATGGAAAAGAAAACTCGTATGGCTCACATGTGTTCAGCTTCATTCACAATGAGGGAAATACTGAAGTAGGCCAGAATAAGCTGTCAGTTCATACTGCCCGATAGTCAACGCCAAGTGTTGGAGAGGACACGAAGCGATAGGACTTCTTATACCTTTCTGTGAGAGTGTAACATGTGCAGCACCTTTAGAAAACAGTGGCCTTATCTCTGTGAGCTGGACATTAGTATACCCAGCAATTGCACCCCTAGGATTAGCCCCGGGAGAAATGCTTGCACCTGTACAACCGGAGATCTGTCAAGACTGGGCAGCACAGCTGTGTAGCAAAAAATGGGAAACTGTCTCAATGCCCAACACGGCAGAGCGGGTAATTAAGTGTGGCGTGGTGTGGAACAGCCACAGAAGCAAATGCAAGCAGACTACAGCAACCCATGGTAGGGACAGACCTTGGCAATTCAGTATTAAGCGAAAAAGATGATTCCCCAAAGATTCCAGATATTACAAATACACAATGATCTTTCTGTAAAAAAAGAAAAACTAACCAACGTATTGCGTGTATGGACTTTTTAGGAATATACATCTGTATCTACATAGATATCTAAGGGGCAAAATTTAAAAGAAAGCTCAAGAATGAAGAACACGAGCAGGTGCAAGGACTTGGGCTGGGGGCCCGTAAGCAGACAGAGGCCACCTCAGACTCTGCCTTTGTTCTCAGTACTTCTTTCACCATCATAAATAAACAACATACGGAGTCAATGGAGAAAGCAGGTCACTCACAGATCAAAGACGAATCTGTGCTCCCAACCCAGGATTTGGGATTGATGTGATTCTGGTCACCTGAGGCCCAAAACATGGGGAAAGAGGCAACCACCATTCACTGGGCATCCCTGAGCCAGACCCGGGTGGTGGCATTCACAGCTCCAGGAGCACTCACACAACCTTCCTGGGAAGAGATGTTAATATCCCCCGTTTCCTTACGCGGAATAGGGGCTCAGGTCTAAAAGCTTACTTGAGTTTACAGAACCAGCAGCATCGCCACACTAGCCCAGAACCCAGGTCTGTCTGGTGCCCAAGTCCAAAAGCATGTTATGTTGCCAGTTACTCTCTCGTCACTCTGCTAAGAGCTGCGGGCTTTGGATTCCTGTGAGGAGTGAGAGAGGTGGGCCTGGGAGGCCTCCGGGGTTATCAGAGCAGCAGATCGGACACAGGTCCTGGACTGAGCCTGCAGCTGAGAGAAACTCACAGGCTTGGTCTGGGGTGCAGGCCAGTCCCCATCAGATTCTCCATGACTGTGGCCACGGGGGTCAAGGGCCAGGATGTGACCTTCCATGTCCCGAATGGGGCTCTCCCAAGGGGGGCAAAAGACAAAGCCTAGATCTTTGGGTGAGTCTTTCTGAATCTCCGGTGCCACAGAAGGAAAACTGGGCACCGCTGCCCAATGGGGACAGGAAGGGGTCAAGCTGTGCAGTCCCCACCCCTTGCTGCACAGCCTTTTGGGAGGGAGCACCCAGGATACCTGCCAGGACCTGCACCCTTAGCCTCATGCCCTTTGCTGGGTGCACGTGTGCTCAGCCCTCAGCGCAGAGAGACAGCCCTATGGTAGCTGCACCTTCCTCCTCTCCTCTCCGAGCTCCTCTGCCCGAGCTGCCCTCCAGGTGTGGGTCCAGACCTGCCTACACATCTGTGCTGTGTCCTCAGTGCTCCCCGCCGAGCCTCACCTGCAGGTCAGCCTCACTCTGACTCAGTTCCCCTTGGACGTCTGCATGTGTCCCCAACACACTCACATGCTCCATCTTTTACCATCAGTTACATACACACACACACACACACACACACACACACACACACACACACACAATCTTTAATCCCCACCTGTTTCCTACAGGCACAGTTTTCCCAACATTTTCTTAAAATTTCAAACATAAACAAGACTGGAAAGGGCTTTACAGAGAAAAAAACAAGCCCTAAACCCAGCACCTGCACGCTGCCAGGGCTACCGTTTGTCCCCCGCCCCGCACAGGACTCTCCCCCGTCCCGTCACAGGACTCTCCCCCGCCCCGTCACAGGACTGTCCCCCCACCCCGTCACAGGACTGTCCCCCGCCCCGTCACAGGACTGTCCCCCC
>NW_016107882.1:1096273-1103914 GCF_001604975.1 Cebus imitator | reverse complement strand
GCCATCCGGGAACCAGGAAGTGGCCCTCACCAGACACCGGGTCTGCCGGCACCGTGGCCTTGGACCTCCCAGGCTCTGGAATGGTGAGAAATAAATATCTGTGGCCTAAGTCCTGGAGTTGAGGGTTTTGTTTTGTTTTGTCTGTAAAGCCCTTTCCAGTCTTGTTCATGTTTGAAATTTTAATAAAATGTTGGGAAAATTGTGCACGTAGGAGACAGGTGGGGATTAAAGATGGTGCATGCATGTGTGTGTGCGTGTGTGTGTGTGCGTGTGTGTGTGTGCGTGTGTGTGCATGTGTGTAACTGATGGTCAAAGATGGAGCCTAAGTGTGTGGTATTTCTGTTGAAGCAGGCTGAACAGACTAAAACACTTATGCATACTCACAATTAGTCAAATGAGCAACTGGGAACACTGTTGTAACCCCCACTGTGGAGGAAGACTGGTGCTCCCTGGGGGGAAGAGGCCAGCGGCTTTGGGCGTACCCCAGGCGACCAGGTCATTTCCGGAGGCCAACAGCGGTGGGGCTCAGGCTCAAGCCTTGGGAGGGGGACAGGAGCTCCTCCTGATCCTCTCTGCTGGAAGCACAGGAGGAAGGAAAGACTCGTGCCAGCAAAGCGGGGTCTCGCTTTGGGGAGGAGCTCACAACAGGCCACTGAGGGCCGCGGAGTGCTGGACAAGCACCACGACCGTGGTTTCCGCTTGTCAGCAGGAGCCCGGAACGCCGCTCCTGGGAGGCTGTGTGGGTGCTCAGGAGTATAACACACAACAGACAACACGTGGCGTGCCACGCACATGGGGAGCACTCCGGATGCTTGCCGGCGGGTCAACAAGATGGGAATAGACACGGAGAAACAGATCTGAGTCCAGTGCTTACGGGAAGCACTAGAAAAGGGGGCTTTGAATTCGATGGGGGAGGGTGTATTATTTCATATTTGAGGCGGTGACCACCAGTCAAGCCTTCGAGATAAAGGAACGTCGGCTCTCTCCCTGTATGCAAAAGTAAGTTCAGGATGGCTTGAAAATCAAAATATAAGGAAAACCAAAAATTATGAAAACATCAACAGAGAGTTTTGATGATTTTTGTGTAACGCTGGAGTGAAAAGACTTTTTAAAGCAAGACAGGGACATTTGACAAGTTTGACTTCAGAAAAATTTATGACCTTCACATTGCAAAAGACACAATAAACACACATTTTTAAAAGACAGACTGAAAGAAGTGTCTGAAACACACAGATCAGAGAATTATTATCCCTAATGTGCAAAGACCGCTTAATATTGATAATCAAACAACACCATTTAAAAGTGCACAAAATTTGAAAAGCTAATTCACACAAGAAGAACTGTGAAATAGTAAAAAATGACATTATGTCCAGTCTCATTAGTAATAAGGAAAATGTACACTGAAACAATTAAATGTGTTATTTGGATAAAACTGAAAATACCCTGTTACTATCTGGTGCTGAAAAGCGTGAGGAAACTGAAGGAAATTTTCACTGTTCAAACCTTTTGGTAAAGGAAGCAAGAAGAAACTACGAAGACTTAAAACGCAAAGTGCCCTTGGACGTTCAAGTGTTGTGCAGAAACAGAACAATATTGTCAGTACCTGACAATGCTGGCACAAACCTAAACTTGGTCATAAACTTAATATCCCTTAGTGAACAATGGCTGACTAAGCCGTGGTATATGCGCATCATGGAAGAGGAAGAAGCTCCTGACAAGAAGAAGGCACATCTGTGTGAGGCGTCATGAGTAATCCCTGCCATACTGCGGAAGAAATCAAAAAGGAAGCTGCAGAATAATTCACACAGTATTCGTTAACCTCTCAGTGTGAGTGAATATAATTGTGTATGCAAAGGTTTTGCAATTTTGCAAAACGTGTATTCACCCTCTATTATTACAATGGCATTTTGAGGTGGTATTCAGAAAGGGAGCCATGTGGTGCCCTCAGCAGTCTGGGGTCCCAGGTGCCTCTAGAGGAACCCCAGGCAGCTCTGAGCCACAGGGTGTGGGTGCTCCTCTCCAGCAAGAGGAGCCTCCTTCACACACCCTCTTCAAATAACGGCGGCTCTGTCTCTAGGCTTATGTCCACTGGGACCTCCCTGGTTTGGCCGTCTGGCTGCCCTCAGCAGCATGACCTACTGGGATGGTGGCAGAGACCCCAGAAGTCCTCAGCCAGGACAGCTGCAGCTGCTGGGTGCTCAGAGTGGAGGACAGGGCCATTCTGTGCAGGCTGGGGCAGGTGCTTCCCCTGTGGGACCATCGGGGACTCCCTGAAGTGATGGGGCAGGTATGGCAGGCTGGGTGGGGACCAGAACGTGATGTGAGGGCACGAGGGAGGCTGTGCCAGTGTGAGCGTGTGTGTGTGAGGCTGTGCATGTGACTGTGTGAGACAGTGTGTGTCCGTATGCGTGTGTGGGCGTGCCTGTGTCTGCGCACCTGGGGTGGTTTGAGTCAAGGACTCTTACTTTTCCATTTCATTTTATTTGAGATTGTATTAAATGGTTCTAGATGAAACTTACTGCAGAGGGTAGGAATGCAACACCCAAACCCTGAAACCCTGGGAAGTGTTGTACAAAGTTGCTTTGTAAAATATCGAGTTAATATGTGTTCATGTTACGGAAAGAAGAACGACAGAGTACACCAGGAGTAAATAATTGACTCACCGTCATGCATGAGTAGATTTCCTGTTCCTCCATGTTCTGTGAGAAGCGCGTCCTGTACTTGAGGTTCTCTGGAAAGAATACGTACTTGTTATGACTTCACACAACTTTTTTTCATCATGGGAACAGGGTACCCTTTAAAATGTGTGCTTAAAACTGGATCAGGCAGCTTTTGCAGTTTGGAGGGTAAAAAAAGTCATATGCAGTTGGGTTGGATTTGTGCAGTG
The DNA here is from genome assembly GCF_001604975.1 of Cebus imitator. Taxonomy (NCBI): domain Eukaryota; kingdom Metazoa; phylum Chordata; class Mammalia; order Primates; family Cebidae; genus Cebus; species Cebus imitator. The sequence goes on along the minus strand of NW_016107882.1, from coordinate 1,101,027 downwards.
TTGGGGCAGACCTGTCATCAGTGGACACATTTAAAGGTGAAATGATAAGACCTGACTCTCACCGAAACACCATTAGAAACATTAAAAAACATTCAGACTCACAACATTACATGTGTTTAAAGAAAGTCTTAGAAAATAACTATGCTTGGCCTTATTTTTGTTCATGAATTTAGATGTTAGTTATAAAGAATTCTATAATGTTTTCAAGTAAAATAAGTGCAATAAACTACGTGAATACCTACCAATGTTAAGTGAAACATTTTTATTTTCCATTACGTCAGCAGTTTATTTGAACATATGAAATAGATGACATATTTCCTTAAGTAATTTAAGACAAGTGTACAACCACGTTACGGACAAAACATTCCCATGAAGCTCACAAACTTACCCACATGGAGATGGACTCCAGGCATCATCTGCTTCCTGTGGGGAAGTGAGGCAAAATTCATAGGATGAAAAACGACACTGTTGACTTTATTCTTAAAATTCAAGCTCATTGCTAGTCAGTTCTGAGTAATGGTACTTCAAGGATGGCTGCATCTCAAGATGGGATTTAAGTGGTGGCACAGCACCCTTCCTCCCCATGCTAAACTGTGTCCTCCAAAGTCATAGGTTGACATCTCAACTCCCAGTATCTTAGAATGTGTTGTATGTGGAGACAGGGTCTTGAACGAGGTAACTGACACATCTCTATTCCCATCTGTCTCCTACATACAGTCCTTCCTCAGCATTTTATTTTAAAAACACAGCACACTGATCCTGCCATGACTAACAATTTCCCTGCGTCCTTTATCACAGCAGTGTCCCAAGCTGCATGTTCTGGGTCCTTCAGAGCCTGCCCTGGGCATCTGAGTCACCACAGCCTGATCGTCGGGCTCCAGTGCTGGGGGCTCCCACTTTGGTTCCTGTCTGTCTGTCTCACCCTCAGCTGGGAAGTGTTCCTGCCTCTCACTGATCTCTCTTCTGTGCTCCACCCACCATCATTCCCATGTGGGGAGCACCCTTAGGCACAGAGTGCCTCCATTCTGAATGCTGCCCTAACCTCAGCTTGAGGGACCACAGACCACACATTCTGCACACAGCCCTGTCCTCAGGGCCCAGTGCCCGGCGACCACAACTTACCTGTGCGGACGAGCCCCCGTCCGGGGCTACAGGAGCGGAGAGGTGACAGGCACACTTGGGCATCAGCAGCGATGTGTTGGCCTCGACTCTGGTGGGACGGGAAGGAGGAGAAAAACCCATCTCAGCTTTGTTGGGGGCTCAGGACAGTGCTGGGGGCTGCAGCGTCTCCTGTAAGCACCACTGCTGTGGGGCCATGTGTCTCAGAACCTGGAGACCAGCAGCTCCCGGGAGGTTGTGTGAGTGCTCCCGGGTTACTGCACAGTGGGAAATGGAAGGACCTTCTCGTGTGAAGGACCATGACTCCCTCCCACTGGGACGCTGTAAAGCAGGGCCTTCTCCCCCAATGTGGGCCCGGCCCTAGACCGGTGCCTTAGCCAGGGTGTTTTTTTTGTTTTGTTTTGTTTTTTTCTGGAGTCTCACTCTTTTTGCCCAGGCTGGAGTGCAGTGGTATGATCTCGACTCACTGCAACCTCTGCCTCCCAGTTCAAGCACCTGTCTTACCTCAGCGCCCTGAGTAGAGGACCTGGGATTATAGGCACCCGATGCTAATTTTTGCATTTTTTTTTCTTAGTAGGGATGGGGTTTCCCCATACTGGCCAGGCTGGTCTTGAACTCCTGACCCCAGGTGATCTGGCCTGCCTCGTCCTCCAAAAGTGCTAGGACTACAGGTGCGAGCCACCGTGCCCATCCAGCCATGTTTAGATGGCTGATGGCAGATAGGATCGGGTCTGATGTGCGGTTCCCACTGGGGCAGACAGAACAGCATGTGGAGACTCACACTGTGGACTTTTGCTGAAGGAATCATCACATAAGTATAGCAGGAAAACAAAAATCACAGAGCCCTTGGAAGAAGCCACACCTGCTGCGAATTCCACAGGACAGAGGACAACTCTGCTGCTCTCTCAAAAATGTCACCTCCTGGCTGGATGCCAATCAGCTCAGGAGATGATAGCAACTCATGACTGTGGACTTTTGCTGCAGGAACCACCACAGGAGCATACCACAAAAAACAAACAAAATCACAGTCCCTTTGGAAGAAGCCACAGGCTGCTGAGAATTCCACAGGACAGGTGACAACTCTGCTGCTCTCTTGAAGGTGCCCCTAATGGCTGGAGGCCACCCAGCTCAGAACATGACAGCTACCCATGACTGAACAACCCTGCTCCAAGGAAGAAGAAAACAAGAGCTGATTCCACCTCCTGCAACATCCAGAATAACCAGAGGTCCCGAGTCTGTCCATGTGACAGCTTTACTGCTAGAATCACCAGCCTCTGAGAAAGTCAGCACAGTAAACCTATCCACAGCCCAGGACCCCCACAGCGTCCACTTCACTCCCCTGCCGCCTCCACTGGAGCAGGTGCTGGCACCCACAGCTGGGAGACCTGAAGGCAGATCACATCATAGGACTCTGTGCAGACATTCCCCAGCACCAGCCTGGTAGCCCTGATGGGTGGAGACACCCAGAAGAACAATAACAATCACTTCTGTCTGGTTTGCAGGAAGCCCCATCTCTACTGGAAGGGAGACTGCACCAATCAAGGGACCATGCCATGGACAATAGAATCTGACCAGCAGCTCTTGAGTTCCAGATTTTCCCACTGAAATAATCTACACAAATCAGAAAGAATCAGAAGAATAATTCTGGTAATATTAAAAAACAAAGTTCTATACCTCCCTCAGAAGACCACAGTAGCTACCCAGCAATGGGTCCAAACCAAGAAGAAAATCTCTGAACTGTGGGATAAAGAATTCAGAAGGTTGACTATTAAGCTACTCAAGGAGATACCAGAGGAAGAAGAAAACTAACTTAAAGGAATATAAAAATCAGTAAATGATACAGATCAAAAGTATTCCAGAAAAAAAGATCATAGAGAAAAAACAGTCACAGCTTCTGGAAATGAAAGATATGCTTAGAGAAATACAAAATACACTGGAAAGTTTCAACAGTAGAATCAAACACCTCGAATAAAGAACTGAAGAACTCAAAAACAGGGATTTTGAATGAATCCAGTCAGACAAAGAGAAAGAAAGAAGAATTTAAATAAAAAGCTTCCAAGAAATTTTGGATTTGGTTAAACAGCCAACCCTAAGAATAATTAGTGTTCTTGAGAAAGAAGAGGAATCTACAAGTTTGGAAAGCATATTTGAGGGAATAATCCAGGAAAATTACCCTAGCCTTGCTAGAGTTCTAGACATCCAAAGACAAAAAGCTCAGTTGGGCACTGTGGCTCATGCCTTTAGTCCCAGCACTTTGGGAGGCCGAGGCAGGTGGATCACAAGATCAAGAGATAGAGACCATCCTGGCCAACACAGTGAAACCCCATCTCTACCAAAAATGCAAAAATTAGTTGGGTGTGGTGACATGTGCCTGTAGTCCCAACTACTTGGAAGGCTGATGTAGGAAAATTGCTTGAACCTGAGAGGCAGAGGTTGCCATGAGTTGAGATTGTACCACTGCACTCCAGCCTGGCAATGAAGCAAGACTCTGTCCCAAAACAAAACAAAACAAAAACAAAGCCAAGAAGCTCAAAGAACACTTGGGAAATTCATTGCAATAGGATCATCATGCAGGCACACAGTCATCAGGTTATCTAAAGTCAAGACAAATAAAAGAATCTTAAGAGTTGTGATGCAAAAGCTCTTAAGAAAATATATAATGAAAACCATATAAAAGAAAACCTATCAGATTAGCAGCAGACTTCCCAGTAGAAACTCTACAAGCTAGAAGTGATTGGGGTCCTATTGTTAGCCTCCTCAAACACAATAATTGCCAGCCAAGAATTCTGAACTCAGCAAAACTAAGCTTCAAAAATGAAGGAGAGATAAAGTCTTTTTCAGACAAACAAATTGCTGAGAAAACTAGCCACTGCCAAGCCAGTACTACAAGAAATATTAAAGGTTCTGTCTTAAAACAAAACCTCAAAATATACCAAAATAGGACCTCTTAAAGCATAAATCTCATGAGCTTACAAAACAGTAACACAAAGAAAAAAACAAGGTATTAAGGCAACAATTAGCATGATGAATAAAACAGCACCTCATATGTCAATAATGAATGTAAATATCCTAAATAATCCACTTAAAACATACAGAATAGCAATCTAGAAAAATCCACCAACCAAGTATCTACTGTCTTCAAGAGACTTGCCTAATATATAAGAACTGACATAGGATTGATCCAAGACGGTCGTTTAGGAACAGCTGAGGATTTCAGCTCCCAGTGAAAGCACAGAGGGTGAGTGGACGCTGCATTTTTATTGCCCACAGACTAGGAAATTCCCAGGCAGAGGAGCCCCACGGGTCGCCAGCGTGGCTGTTTCGGCCAGCGCGGCTGTGTCAGCCTGCGCAGCTGCTTTGCCCCGCGCGGCTGTTTTCTCAGCGCCCCGGCACAGTGGTTCTCCATACAAAATACACTGGTCCGGGTGCTCTTTTGGCTGGCGATTGGAGCCATGGGAAGTCGCCCATTCATCTGTTTAAAAAGGGGACTGAACAGGGAGCCAGGACAGTAGATTCCAGGGCAACAAAAGCTCCACGAATCTCAGTGCTGCTGTTTAAGCCAGTGCAGTGAGTCGCCACACGGGAAAACACACAGATCCCAGTGCCTCTTCAACAGGCGACTGGAACACCAACTT
>NW_016107882.1:1087723-1090293 GCF_001604975.1 Cebus imitator | reverse complement strand
CGCATGTTCTCACTCATAGGTGGGTGTTGAACAATGAGAACACATGGACACAGGGAGAGGAGCACTACACACTGGGGTCAGTTGGGGGGAAATAGGGGAGGGACAGTGCGGGGTGGGGAGTTGGGGAGAGATAGCAAGGTGAGAGATGCCAGATGTAGGTGATGGGGAGGAAGGCAGCAAATCACACTGCCACATGTGTACCTATGCAGCAATGTTGCATGTTCTTCACATGTACCCCAAAACCTAAAATACAATAAAATAAATAAATGAAAAAAAAAAGAACTGATATAAACTCAAGGTAAAGGGGTGGAAAATATATTCCATACAAATGCAAACCAACAGCAAGCAGGAGGAAATATTCTTATATCAGACAAAAGCCTTTAAAGCAGTAACAGCTAGAAATACAGAATGGAACATTATATAATGATAAAAGAATCACTTCGACAGAAAAATATTCAATCCTATATATATATGCACCTAAAACAGTATCTCCCAAATTTATAAAACAATTATTACCAGACATAAGCAATGAGATAGATGGCAACACAATAATAGTGAGGGACATAATACTCAACTGACACCACTAGACAGGTCATCAAGACAGAAAGTCAACAGAAAAACAACGGACTTAAACCTCGCCCTAGAACAAATGGACTTGACAGATATTTACAGAACATTCTATCCAACTACTGCAGAATATACATTCTTTTCATCAGTACATAAAATATTCTCTAAGACAGATCATATTATAGGCCACAAAACAAGACTAAATAAATTTAAGAAAATTGAAATTATATAAAGTATGCTTTCAGACCACAGAGGAATAAAATTGGAAATTAACTGCAAAAGGAACCCTCAAAACAACAAAAATACATGGAAATCAAATAATCTGCTCCTGAATTATCTTTGGGTCAACTGTGAATGAAGGAAATTTAAAAATTATTTGAACTGTATGATAATAGTGACAAAATTTATCAAAACCTCTAGCACACAGCAAAAGCAATGTTGAGAAGAATAGTCATAGCATCAAATGTCTACATCAAAAATTCTGAAAGAACACAAATAACAAACTAAGGTCACATGTCAAGGAACTAGAGAAACAAGAACAAACCAAAACCAAACAGCAGAAAAGAAATAACACAGATCAGAGCAGAACTAAATGAAATTGAAACAAACAAAGATAAACTAAACAAAAAGCCAATTCTACAAGAAGACAAAATTGATAGACAATTAGCAAGATTATCAAGAAGAGAGAAGATCTAAATAAGCTCAATTAGAAATGAAATGAGAGATATTACATCTGATACCACAGAAATACAAAGGATCATTTAAGGCTACTATAAACACCATTATGCACACAAACTAGAAAATCCAGAGGAGATGGATACATTCCTGGAAATATACAGGCTCTTGGATTAAATCAGGAAGAAAAAGAAAAACTTTAACAGATTTTGGTGTAGTGATATTGAGACAGTAATAAAAGAAATTACCAACAAAAAAAAGTCCAAGACGAATTCACAGCTGAATTTTATTGGGCATCCAAAGAAGAACTGGTACCAATTGTAATGAAACTATTCGAAGAGACTAAGAGGGAATCCTCCCTAAATCATTCCATGAAGCCTGTAGCACCCTAATACCAAAACCAGGAAAGGGCATAACAATAAAAGAAAACTACAGACCTATGTCCCTCATGAAAACTGATGCAAAAATTCTCAACAAAATACTAGCCAACAGAATTCAACAGCATATCAAAAAGATAATGCACCATGGTCAAGTGGGTTTCATATCAGAGAAGCAGGAATGGTTTAACATATGGAAGTCACTAATGTGATAACTCACATAAATATAATTAAAAACAAAAATCACCATCTTAATAGATGCAGAAAAAGCATTTGACAAAATTCAGCATCGCTTTATAAGTAAAACACTCAAGAAAATCAGCACAGAAGGGACATACCTCAAGGTAATAAAAGCCCTATATGACAAAACCACAGTCAACATTATACTGAATGAGAGAAAGTTGAAAGCATTGACCCTGAGAACTGGAACAAGACAAGGGTGCCGACTTTCACCACTGGGCTATTCAACATACTACCGGAAGTCCTAGCCGAGCAATCAGACAAGAGAAATAAATAAAGAGCATCCAAACTGGTAAACAGGAAGTCAAACTGTCCCTGTTCACTGATGATATGATCATACACCTAGAAAACCCTAAAGACTTGTCCAAGTTTCAGGATACAAAATCACTGTACACAAATCAGTAACACTGCTATGTGCCAACAATGACCAAGCTGAGAATCAAATGAGTAAGTCAACCCCTTTTGCAACAGCTACAAAACAGCAGCAACAACAACAACAACAATCTTAGGAATATACCTAACCCAAAGGCGAAAGATCACTGCAAGAATACTACAAAATACTGCTGAAAGAAATCACAGGCAACAGAAATAAATGGAAACACATCGCATGCTCACAGATGAGTAGAATCAATATTGTGAAAATGACCATAACGCCAAAAGCAATCTACAAATTTTCAATGCAATTCCCATCAAAACAACATCATTATTCTT
>NW_016107882.1:1078569-1086728 GCF_001604975.1 Cebus imitator | reverse complement strand
CAAACATAAGAAAAATACTCAACATTAATAATTATCAGAGAAATGCAAATCAAAACCTCAATACTTACTCCTGCAAGAATGGCTATAATTTTTAAAAATTAAAAAAAAAAGATATTGGCATGGATGTCATGAAAAGAGAACCCGTTTACTCTGCAGGTGGGGAGGTCCTAGTACAACCACGGTGGAAAACAGTGTGGAGATTCCTTAAAGAACTGCTACTACTGTGCAGCCCTGGAACAACGAGCGTGTGATGCGATGCTCAGCTGTAAGGATGAGTTGGAATTAAATCCTCCCCAGGTGCATGCTGCTCCATTACCCAGGGCAGCTGGGTTGGGAGGATGAGGCCGGCTGTGTGCACTGATCTTGAGGGGGAGACCCGGGAGCCACATGGTGCCCTCAGCAGCTGGGGGTCACAGCTGCCTCTAGAGGAACCCCAGACAGCTCCGAGCCATGGGGTGTGGGTGCTCCTTCATCCCAGCATGAGGAGCGTCCCTCACACACCCTCCTGCAATGCCCGCCTTGTCTCTGGACTTATGTCCACTGGGCCCTTCCCAGATTGGCCATCTGGCTCCCCTCAGCAGCATGGCCTACTGGGATGGTGGCAGAGTCCCCCAGAGGTCCTGGGCCAGGACAGCTGACACTGCTGGGTCCCCAGAGTGGAGACAGGGCTCTGTAAAGGCTGGGGTGGGGTTCCTGTGAGACGAGCTGGGGCTCCCTGCAGTGACAAGGGGAGTATGGCAGGTGGGGTGGGGGCTGGGATGTGATGTGAGGGCTGGAGGGAGGCTGTGCCAGTGTGTGTGTGAATGTGTGACTGTGTGTGAGTGTGTGTGTGTGGGTGTGTGACTCCGTGTGTATGAATGTGTATGTGCCTGCATGTACGTGTGTATATGTGTGTTGGAGTGCACACCTGGAAAAGTTTGAGTCAATGAGCTCTATCTTTCGAGTTCATTTCATTCTAAATGGTAGTAGACAGTTGTATAAGAAAAGTCCCTCAGGTTAGAGGGTCGGAGTGCAATATCTGAACCCCAGAACCCTGCGAAATGTTGTATAAAGCAGCTTCTAAAATGTGGAGTTAATGTGGTTCATGATATGCAGAGGAAAATGGAACAGGAAACAGATTAATAATTTACTCGCCATCATGTATGAGTAGATTTCCTGTGACTACGTTCTGTGAGAAGCGTGTCCTGACTTGAGGTTCTCTGGGAGGAATGTGTACTTGTCATGGCTGCACGCAGTTTCATTTCATCTGGGAACACGTTATTCATTAAAATGTGTGCTTAAAACTGGATCATGACCTTTATAATGGTCGCCTTTCAGCTTTTGCAGTTTGGAGGGTAAAACAGTCGTGTGCAGTTGGGCTGGATTTCTGCAGTGCTGGGGCAGAGCGTCACCAGTGGACACATTTTGAGGTGAAATGACCAGACTTGACTTTCAGTGAAAAACTATTAGAAAGATTAAAAACCATACAGACTCACAACATTACATGTGTTTAAGAAAGAAATAACTATGATTGGCCTTCTTTTTGAGCATGAGTTCAGTTGTTAGTTATGAAGAATTGTAAAATTTTTTCAAGTAAGAAAAGTACAATAAGCTACATGAATGAGTATAAATGTTAAGTGAAATATTTTGATTTTCTACTATGTCATCTTCATATTTTGAAGACGTAAATAGATGACATATTATTCCAAAGTAATTTGAATTAAGACGACTGTACAAGTATGTTACAGACAGGTAGAATAACACTATTAAACTCACAAACTTACCGAAGTGCAGATGGACCTGGGGAACCAGCTCCTTCCTGTGGGGAAGTGAAGCAAAATTCATAGAATGAGCAAAGACATTGCTGAGATTGAACTTAAACAAAATTCAAGTTCATTGCTAGTCAGTTCTGAGTAGTGGTACTTCAAGGAGGGCCGGATCTCAGGATAGGATCTCAGGGGCGGCACAGCACCCTTCCTCCCCATCCTTGTTTTACGGGCTGAACTGTGTCCTCCTCCAAATTCACAGGTCGACATCCCAACACCCAGAACCTCAGAATGTGACTGTGTGTGGCGACACGGTCTTGAAAGAGGTGACTGATGTTAGGTGAGGCTATTAGGGCGAGCCCTCATCCAGAGTGACTGCTGTCCTCATAAGAAGGGGAGATTACGACAGAGACACACACAGGGAAGACTGTGGGAGGACGCAGAGAGCAGGCGGCCATCTACAAGGAGAGAGGCATCAGGAGAAGCCAACGCTGCAGACACTGAGCTCTGGGACTTCCAGCCTCCGGGTATGTGAGAAAATACGTTTCTTGTTTCAGCCCCATGTGTGGTTCCTGCTTGTAGAAGCTCTAGCAAAGAAAACACCTGCTCCATGTGCACCTGTGGCGTTCAGTGCCCTTGGGTAAGAACCTGGGAGTGGGGGTGCTGGGTCACAAGATAAGTGTATTCTCCGCATCTGAAGCTTTGCCAAACCGCTTGCTGATGTGGCATCATCATTCATCTCCATTAGCAGAAGGTGAGACTTCCAGTTCTCCAGCCTCTTCACCAATACTTGATATTGATCATCTTTTATTACATTTTTCTCTTTTAGAGACAGGGTCTTGCTATGTTGTCCAGACTGGCCTCAAACTCCGGCCTCAAGGGATCCTCCTGTCTCATGGACCACCCAAAGCTCTGGATGTCAGGTGTGAACTTGTGCCTGGATGGTATCATTACTCAGTTTTTTCTTGCAGCCATCCTATTGAAGGTGTAGTGGGACCTCACTGTGGTTTAGCTTGTGGTTCCCTGGTGACAAATGATTTGAGCACCCTTGTGTGTGCTTTATTTCTCATCAGTATTGCTGCCCTGGTCAAGACTATGCTCAATCTTTCATCCATTTAAAAACTGAGTTTTTAAATTATTTACTTAGTGTTCACGAATTCCTTAAATATTCTGGATGAAAGAATATGACTGGCAAATATGTTATTTTAGCTGATGGCTTATGTTTTCATTCTCTTAAACATGACAACCGAAGAAACAAATTTCAATATTTAAAGTCAATGTGTCATTTGTTTCTGAAAGAGTGTTTTAGGTGTATGTCAAAGACAACATTCCCTAACAGAAAATCCCGAGGCTGTTCTATGATTTTCCTAGAAATGTTGGTTTCCCCTGTTACTATGAGGTCTGTGATGGATTCTGCATTGGTTTTCTGAGGAGCTGAGCTGTGTGCGTGTGAGTTTGGCATGTGGTCATCCTGCTGCTGCATGTTCATTAAAAATGCTTCCATTTCCCCCACTGCCTTGCCTTGCCACCTTCCATTAGAGCCAAAGACCAGAAATGGAGAGAAGGGCTTGTTTCTGGAGCTTCCAGTTTGTTCCATTCATCGACTCAGGGCGTCTTCCCTGGACAACGCTGTCGGCAGCCGTGGCCCACTCCGAGGGGAGGCCGTGGACTGCAGGTCTGTGGAGCTCGGCACTGGGCTGTGCCATGGACGTGGGTGTCAGTGACGTCACGCTCATTTTTGGATTCTCCTCCCTGACGTGAACAGTGAACCAACAGTGTCGTTTTCATAGGATTGTCCTGGAGCCCACAGAGATGCAGGGTTGGGATTCAACGTGATGCTGACGGATCTCCGCTGCTTCAGAGCAGGCATCACGTGGCTTCACGTGAGGGTGACTATAACTCATCATCCACCCCGAGACACTGTGGAGAGACCGAGGGGACACACAGTTGCACCCGGGCAGCAGGTGTCGACGCAGACAATCCCAGGCAGAGAAAATCCCGTGAGTCTGTGCGCCACGTGGAGGGAGGTGTGTCTAGGCTGGGGCGGGCTGGGGGCTCCATTGGTTTCCACTGAGTGTGTCTCCAAATCTTCGGTGGAAGTGCAGGTAAGGGGCAAGACTTGGACGCCAGCGCCACTGTTCCTCCAGGCCAGGGCTGAGCCCTTTTCATTTCCAAGTCTCGGGAGCCCATTCCCTGAAGTCCTGGGGAGTGTGGAGAGGTAGCCCTGCTCCCACAGGGAAGAAGTCACCTGTAATCTCCAGAAGCTGAAGCTGGCCCCCTCACAAAGCCTGCTCAAAAGGACACCCCTCCACAGCCCGGCATGGTAGCTCACGCCTGTAATCCCAGTGCTATGGGAGACTTAGGCCTGACACTCGCATAAGACCAGAAGTTCCAAACAAACTTGAGCAACAGAGTGAGACCCCATTTCTTTTTTTTTTTTAATTGCATTTTAGGTTTTGGGGTACATGTGAAGAACATGTAAGATTGTTGCATAGGTACGCATGTGGCAGTGTGATTTGCTGCCTTCCTCCCCTTCACCTATATCTGGCATTTCTCCCCATGCTCCACACCCTGCTCTCCCTCCCCTATTTCCCCCCAACTGACCCCAGTGTGTAGTGCTCCCCTCCCTGTGTCCATGTGTTCTCATTGTTCAACACCCGCCTATGAGTGAGAACATGTGGTGTTTGATTTTCTGCTCTTGTGTCAGTTTGCTGAGAATGATGGTTTCCAGGTTCATCCATGTCCCTACAAAGGACATAAACTCATCGTTTTTGATGGCTGCATGATATTCCATGGTGTATATGTGCCACGTTTTCCCTATCCAGTCTGTCATCGATGGGCATTTGGGTTGGTTCCAGGTCTTTGCTATTGTAAACAGTGCTGCAGTGAACATTCGTGTGCACGTGTCCTTATAGTAGAACGATTTATAATCCTTTGGATATATACCCAGTAATGGGATTGCTGGAGACCCCATTTCTTAAGAAATAAAAAAATAAATTAGCTGGGTGTGGTGGCACACGCCTGTACTTCCAGCTACTCGAGAGGTTCAGTTACAAGGATCGCTTAAGGCCAGAAGGTGGAGGCTGCCTTGAGCCGTGATCCCACCACTGCAATCCATCCTGGGTGACAGAGTGAGATCCCATCTCTAAAAAATAAATGATGACCCAGCAGAAACCACTGGAAGCCAACCCCCGAGCAGGAACAGAAATTGGTGGCCCTAAAGCCGGCAGCCGTGCTGGGCTTTTCCTGTGAAGGATGGACAGAGCCCACGGAACAAACACACACCACTCACACACAGATACATGTAACCACACACCACACACACAACACACAGAACCACACACGTAACCAAACACCTCACACAAAACCACACGTAACCACACACCCCACACATACATGCAACCACACATCACAGACGTGCACACGTGACCACACACCACAGATGTGCACACGTGACCACACACACCTCTATTCCCACCTCAGCATTTTATTTTAAAACACAGCATGTACTTTCTGTCATGACTAACAATTTCCCTGCATCCTTTATCACAGCACTGTCCCCCGCTGCGTGTCCTGGGCCCTTCAGAGCCTGCCCTGGGCATCTGAGTCACCGCAGTCTGACCGTGGGGCTCCAGTGCTGGGGGCTCCCACTCTGGCACCCATCTGTCTCTCTCACCCTCAGCTAGGAAGCGTTCCTGCCTCTCACTGGATCTCTCTTCTGTGCTCCATACACCATCATTCCCAGGTGGGTAGCACCCTTGGGCACAGAGTTCCTCCATTCTGAATGCTGCCCTAACCTCAGCATTGGGGGGACCACAGACCACACATTCTGCACATGGCCCTGTCCTCAGGGACCAGTGCCTAGTGACCGCAACTTACCTGTGCCGATGAGCCCCCAACCGGGTGTACGGGAACGGTGAGGTGACATGGCCACTGGAACATCAGCAAGAACTTCTTGGCTTTGACTCTGGTGGGATCGGCAGGAGGAGAGAAACTCATCTCAGCTTTGTGGGGGGCTCAGGACAGCGTTGGGGGCTGCAGTGTGTCCTGTAAGCACCACTGCTGTGGGGCCACGTGTCTCAGAACCTGGAGACCAGCAGCTCCCGGGAGGTTGTGTGAGTGCTGCCGGGTTACTGTGCAGTGGGAAATGGAAGGAGCTTCTTGTGTAAAGGACCATGACTCCCTCCCACTGGGACATTGTAAAGCAGGGCCTCCTTCACCTGTGTCGGCCCTGCCCTAGACCAGTGCCTCAGCCAGGTTCTGAAGGGTGATGGGCCCTAGGAGACAGGTCTAATGAGCAGCTCCCACTAGGACAGGGAGAACAGCAGGTGGAGACTCACACCATGGACCTTTGCTCTGGAAACCAACACAGGAGCATACCAGGAAAAAAAAAAATCACAGAGGTTTTGGAAGAAGCCACTGGCCACTGTGAATACGACAGGACAGGTGACAACTCTGCTTGCTGTGCTCTTGAAAGTGCCACCTCCTGGCTTGAGGCCACCCAGCTCAGAACATGACAGAAACTCATGACTGAACAATCCTGCTCCTAGGAAGGAGAAAACAAGAGCTGATTCCACCTCCTGCAACATCCAGAATAACCAGAGGTCCTGAGTCTGTCCATGTGACAGCTTCACTGCTAGAATCACCAGCCTCCGAGAAAGTCAGCACAGTAAACCTATCCACAGCCCAGGACCCCCACAGCATCCACTTCACTCCCCTGCCACCTCCACCGGAGCAGGTGCTGGCACCCACAGCTTGGAGACCTGAAGGCGGATCACATCATAGGACTCTGTGCAGACATTCCCCAGAACCAGCCTGGTAGCCCTGATGGGTGGGGAGACCCAGAAGAACAACAATCACTGCAGTCTGGCTTGCGGAAGCCCCATCTCTAGAGGAAGAGGGAGCGCACCACATCAAGGGCCCACCCTTTGGGACAACAGAGTCTGACCAGCAGCTCTTGAGTTCCAGGTTTTCTCACTGAAATAATCTACACAAATGAGAAGGAATCAGAAGGGTCATTCTGATGATATGATGAAACAGGGTTCTATTCCATCCTCAAAGACCACACTAGCTCCCGCAATAGCTCCAAACCAAGAAGAAAATCAGAATTGCCAGATAGAATTCAGAAGGTTGATTATCAAGCTACTCAAGGAGATATCAAAAAAAAGGTCGTAACCAGCTTAAAGAAATTTAAATATTAATACAGGATATAGGTGAAAAATGCTCTAGAGAAATACCAGTCCTAATGAAAAAAAAAAGTTACAAGTTCTGAAATGAAAACGCACTAAGAGAAATACAAAATGCACTGGAAAGTTTTAACAGCAGGATATAACAAGTACAATAAAGAATTTCAGAGTTCAAAAACAAGGCTTTTTAATTAGCCCAAAGAGAAAGAAAAAGGAATTTTAAGAAAAGAACAAAGCCTCCAAGAGATTTGGAACTATGTTAAACAGCCAAACCTAAAAATAGTTAGTGTTCCTGAGGAAGAATAGAAATCTACAAGTTTGGAAAACTCAGGAAACCTCCCTGGCCTTGCTAGAGTGCTAGACATCCAAAGACAGGAAGCTCAAAGAACACCTGGGAAATTCATTGCAAAACAATCATACCCAGGCACATCGACACCAGATTATCTAAAGCAAGACTAATGAAAGAATATTAAGAGCTGTGAGACAAAAGCATCAGGTAATGTATAAATGAAAACCTATCAGATTAGCAGCAGATTTCTCAGCAGAAACCCTATAAGCTAGATGGGACTGGGGTCCCATCTTTAGCTTCTTCAAACAAAATAAGTAACAGCCAAGAATTCGGTAGTCAGCAAAACTAAGCTTCATAAATGAAGTAGAGATAATGTCTCTTTCAAACAAATGCTGAGAGAACTAGCCACTTCCAAGTGAGTCCTACAAGAAATGCTAAAAGGAGTTGTAAACCTTAAAAGTAAACCTTGAAGATCCAAGATGGCCAATTAGGAACAGCTCAGGATTGCAGCTCCCAGTGAAAGCACAGAGGATGAGTGGATGCCACATTTCCAGAGGATTTTTGTTACCCACAGACCAGGAGATTCCCAGGTGGAGGAGCCCCACGGGTCGCCAGTGTGGCTGTTTTGGCCGGCGCAGCTTCTTTGCTGGGGCCCTGGTGTGCTGGTTCTCCTTACAAAATACACTGGTCCAGGTGCCCTTTTAGGTGGCGATTGGAGCCCCAGGAAGGCATAGTCGCCCATTCATCTGATGAAAAAGGGGACTGAAACAGGGAGCCAGGCCAGGAGATTCCAGGGCAAAAAAAGCGCCACGAATCTCAGCGCTGCTGTTTCAGCCGGCACAGTGGGTTGCCACATGGGAAATCACACAGATCCTGGTGCCTTTTCAACAGGTGACTGGAACACCTGAGAGTCGACCATTCAACTTAAAAAAAAAAAAA
>NW_016107882.1:1075038-1076982 GCF_001604975.1 Cebus imitator | reverse complement strand
TTTTATTTCATTAAGTTGGTCTTCGACCTCTGATATCTTTTCTTCTGCTTGATCAATTCGGCTGTTAAAACTTGTGCATAGTTCACGAAGTTCTCGTGTTGTGTTTTTCAGCTCCATTAATTCACTTATATACTTATATTCCTCTCTAAATTGTGTATTCTTGTTAACATTTCGTCAAACTTCTTTCAAAGTTCTTAGTTTCTTTGCATTGGGTTAGAACAAGTTCTTTTAATTCTCAGAAGTTTCCTATCATCCACCTTTTAAAGCCTGCTTCTGTTAATGGAACACAGTCCTTCTCCATCAGGCCTTGTTCTGTTGCTGATGAGGAAATGTGAGCTCCTGCAGAGGGAGAGGCGTTCTGATTTGGGGTATTCTCAGGCTTTTTAGGCTGGTTTCTTCCCTTCATTATAGATTTGTCCATCTGTGGTCTTTATAATTACAGTCTTTATAGTTGGGTTTCTGAATGGACGTCCAACTTGTTGATTCCCGGCACTAAAATCCGAGCAACCCACTGCGCTGGCCAAAATAGCAGCGTTAAGATTGATGGTGCTTTTCTGACTCTGCACCAAGAACCACCACACCAAGGCAGTGGCAAAACCACCTCGCTGGCCACAAGAGTCGCGCTGGTGACCCGTGGGGCTCCTCCGCTGGGAATCTCCTGGTGCATGAGCAACAAAAATTGATCTGAAAGTATGGCGTCCTCTCATTCTCTGCACTTTCACTGGGAGCTACAATCCCGAGCTGCTAGTGATCAGCCATCTTGGATCTCTCTTCAGGTTGAGAGTTTCACAGCAAGCACAGCTGAACCCGGGACAGTCCAGCTCTGTGGGGGAGTGCCATTACTGAGGCACTCCACCACTACGGAGGTAGTCTGCCATTGCTGAGGCAGCCCACCATTGCCGAGGCAACCCACCGTTGCTAAGGCAACCTGCCATTACAGAGAGAGTCTGCCACTACAGAGAGGTGGGCCACCACTGCTGAGGCAGTTCTAACTACACTCATATAAACAGGACTGCAGGGAAGTTCACACGGCAGCTGGGCGGAGCCCACAGCAGCTCAGCAAAGCCTCTGCAGGCAGACAGTTACTAGGCTGCCTCCTTGCTGGGCAGGGCAGCCCTGAAAAAAAAGGCAGCAGCACAATGGAAACTCATAAATAAAGCCCTAAATATCTGGGACAGAGCACCTGGGGAAAAAGAGGGGTTTATGTGTTCTGCTGCAGCAGACCTAAACGTACCTGCCCAGCAACTCTGAATGAACAATGGAGCTCACAGCTCAGAACTTGAGCTCCTATAAAGAACAGACTGTCTCCTCAAGCAGCTCCCTGACCCCCGTATATCCAAAGAGTCACCTCATAAAGCAGAGATCAGACTGACATTTGGCGGGTATCTTTCTGGGACAAAGATAGCAGAAGAAGAAACTTGTAGCAACCCTTACTGTTCTGCAGCTGCTGCAGGTGATCCCCAGGCAAGCAGGGCCTCGAGTGGACCTCAGCAGTCCTACAGGAGAGAGGCCAGACTGTTAGAATGAAAACTAAGAAACAGAAATAACTTCATCAACAACAAACTGGACGTCCACTCAGAGACCCAATCTGAAAGTCAGCAACTACAAAGACGACAAGTGGATAAATCCACAAAGATGGGAAGAAACCAGCGCAAAAAGGATGAAAACATCCGAAACCAGAACACCTCTCCACCTACAAGGGATCACAACTCCTCACCAGCAAGGGAACAAGGCTGGATGGAGAATGAGTATGATGAAATGACAGAATCAGGCTTCAGAAGGTGAGTAATGAGAAACTTCTGTGAGCTAAAAGAACATGTTTTAACCCAATGCAAAGAAACTAAGAACCTTGAAAAAAGATTTGATGAAATGCTAACAAGAATGGACAAAATAGAAAGGAATATAAGTGAATTGATGGAGCTGAAAAACGCAACACGAGAACTT
>NW_016107882.1:1057759-1070484 GCF_001604975.1 Cebus imitator | reverse complement strand
GGGAGGGGAGCACTACAAACTGGGGTCTGTTGGGGGGAAATAGGGGAGGGACGGTGGGGGGTGGGGAGTTGGGGAGAGATAGCTGGGGGAGAAATGCCAGATATAGGTGAAGGGGAGGAAGGCAGCAAATCACACTGCCACATGTGTACCTATGCAACAATCTTGCATGTTCTTCACATGTACCCCAAAACCTAAAATGCAATAAAAAAAAGTAAACCTCAAAATACACCAAAATAGAACCTCCTTACTTATAAAACAGTAACACAAAGAAAAGAACCAAGGTATTTAGGCAACAAGCAGCATGACGAATAAGACAGTAGCTCACATCTCAATACAAATATTGAATATAAATGGTCTAAAGGCAACAACTAAAAAAGAGAGTGACAGAATGGAAAAAAATCCACCAACCAAGTATCTGCTGTCTTCAAGAACTCACCTAATGCATAAGGACTCACATAAACTTAAGGTAAAGGGGTGGAAAAGATATTCCATGCAAACAGAAACCAAAAGCAAGCAGGAGTAACTATGCGAATATCAGACAAAGCAGACGTTAAAGCCACAATATTTACAAAAGACAAAGAGCAACATTACATAATGATAAAGGAATCACTCCAACAGGAAAATGTCACAATCCTAAACATAAGTGCACCGAATGAGGGACCTCCCACATTTATAAAACAATTATTACTGGACATAAGAAATAAGATAGATGGCAACACAATAAATGTGAGGCACTCAGTACTCCATTGACAACACTAGACAGGTCATCAAGACAGAAGCTCAACAGAGAAACAGTGAACTTAAACTCTACCCTAGGACACATGGACATGGACTTAGATATTTACAGAACATTCTGCCTAAAAAAATGCCAAATATTCTTTTCATCAGTGGATCATGGAACATTCTCCAAAATACATCATATCATAGGCCACAAAACAATTCTCAATGAATTTAAGAAATTCAAAATTATATCAAGCAACTTTCAGACCACAGTGGTATAACATTGGTAATTAACTTTAAAAGGAATCCACAAAATTACACAAATATATGGAAATTAAATAATTGCTCCTTAATGACCTTTGGGTCAACAACCAAATCAAAAAGGAAATTTCAAAATTCTTTGAACTGAATGATAACCGTGACGCAACTTATCAAAACCCCTAGGACACAGCAAAAGTGATGGTAACAGGAAGGTTCATAGAATTAAATGCCCACATGAGTCTGAAAGACACAGTAGACAACCTAAAGTCACACCTGAAGCAACCACAGAAACAAGAACAAACCAGACCCAAACCCAGCAGAATAAAAGTAATAACAAAGATCAGAGCAGAACTAAATGAAATTGAAACAAACTAAAAAAACACAAAAGAGAAATGAAACAGCTGGTTCTCTGAAAAGACAAAATTGATAGACAATTAGCAAGATTAACCAAGAAAAGATCCAAATAAGCTCAATTAGAAATGAAATGACAGACAGTACAACTGATACAACAGGAATACAAAAGATCACTTATGGCTACTATGAACATCTTTATGCACACAAACTAGAAAACCTAGAGGAGATGGATAAATACCTGGAAATATACAACCTGCCTAGATTAAATCAGGAAGAACTAGAAACTCTTAACAAATAAATAACAAGTAGCTATATTGAAAGAGTAATTTTAAAAATTGCCAACAAAAATGTCCAGGATGAATTCACAAGCGAATTCTATCAGGCATCCAAAGAAGAACTGGTGCCAATCTTATAGAAACGATTCCAAAAGGTAAAGAGGGAATCCTCCCTAATTCATTCCATGAAGCCGGTATCACCCTAATACCAAAACCAGGAAAGGACATAACAAAAACAGAAAACTACAGACCAATATCCCTCATGAATATAGATCCACAAATCCTCAACAAAATACTGGCTAAACAAATCAAACAGCATATCAAAAAGATAATACATCACAGTCAAGTGGATTTCATACCAGGTATGCAGGAATGGTTTAACATATGCAAGTCAATAAATGTATACCTCACATAAACAGAATTTTTAAAAATGGCCTGGTGCGATGGCTCATGCCTGTAATCCCAGCACCTTGAGAGGCTGAGGCAGGCAGATCACAAGGTCAGGAATTCGAGACCAGCCTGGCCAACCTGGTGAAACCCCATCTCTACTAAAAATACAAAAAATTAGCAAGGTGTGATGGCAGGCACCTGTAATCCCAGCTACCACTCGGAAGGCTGTGGCAGGAGAATTGACTGAACCCAGGAGGTTGAGGTAGCAGTGAACTGCGCCACTTCATTCCAGCCTGGGCAACAGAGCAAGACTCTGTCTCAAAAACAAACAAACAAAAACAAAAAACAAAATAAATCATAGATCATCTCAATAGATGCAGAAAAAGCATTTGACAACATTTGAAATCCCTTTATAAATGAAGCACTTAGCAAAATCAGCATAGAAGAGACATACCTCAAGGTAATATGGCAAACCCACAGCAACATTATACTGAATAGGGGAATGTTGAAAGCATTGCCCCTGAGAACTGGAACAAGACATGGATGCCCACTTTCACCACTTCTATTTTACATAGTACTGGAAGTCCTAGCCAGAGCAATCAGACAAGAGAAATAAATAAAGATCATCCAAACTGGTAAACAGGAAGTCAAATTGTCCCTGTTCCCTGATGATATGATCATATACCTAGAAAACCCAAAGACTCATCCAAAAAGATCCTAATCTGATCATTGAATTCAGTAAATTTCAGGGTACAAAATCAATGTACACAATTGAGTAACACTGCTATGTGCCAACAATGATCAAGCTGAGAATCAAATGAAGAAGTCAACCCCTTTGCAACAGCTGCAAAAACAAACAAACAAACAAACAAAAAACCTCACAAATATGCCTAACCCAAAAGGTGAAAGATCTGTACAAGGAAACTACAAAAACCTGCTGAAAGAAATCACAGGCAATGAAAATAAATGGAAGCGTATCTCACGATCATGGATGGGCAGAATCAGTATTGTTTACATGGCCATACCGCCAAAAGCAATCTACAAATTCAATGCAATGCCCATCAAAATACCATCATGATTCTTCAGAGAACTGGCAAAAACAATCCTAAAAATTCATATGGAACCAAAAAAGACCTCACAAGCCAAGCAAGACTAATCAAAAAGGACAAATCTGGAGGCATCACATTACCCAAATTCAAGCTATACTACAAAGCTAGAGTTACCAAAACAGCATGAGGCTAATACAGAAATAGGCATGTAGACCAATGGAACAGAACACAGAACCCGTAAATAAAGCCAAATACTTACTGCCAATTGATTCTCAACAAACAAACAAACAAACAAAAATCAAGTGGGGAAAGGATACCCTATTCAACACATGGTGCTGGGATAATTCACAATCCACATGTAGAAGAATGAAGCTGTATCCCCACCTCCCACTTTTTACAAACATCAACTGAGGATGGATCACACTTAAATCTAAGACCTGAAAGCATACAAAAATCTACAAGCTATCATCAGAAAAACTCTTCTAGACATTGACTTAGGCAAAGAGTTCATGACTGAGAATCTAAAAGCAAATGCAACAAAAACAAAGACAAATAAATGGAATTTATCTTAATTTATTTTTATTTTAAACCAAAGAGCTTATACCCAGCAGAAGAAATAATAAACAGTATAAACAGAACCCACAGAAAAAAAAGAAAATAGTCACAATCTATACATCTGACAAAAGACTAGTATCTGGATCTAAAAGGAACTCAAACTCAGCCAAAAAAAAAAAAAAAATCATACAGCATCCAGTTGGGCATGGTGGCTCATGCCTATAATCCCAGTCCTTTGGGAGGCTGGGGTGGGCAGATCACTTGAAGTCAAGGGTTCAAGACTAGCCTGGCCAACATGGCAAAACCACGTCTCTACTAATACAAAAATTAGCTGGCGTGGTGGTGGGCACCTATAATCCCATCTACTTGGGAGGCTGGGGCAGGAGAATCTCTTGAACCTGGGAGGTGGAGCCTTTGGTGAGCCAAAATCTTGCCACTGTACTCCAGCCTGGGTGACAGAGTGAGACTCTGTCTCAAAAAAAAAAAAAAATCCCATCAAAAAGTGGGCAGAGTTCATGGATAGACAATTCTCAAAAGAAGATAAACAAATGACCAACAAACATATGAAAAATGATCAACATCACTAATTATCAGGGAAATGCAAATCAAAACCACAATGCAATACCACCTTATTCCTGTAAGAATAGCCATAATTAAAAAAAACAAACAAATAGATGTTGGCATGAATGTGGTGAAAATGGAACACTTTTATACTGCAGGTGGGAATGTAAACTAGTGCAACCACTAGTACTTAGACTCTATGAAGAACAAAAGGTATAACTATCATTTGATCCAGCAATCCCACCTCTGGGTATCTACCCAGAGGAAAATAAGTCATCTTACGAAAAAGAGACTTGCACCCACATGTTTACGGCAGCATAGTGTGCAGTTGCAAAACGATGGAACCAGCTTAAATCAACCAGCCCATACACATGTCACCTTTTCTTTAACCACTGATTTGTATGTATGTACATACCATAGAATACTACTCAGCCATAAAAAGGAATGCAATAATGGCACTCACACAGCCTTTATAGAGCTGCAGATCATGATTCTAAGTGAAGTAACTGAGGAATGGAAGTCCAAACATCACACGTTCTCACTTGTAAGTGGGAGCTAGGCTACAAGGACGGAAAGGCATAAGAATGATATAAGGGGCATTTGCTGCTTGGGGGGAATGGTGGGAAAAGGGTGACGGTAAAAGACGACACAGTAGGTACAGTGTACACTGCTCGGGTGGTGGGTGCACCTAAATCTCAGAAATCAACACTAAAGAACTTTTCCATGCAACAGAACACCACTTGTTCCCAAAAACTATTGAAATAAAATAAAAATAAAAATTACGACTATATAAGTAAAAATTATTGGAGGATATTTGTATACCCCTAGAGTAAAAAAGGATTTTTAAAGACAGTCAAAAGGAAATTTTAACAAATTTTGCTTCAGAAAAGTTTACAACCTCTACACTGTGAAAGATTCCATAGAGTTCCTAATTTGCAAAGAGCTCTTATGTTTAATAATCCAAATAATGCAACTATTGAACACTAATTCACACAAGAAAAATTGTAATATGGTCAAAACATGAAAACATGTTGTCTTACTGGTTGTAAAGAAATGCATATTGAAATATTACATTTCACTGAAATAAAACTAAATATACTGTTGTACGGCATGCTGAAGAGTGGCAGAGCTGAAGGAAGTATGAACTGCCCCAACATTTTGGGAAAGTCATCAGAAGGACTCTGTGGAGACTGAAATGCACATGACCTTTGACTCTTACCTTCCAGAATAAAATGACCTACATGGCACAACACTGGCCCACAGACACTTTTGGAAACCCTGTTTGCGAAGCCATCCAGATGAGTGTACAACCGTGTTATAGACAGATAAAACATTCCTATGAAGCTCAGAAACTTACCTACATGAAGATGGACTCGGGGCATCGTCTGCTTCCTGTGGGGAAGTGAAGGAAAATAAAATTCATAGGATGAACAAAGATGTTGTTGACATTGAGCTTACTCATAAAATTCAAGTTCATTGCTAGTCAGTTCTGAGTAATGGTACTTCAAGGAGGGCCGGATCTCAGGATAGGATCTCAGCGGCGGCACAGCACCCTTCCTCCCCATCCTCATTTTATGGGCTGAACTGTGTCCTCCTCCAATTTCATATGTCGACATCGCAACACCCAGTACCTCAGAATGTAACTGTGTGTAGAGACAGGGTCTTGAAAGAGAAAACTGATGTTAGATGAGGCTATTAGGGCGAGCCCTCATCCAGAGTGACTGCTGTCCTCATAAGAAGGGGAGATTACGACAGAGACACACACAGGGAAGACTGTGGGAGGACGCAGAGAACAGGCGGCCATCTACAAGCCAAGGAGAGAGGGCTCGGGAGAAACCAACCCCGCAGACACCGTGCTCTGGGACTTCCAGCCTCCAGGTATGTGAGAAAATACATTTCTACTTTCAGCTCCGTGTGTGGTTCCTGTTTGTGGAAGCCCTAGCAAAGAAAAACACCTGTTCCATGCACACATGTTGTTTTAGTGCCCCTGGGTAAGAATGCAGGAGTGGGAGTACTGGGTCATATGATAAGTATGTGCTCAGCATCTGAAGTTTGCCAAACTGCTTGCCAGTGTGGCATCATCATTCATCTCCATTAGCAGAGGATGAGACTTCCAGTTCTCCCATGTCTTCACCAACACTTGATATTGTTCATCTTTTTAAAATTATTTTGTGAGAGACAGGGTTTTGCTATGTTGCCCAGACTGGTCTCAACCTCCTGGCCTCAAGGGATCCTCCTGATTCATGGAGGATCCCACCCAAAGCTCTGGGATTTCATGCGTGAACCCTTGTACCTGGATGGCATCATTAACCATTTTTCTTGCAGCTATTCCAGTGGGTGCAGTGGTATCTCATTTTGGTTTTAGCTTGTGGTTCCCTGATATCAAATGATGTTGAGCACGATTCCGTGTGCTTTATTCTCATCGATACTGTTGGATGGTGAAGAGTGTGTTCAAATCTTTCACTCATTTAAAAACTGAGCTGTTTTCTTATTATTGAGTTTTCACAATTCATTAAATACTCTGCATAAAAGTATATGACTGGCAAATCTTTTATTTCCATCTGTGGCATATGTTTCCATCCCTTAATGCTGACAATTAAAAGAAACATTTTAAATGCTTAAAGTCAAATTAATCATTTCCTTCTGAAACAGAATTTTTGGTATCTGTCAAAGAAAACTGCCTAACAGAAGATCCTAAAGATATTCTACGATATTTTCGGAAATGTTAAAGTTTCCCCTTTTACTATGCGGTCTGTGATGGATTCTGCATTGGTTTTCTGAGGAGCTGAGCTGTGTGTGTGTGAGTTTGGCATGTGGTCATCCTGCTGCTGCATGTTCATTAAAAACGCTTCCATTTCCCCCACTGCCTTGCCTTGCCACCTTCCATTAGAGCCAAAGACCAGAAATGGAGAGAAGGGCTTGTTTCTGGAGTTTCCAGTTTGTTCCATTCATCAACTCAGGGCGTCTTCCCTGGACAACACTGTCGGCAGCCATGGCCCACTCCGAGGGGAGGCCGTGGACTGCAGGTCTGTGGAGCTCGGCACTGGGCTGTGCCATGGACGTGGGTGTCAGTGACGTCACGCTCATTTTTGGATTCTCCTCCCTGACATGAACAGTGAACCAACAGTGTCGTTTTCATAGGATTGTCCTGGAGCCCACAGAGATGCAGGGTTGGGATTCAACGTGATGCTGACGGATCTCCGCTGCTTCAGAGCAGGCATCACGTGGCTTCACGTGAGGGTGACTATAACTCATCATCCACCCCGAGACACTGTGGAGAGACCGAGGGGACACACAGTTGCACCCGGGCAGCAGGTGTCGACGCAGACAATCCCAGGCAGAGAAAATCCCGTGAGTCTGTGCGCCACGTGGAGGGAGGTGTGTCTAGGCTGGGGCGGGCTGGGGGCTCCATTGGTTTCCACTGAGTGTGTCTCCAAATCTTCGGTGGAAGTGCAGGTAAGGGGCAAGACTTGGACGCCAGCGCCACTGTTCCTCCAGGCCGGGGCTGAGCCCTTTTCATTTCCAAGTCTCGGGAGCCCATTCCCTGAAGTCCTGGGGAGTGTGGAGAGGTAGCCCTGCTCCCACAGGGAAGAAGTCACCTGTAATCTCCAGAAGCTGAAGCTGGCCCCCTCACAAAGCCTGCTGAAAAGGACACCCCCACGGCCTGAAGCAGTGGCTCATGCTGGTAATCCCAGTGTTACGGGAGGCTGAGGCCTGAGGGGTGCTTGAGACCAGAAGTTCCAACCAGCCTCGGCAACAGAGTGAGACCCCATTTCTTAAGAAATAAAAAATCAATTAGCTGGGTGTGGTGGCACACGCCTGTACTTCCAGCTACTCTGGAGGCTGAGGTGGGAAGATTGCTTGAGCCCAGGAGGTGGAGGCTGCCTTGAGCCGTGATCTCACCACTGCAATCCATCCTGGGTGACAGAGTGAGATCCCATCTCTAAAAAATAAATGACCCAGCAGAAACCACTGGAAGTCGACCCCCAAGGAGGAACAGAAATTGGTGGTCCTAAAGCCAGCAGCCACGCTGGGCTTTTCCTGTGAAGGACGGACACAGAGTCCACGGAACAAACACACACCACTCACACACAGATACATGTAACCACACACCACACACACAACACACACAACCACACACGTAACCAAACACTTCACACAAAACCACACACGTAACCACACACCCCAGACATACCTGCAACCACACACACATACGTGCAACCACACACCACAGACGTGCGCACGTGACCACACACCAGACGTGCACATATGACCACACACCACAGATGTGCACACGTGACCACACACCACAGACGTGCGCACGTGACCACACACCACAGACGTGCACACGTGACCACACACGCCTCTATTCCCACCTGTCTCCTACATACAGTCCTTCCTCAGCATTTCATTTTAAAATCACAGCACACTGATCCTGCCATGACTAACAATTTCCCTGCGTCCTTTATCACAGCAGTGTCCCAAGCTGCATGTTCTTCAGAGCCTGCCCTGGGCATCTGAGTCACCACAGCCTGATCGTCGGGCTCCAGTGCTGGGGGCTCCCACTTTGGTTCCTGTCTGTCTGTCTCACCCTCAGCTGGGAAGCGTTCCTGCCTCTCACTGATCTCTCTTCTGTGCTCCACCCACCATCATTCCCAGGTGGGGAGCACCCTTGGGCACAGAGTGCCTCCATTCTGAATGCTGCCCTAATCTCAGCTTGGGGGGACCGCAGACCACACATTCTGCACACAGCCCTGTCCTCGGGGCCCAGTGCCCAGCGACCACAACTTACCTGTGCTGATGAGCCCCCGTCTGGGTAAACGGGAGCAGAGAGGTGGCACAGGCAATTGGGCATCAGCAGGGACTTCTTGGACTTGACCCTGGTGGGACGGGTAGGAGGAAAGAAACTCATCTCAGCTTTGTGGGGGGCTCAGGACGGTGCTGGGGGCTGCAGCGTCTCCTGTAAGCACCACTGCCGTGGGCCCACATGTCTCAGAACCTGGAGACCAGCAGCTCCCAGGAGGTTGTGTGAGTGCTCCCGGGTTACTGCACAGTGGGAAATGGAAGATTTGCGTGTAAAGGACCATGACTCCCTGCCACTGGGTCGCTGTAAAGCAGGGCCTCCTCCCACTGAGCGGGCCCTGCCCTAGACCAGTGCCTCAGCCAGGGCGTGTCCTCAGCAGGTAAAGCCTGGCTCACTGGCAAGCGGCAGAATGGCACCTTGAGGCCCACAGTGTTCCACATTCGTGGCAATCTCTCACAGCAGACAGGGGACCCTAAGACAGGAGCAGAGACGTGGATTGTCCTCACAGGCCCCAGTAATCACCGGAGCCTCAGAAAACAGAGAAGTGAGGAGGAAGAACCCGGAGGCTGAAAGAAGGAGGAGGACGCTGCGACCCCGGTGCTTATGGGGAGCGCGAGGGGGCTACGTGGCGCCTCAGAAAACCGTGACGCCGGTGCATCCCGAAGGACTTGGGACAGATTCTTCCCCAGGAGCGCCAGAGAGGACTCTGGCCCCTGACCGTGGCTGCTGCCCTGCAAGGCCCTAGGCACAGACCTGCTGGGCCAGCCCAGGCCTGAGACCCACGGAGCCGACAGGGAGGGTTGTGCTGAATGCCTGGATTTGTGGTCATTTGTTGTGGTGGGTGGGAAGATAACACCAGCCACTTCGTGGGCACAAGCCAATGGGAGCCCCCTAAAGCTGTACAGAAAGCCTGTAGGACCCTGCTGGGTATCCGTGTCTCCATCCCACCTGCTCAGCTTCAGCACCTCCCTGCGTTGACTAATCCACAGGAGCTCAGAGAAACACAGGCAACGATGGACCGCCCTGACGAAACAGTCTCTGTGAACGGGCCTGAGAACCACCATTGGAACAGACTGTGTCCCCTCTTCCCGAAGCTCCCACCCAGCTCTGCCCGGGCCCGAATCCTCGCTCTCCACAGGCATTTAGTGACTGGATTGCTCTGCACTGACACAGTGCCATGGGTGCAGATGACTTTCCCGATTTGGAGGGACTCTGACTGATGGGCTAGGTCAGGCTTGCACTAAAGACTAAGGCTGAGAGTCGTCAGGTGTCCATGTGGTCCACTGCTCCAAACTCCCAGGTGGCCCTGCAGGCAGTTCATGTGGCAGAAGACGGGCAGTGGCGTCTGGCTGCACCCGGTACTCGTCAACTATCCCATTTAAACACCCTAACCCTCCCACATAAGGCCAGCTCAGCAGTCTTTTGGAAAAGCACAGGATGGACTGAAAATCAAAACACACTGTTCCAGAAACAGGGAGTGTAACAGATCCCAAAGCTGCGATGATTTATACCCATACAGGCCACTCTTTCTCCCTTTAACAGAAAAATGTTCACAGTATTTGAAGTTGAAAAAGCAGGCTCGGAAACATTGTCCAAGTGACTGCAATTGTATAAATCAGCACATTATGCACGTCATGCACAGAAGAAACATTCTAAGGACGACCTGGAAGACGCCAGTCCAGATGCCGTCAGTGGCTGCTGGTGGGTCAGGGACCCTGCGTGACTTTCATTTTCACCTGGGAATCTTTGCAATTCCCAAATTTTCTATAATACACACGTTGATTTGGCAATCACTAAAATTTTTTTCATTTTGTTTTGGTTTTAGAGTGGAAGTTTACAATTCTGGTCATACTTAGGTTTCTATTCATCTTGCCAAAAATGCGTAACAGAGAAAGTATTTTTATATTTTACTTAAAGGACAATAGTTCCGTGATAATTCAAAGTGAAATTCAAAGGCTTTGCTGCCTCTCCGTGGGGGCTGTGACGTGGGTCCCTCCCAAGGGCAGGCCTGTCACTAATGTAACTCCAGTTTGAATTTCATGTTTCTTGGAACTGGACAAAGTGATTTTAAAGTTCATATTTGAAAATAAATATGTAAGAACTGTCTAAAGTAAATAAAAAATGAAAAAAATCTTTAGACAGAGATTTGCCTGCCAGATATTAAAATATAGTCGCTAAATGAGGCCCTGTAATTTAAACAGATGGTGCAGCCCCAGGACACAGACCCACGAGACAGACCTGAGCCTGTACTTAGGGGAACACAGAGAACCAGAAAAGGCCTTTCAGCTTGAGGGGAAAGTGCATTATTCAATACACGACGTGAAAAACCAAGCGTTACTTTGTTGGGATGAAATAACCTTCGCTCCTCTGTCACCAAATACAAAAATCAATGCCCTCTGGCCCGAAAAGTCAAAAAGGTACAAATCAGAAATGTGACTATATTAACAAAGAGTATTGGAGGATATTTGTATGGCCTTGGAATAAAGAAGGCTTTTTAAAGCAAGACAAAAGGAAATTTTAACAAATTTGGCTTCAGAGAAGTCTACGGCATCTACACTGTGAAAGACACCGCACGATTCCGAACACGCAGAGAGCTGTTACGTTTGATGATCCAATAACCCAACTGCTGACCGCTAATTCACACAAGAAAAATTGAAAACTGGTCAAAACATGAAAAAAGTTCAGTCATAATGGTATTAAGGAAATGCATACTAACATATTATATATTTTATTTGCATAAAGCTAAACATATGTTAGTACCCCATGCTGAAAGAGGGACAGAGGTGAAGGAAGTGTGAACTGCGCCACCCTTTTGCGAAAGTCATCGGAAGGAGTCTGTGAAGACTGAAAATGCTCATGACCTTTGACTCAGCCTCCAAAATAAGACGACCTGCACCACACAACACTGGCTCACAGACGCTTCTTGAAACCCTGTTTGGGAAGCCAAGCCTGGGCCCCCTGGGCAGGGCTCCGGGGCGAAGGGGTCGTCAGCGCCCACACTGACTCAGCATCTTGGCTCAGGAACGGGCGGACGCTCAGAGCTTACGACGGACACCAACACGGAGACTCACGGCCCCCACAGGTTGACGGAGAGACGTGGAAATGAATAAGCCGGTCTTATTCTTGCACACTACTCTAGATGTTACTTACAACAAAGGGAGAGAAAAATGCAGTTTCTACAAGTAAGAAGCGCGACGAGACACAGCCATCGGTATAATTCAACAGAACTATTTAAAATATCTCATTGTGGGTGAATTGTTTTCCAAAGTCATTTGAGGTAATAAAGGAACAGAGCTATCCTTCAGAGAGACCAAGCCCCTGCAGGAAGCTGACAACTTACCCCTGTGCGGAAGAGCCTGGGGCCCCGTCTCCTTCTCTTTGCTGTGGGGTGAACGAACAGTTGTGAAATGAACAAGGAAGAGGCTGACATGCCGTTTACATTCTTACATAAAGGGCAAGTCTGTTATTAGTGAGTCGGAAGAATAGCACCTGGAATCCTGAGTCCTGAGCGAGGATCTCAGAAACACTTACATGTGCACGTGTTTTCATCTCTCTCTGGTTAGAAAATGGGAGTGGAACTGTGGTCACATAATAACACATTATCTTTTGATGAAATGCCAAAAACCTTTCCAGAGAGGTGGCAGTTTACACCCTCATTTCACACCCACTAGCCTTTCATGAGATGCTTTACACACATTTCATTCCCCCGAGCCACATGAGACACTTTACACTCATTTCACTCCCACTAGTCACAGG
>NW_016107882.1:1046407-1055004 GCF_001604975.1 Cebus imitator | reverse complement strand
CACAGGTGAGACACTTTACACTCATTTCACTCCCACTAGCCACAGGTGAGACACTTTACACTCATTTCTCTCCCACTAGCCACAGATGAGACACTTTACACTCATTTCTCTCCCACTAGCCATGCTTGAGACTTGCAATTTTTCTACAGCTTTACCCAACCTTGGTGGCTTCTGTCTTTTTGCTGGCAGGCATTCTCCTGGGTCTGTGGTCATATCTGATTGTGATTTAAGTTTGTGGCTACCTGATGTAAAATAATGCTGAGCATTTTTACATGTGCTTATATGCCATCCATATATCTTCCTTGTTAAGGAGTTCATTCAGATCTTTTGTCCATTTTATGTATGTATGTATTTTTATTTATTTTTGTTGAGATGGGGCATCTCTCAGTTGTCCAGGCAGGTCTTGAACTCCTAGCTCCAAGCAATCCTCTTGCCTGGACTCTCAAAGAACTGAGATTACAGATGCTTGTCACTGTGCCCAACCCTGTTGCCCATTTAAAAAACTGTGTTTCTGGCGTTTTTTTTACAATTGCACTTTGAAAGCTCTTTGTGTCTTTGTGTGTTCTGGCATCAGTCTAAGACTTGAAAATATTTTGTTTGCCTGTGACTTGCACAGGAATGAACATCTCGCTTTGGTGTGCTTTGCTTTACTGCATTTCACAGATACTGGTTTTTTTTTTTACAAATTTAGGGTTTGTGGTAGCCCTGGTCAAGCAAGTGACCGTTATCCCGGCGTATCGGTGCCATGTTCCTGGCAGCGTGTGCTCACTTCAAGTGTCTGTGTAAGCCACTTTTAGCAAGAAAGCACTTTTAATTCAAACACGGACACTGCTTTTAGACGTGATGTTGCTGCCCAGGGGTAGTGTAAACACAACTTTTACACGCACTGGGAAACCAGAGAAATTAATGTGACTTGCTTTCTTGAGATGTTCACTTTATTGCAGTATTCTACACCAAAACCTGCAATATCTCTGATGTGTGCCTGTATTTTTATTTTCTTAATGGTGACTTTCGAAGAGTAAATATTTTCAATTTTGGTAAAGTGCAAACTATGATTTTTTTCTTCCATAGGCAGTGATTTTGGTGTCATATCAAATGAAAGCTTTGTCTCACTCAAGATCACAGAGATCTCATTCTACGCTTGCTTCTAGAAGTGTTCTATGTTCAGCTTTTAAGTGTCAGATAGATTTGGGGCCAACTTTTTGTGTGGGGAATGAAGTGGCCCTGAGCAATCTTTGTACAGGCTTGAAGAACTCAATTGTTCTTTTGTGTTTCTCATGTGGACATCCAATTGTTCTAATATCCCTTGTTAAACTATAATTTCTCCCCATTTAATTATTTTAGTGCTGTTATTTAAACTCAACTGACCATAAATGAAAGGTTTAACTTTGGAACTTTCTTCTGGTCCATTTATCTATGTCCCTCTTTTTGTCAATGCCACACTGTTTTTATTACTGTAGCTTTATGTCTGTCTCTATGTCAGTGCCACACCGTTTTTATTACTGTAGCTTTACAGTAAAATTTAAGGTCTGGCTGTGTAAGTTCCCCAATTTTATTTTTTCTCAATATTGTTTTGGCTAATAGAGTAGGTAGCCTAGGTCTTTTAAATTTGGATAGACATTTTAGCACCACCTTGTCATTTCTGCTAAAACAAAAGCCTGCTGGAGTTCAGCAAGGATTGTGGTGAATCTGCAGATCAGTTTTGGGGGAAATTGCTCTTTTAACAGTATTTTTTCCAATGTATGAATACTGTGGAGCTTTTCATTCAACAGATTGTCTTTGACTTCTGTCAGTCATGGTGTACAGCTTTCAGTGCATGTATATGCACACGGTTTGTTGAATTTATTCTTTTTTATAAGAGTGTGAATCGAAGTTTTAAAAACACAACCCAGATTTTTCATTGCTGGTGTACAGAGACGTGTGAGTGTGTATTTTAAGATGTGCCCCACATCCTTGTTAAGCGGTTTTATTATCTTAACTAGGTTTTAAAACATAATTTTTTAGGATTTTGTTGCCTGCAAATAAACATGGTTTTACTTTATGTTCTGTGTACCTTCATTTTCCCTGCGGCATTGGGCTGCCCAGAATGTTCCTGCTAGGTCAGAAGTCGGGGGAAGGGGTGTCCCTGTCTGTCCCAGCCTCGAGGAGAGCGCCCTCAGCCTTTCACCAGGATGTATGACATCAGCTACACAGAATGCTTTCCTATCATTCCGGGGTCGCTGAGATTTTTAAAATCATGAATGGGCACTTCATGGTAGCACACCTTTTCTGCAGACTGGCATGATCACATGGTTACTGTTCTCTGTTGTACTAACGTGCTGAGCTACAGTCACTGATGTCCGGGCCTGAAGCCACTGTGGCACCCCTGGAGTAGGGGCACTGGGCTGCGGTGCATGGGCCCGCCCTGTGCTGCTGGGTTTGGTTTGCCAGGGTCTCGTCAGTGACCTTTGCCTGTGTTTCTGGAGTTTATTGGCTTATGAGTATCTGGCTTTGGTGTCAGGTTGATACTGGCAGTGCCGGATGAGTTGGGAAGTGTTGCTTCCTTCTCCGTTTTCTGAAAGTGTGTATATAGTTGGTATTACATTTTTTCTTAAAATCTTTGCCACAATTCATCCATGAAGACTTCAGTGCCTGGAAATTTTTCTTCACTGGAAGATTTCAAATCAATAGTTCAGTCTCTTGGCTGTTCTATGTCTACTGAGCTTTTCTATGTCTTCTTGAGTTAGTTATAATAATTAGTCACTTAACTGGAAAAGGAACTAACTACCTTAAGTTAAAACGCGTTGCTTCAGGCCAGGCACGGCAGCTCATGCCTGCAATCCCAGCACCTTGGGAGGCCGAGGTGGGAGGATAGCTTCAGGCAGAAGTTCGAGACCAGCCTGGCATGTCAAAATCCCGCCTCTACTAAAAATACAAAGATTAGCTAGACGTAGTGTGATCTGCGATCCCAGCGAGTTGGGAGGCTGAGGTAGGCAAACTGCTGGAACCCGGGAGTCAGAGGCTGCAGTGAGCTGAGATTTCACCACTTCGCTCCAGCCTGGGCAACAGGGTGAGAGTCTGTTTCAAAACAAAATAAAACAAAACCCGCAAAAAGCATACTTCTGTGTGCTAACACTATGGCTGGTGAAGAGAAAAAAAAAGCATACTTCAACCTTAGAAGATTGACAATGAAGTATAGAAATGTTTAAGAAACTCAGTTCCATTACTATTTTTGCACTAGGAAGTCATCTGTGCATGTTGGGTATTTATGTTCACAAAGACACGTCATGCACACAGCCTCACACACACAGACACACTCACAGCAGAGTCCACGGGCCACACCAGCACTGAAGCACAGGAGCGTGGCTGAGAGCTCCCAGCCACAGAGCAATGTGGACATTGTCCCAGGCCTTGACAAATGGAGCAGGGACAGGTGGTACCTGGAGAAATCCTTCCCCCATTTGCACGGATGGACCTTTCCTCTCTGCTTGGCATTTTGACCTCTCTTCCTCTTCATGGGTCTGAGTGAGATAATCAAGGGTGGTCATCTTCTTGACCTCTAGAAAGGGGAAAGGAGGAACAGGACAAGTCACCCACCCGGCCGCTTTGCACCAGGCCCACACGACAGCTCAGCAGGGCGGCCAGCGCCCCACCTGCGCACCAGGGAGCACTGCTCTGCCCACCACGCAGGCCCTGTGAGGCCAGAGCGGGCACAGGCACCTCGTGGGCCCCGCTCTGCAGCTGGTCAGCAAGAGGGGTCTGCAGGTGTTAGCTGGGGACCGGTGCTGGCCCGCATCCCGCCGCCCGCCAAGACCTCACTGAGCTGCATTGTCAGTGAGGTCAGAAGAGAAGGAGCCTCTCATGGGCCCGGGTCCTCCCACACCACGCAGCCTGAGAGGTTGCTCCGGATCCCCCGGGGATTGCTGATGGGGTACGAGGCCAGCTCCGGAGGGGCCGCTCTGTCTGAGGGTCCAGTGCCCTGCGGGTGTCCTTACATCTGGACAATGGATGGGCACACTTTGGGGGAGGCACAGAGGCCCTAAAGTCAGAGGACCATGTGGTACAGCAGCCATCCGTAGGTACTGGCCGGTGTACCTGGGACCACACACTCCTGCAGGTGCTCAGAGCCCCAGGCCCAGGAGGTGAACCCAAGTGCCACAAGTGCCACTCAGCACAGCCTCTGATGGGGCTGAGACAGGTTACTGGCCCTGCAGCCCTGCACAGCATCCACAGACAGCTCAGCGGGGTGGCCAGCACCCCACCCACCCGGCCGGCCCTGCATGCAGTAAAACAGCCCAGGGAAGCAAAGCAAAACACGAGATGCCTGTTTATCTTAAAAAGCCGTGTTAATAAATGTTAATAAAATGGGCTCTGCACCGATTTCAGCCACGAGCTTCCACAGAGGGCCAAACTCTCCATGCTGTTTTCCTGAAACACCAGCACCGTGAGAGCTGACGGCTCGTGACTCTTCCTGGAGAGCCAGGTGGCCGCCCACAGAGGCCTATTTGCAGTGAGGAGCAGATGGCAGTGGGCGCCCCGCGGAGCTGCCCGCGGCAGCACAGCCTGTTGCCTGCAGTCTTTCGGGTGCTCCGCTCTGGCCGGGTCCTGAGCCGCTCCACATGGCTCTGGCTGGTCCTCCACACCCTCTAGAACGTGTCGTGGTTTCAGCACACAACCTCAGGCTTGTTTATATTCAAGTTAAAATATGTTCTTTTGCCCAGGTCTGCAGAAACACCATCAAAAGCACATCTTCAGTGTGCCCGTGCTCCCGGGGGCAGCACGGTGCGGGCAAGCTCCATGGAAACAGTTAACCTGAGTGTCACGGTGACCTTGAGGGCTTGCAGGGCAGCTGTTGAACCTCCAGGCAGGGCCATGGTCTCCAGCGCGGCCAGTGCTCCCTGGCGGGCCGGGCGACACGGGGAAGGCTGTGCTTCCGGGACCTCATCCAACAGGTTTTCTCTGCTGTCTGCCATGCACGTGGCTCCCACCCACCTCTGGAAGGCGGCCCCACACCACACACCTGCCCAGGAGATCGTGTCCTCGTCACAAGCACTGAGGACTCATTAAGGTCTATCCTCCAAGCTTCAAAACAGAGTCTGAGTGAGCAGCTGCTTCTGACCCGGCTCCCCACAGCCTCCCATGGTGCTCAGGCAGAGCAGGGACCACACCCGACACTGCCCACAGATGAACAGAGCACGCACACCAGGCTGCGCCTCCAGGAGCCTGCATGGGAACTGGCGACCTTGCCCCAAGGACCGCCCTCCACAGCTGCCTCAACCTCATGGAACAGGAGGCAGACGACCCATCGGGCCCCCAGATGAGAGCGCAGCCCGGTGCCCAGGGGACGACTCTCCAGGGACCCTGGCAGAGACACAGCTCAGAGGTGCTGGCCCCCTGATGACAGAAGCTGGGGTGATGAGGTGCCGTTCTGAGCAGCTACGTTCTGTGGCAGTTTTACCACAACTAACAATAATCCTCCGTTGTCCTGGAACTCTGTTCTTTGAATCCACATATTCAGCCCTGGCTCCGTCGGGGTCTGAGAGGACCCTGGCCCTTGTTCAGCTCACAGAAGCATCCACTCCCAGGCGCCTGGGTTGGGACCCAGGGCCCACGAAGGCCCCGTCCTCACGGCGACCTCGGTGGGCCTTTAAGTGCCGTTGGTTTTGCATCCAGGACAGCTCCCAGCCCACCCTTCCTCATGTCTGAGAGCCTGCCATGACGTCTTGATGACTGAGAAGGCTTCCTGCCAGCTCCCTGGCCCTGGCTCCTCTCCGGGCCGTCGGGCACGAGGTGGCCGGCGCTCCTCAGTGCCTGCCCTGCCCACATCCAGACCCTTGGGGAAGTGCCTCAGCTCCTCATTGCCCCATGCCCGCCGCTGCACCCCCCCACCGCCTGAGGCAGGGGCCAGCTTCTCCGCAGCACGAGGCCATCCGCACACATTCACGTCTTGTTCTTGTCCCCTCCCTGCAGCGTGCAGGTGACCATGCCCGGTCCACAGGAGCCTCAGCCCCCACGCACTCGGCACACAGTGGGTATTTACTCCATTTTAACCCAGGAATACGTTTTGTGCACAAAGTTGGAAAAAACTGACAAGTGCAGACTTTGCATTCCTGGGCAGTCTGGGCATCTCTTCACCTGCGGCGTGAGTGGAAAAAACCACGTGGGCCCCAAGATGTGCCCTGTGGACGGCCTGAGCCCAGCTGAGTCTCACGTTGTGGGAAACTTGCTCATCTGGGCGTCTGAGGGGGACAGGCTTCCTGATAAGGAGAGATGATAAATTCTGGGTGAGATGAAACTCCAGAAAAGCCTTCAAAAAATTTAAACAGAGAGATTTCTAGATAATTCTAGAAAGTACTTTACAAACCATTGCTGGTTCTAAGAGGGGTGGAGAGCTTTGAAGGAGGCCCAAAGGACCCTCACTCTGAAGGGTCCAGGCTGCAGGAAGGGGCGGCCCGGGCATCTCCTCTGTGAGCCACGGCTGAGGCTTCCATTCCGTTCAGTAAACATACCCCGAGCACCTGCTCGATGCAGGCACGGGCCTTGACAGCTGGAACTAAAACTCTGAAAGCATCACACTCAGCGCTGCGTCCGTAGGTTTCATCCATTCGTCTGCATTGCACTTTCTTCCTTTTTTTTTCCAAGATGGACCCTTGTTCTGTCGCCCAGGCTGGAGTGCAGTGGTGTGATCTCGGCTCACTGCAGCCTCTGCCTCCCGGGTTTAGGCGATTCTCCTGCCTCAGCCTCCCACCCCAAGTAGCTGGGATAACAAGCACACATCACCATGCCGAGCTAATTTTTTGTATTTTTAGTAGAGACGGGGTTGCACCATGTTGGCCTGGCTGATCTTGATCTCCCGACTTCGTGATCCCCCCGCACTGGCCTCTCAAAGTGCTGGGATTACAGGCGTGCACCACTGCGCCTGGCCCGCTGCACTTTCATTAGGAAACAATTCAAGCCTCAGGCAAGACAACAGTGACTGCTGCTAGAAAACACTCCCAGGCTCTGTGCCACAGTGGGCTGTGGGGTAACCTGTGGTTTGAATAGGAGCCTCCTGGTGGGGCATGCTCGTTCTCAGCTGGGCCTTCTCGCCACAGCTGCAGGCCGGGGCTGTTCCGGAGATGGAGTGGTCTAGGTGAGCCCACGCGACGCCCTCCGCTCTGACCTGGGGTTGGCCAGGCTGTCAGAACAGGTATTATCGGGGGCTGGGCCTGGACACACTCTGCTGCCCATGCCCAGAGACACCCCCTGAGATGCCACAGCCCAGGCAGCCACTGCTCAGAGAATGAAGGACACTGAACGGCTGACCCGCCATGACCAAACAGCAGGAGGAGGCAGGTGGCTGTTTCTTCCAAAAACAGGCTTCCTTGGGGGTGGGGAGGACGTTGCCCCCCCTCATTCAGCAACATGACTGACCGCCTGCCACTGTGCCCGAGTGAGACAAGATGCAGCAGGACCAGCAGCTCTGGCCTCGACTGCCCATTGCTGTGCCCGCTGTGAGACCCAGCAGGACCAGAAGCTCTCACCTCCACCACCTGCCACTGTGCCCACCGTGAGACTCAGCAGGACCACCAGCTGTCGTCTCCACCACCTGCCACTGTGCCCACCGTGAGACTCAGCAGGACCAGAAGCTCTCACCTCCACCACCTGCCAGTGTGCCCGCCGTGAGACTCAGCAGGACCGCCAGCTCTCACCTCCACCACCTGCCAGTGTGCCCACTGTGAGACTCAGCAGGACCAGAAGCTCTCACCTCCACCACCTGCCGCTGTGCCCACCATGAGACTCAGCAGGACCGCCAGCTCTTGCCTCACTTGTGTAGTTAGTGGGCAACCTGCCCGTAGTACTTTCTGTTGTTGGAATTTCTACTTGGTGCTCTTCCTAGTCCACCTGTTCTTATTTCATAATGTCCTGTTCTTGCCTCATAGATACCACTCCTTTGTCTCTGAACATTTTAAACTTGTTACTTCAAGCACCCAGCACCGCTCCTGAGGGCTCAGGTGTGAGTTCAGCTCCTTGCTGGGTCTGCTGGGCCCTCACGGATTTCATTTCTTCCTGTGATTTCCCCTTTTTTCCCATGATCTCATTTCTGGCAGAGGCTGACCGTGAACACAAGCGAACACGGGCGGTGGGGGAGGCGGCAAAGAATCTGGCCTCAGATGTGGGGGGCCCAGGGCGGGGGATGTACTCAGGTAGATGTGGAAGATGAGCAGCTCTGACCACCCAGGCTCGGGATCTCGGGGGGCTCGGGGGGCAGGGGACGTACTCAGGTAGATGTGGAACAGGAGCAGCTGCCCTAGCAGGAGCAAGCCAAGCAGGTCCAGCAGGAACACGGCTGCCCCGATGACCACGACCATCTGAGTCGTCACCTTCACCGGGAACAGCGGGAGGAACAGCAGCCACGTGTTTGCACTCCTGACATCTGTGGAGACAAGAGAGAGACAGCACGTCCGGCACCTGCTGATGGGCACCGCATCGGGTGGACATCACAGACCAGGGCTAGCTGGGGATGGGCAGCGTGGGGACAGCCTCCCGAGTAGCTGGGACTACAGGTGCTCAGACTTTGTCTCTGCCCAGGTGGACGCCTCCCTTACCTGAGTGCCCCCCGCCCAGGTGGACGCCTC
>NW_016107882.1:1039837-1046237 GCF_001604975.1 Cebus imitator | reverse complement strand
TCCCTTACCTGAGTGCCCCCCTGCCCAGGTGGACGCCTCCCTTACCTGAGTGTCTCCCTGCCCAGGTGGACGCCTCCCTTACCTGAGTGCCCCCCTGCCCAGGTGGACGCCTCCCTTACCTGGGTGCCACTCAGGCCCCGCTGCCTGCTGGTGGTGGTTATCATCCCAGCTTTACGGATCCGGAGGCGAGGCTGCAACAGGGTCACTAACTGCAGGGGTCACCATGCCTGCCGGCTCCGCGGGCCCCAGCACCCACCCCTTCTTCACTGGCCACACTGCCTCCCTGAACGCTCTGCACCCTAAAACAGCCGCCTTCAAATAGAACAGGAAAGCCAGAGCTCTCGCCTGGGGGCATTTCTAAGATACGGTCCTCTGTGACTTGGGGCTGCCAACACCCAAAACAACACTTCCAAAAATCGGGCGTGAGAAAGATGCTGAGGGGCTGTGTGAGGCAGGGTGGCAGAGGGTGGATTCAGCCTGGATGTGTCTGGGTGATGGGCGCTGCCTGGAACTGGTGGCCTTGGGGGCCATCCTAGAAGGCAAACACCACGCTCGGCACGACGGGCTGCAGCTGCCCCTGCACCGCCAGGCTGGACCCACGCTGCCCCCTTAACCAGTGATGTCATGACGAGTCCAGCCCATGAGAGCGAGGAGCTGCATGGCTCGGGGCCCCACTGGCTTTGAAGCCCTGCAGAATCTTCCAGAACAGCAAACCCAGGAAATGGCTCCATCCATGGTCCACGAACTCACCGAAGCCCCTGCCCTGCCACACAGAAGCAGCGTGTTCCAGGAGAGAAGCCAGTGCAGCCGCTCCAGCTGCCTCTGCCCTCTCCCTCTCCTGGCATCCCCTGGAGTGAGCGCCCAGACAGCGCAGAGGCTGCTGGGGAAGGTGAGTTGCCGTAGAGGGAGGAAGACAACAGGTGTGGTCCTGGGCTCAAGGTCACTTGAGGACCTGGCTTTCAGGGCGGAGCTGGCTTTCAGAAAGTGCTTCGGGGCACCTGTGAGGCCCTGGTGGCACCCATCACGCTTCAAGGTGGACGGAGAAGCTTTAGGGCCTTTACTAGGGAGCTGATAAAGCTCATCCTTGAGAAAAACATTGCACTATGTTGGCTCCGGAATGTTCTGGAGCAAGGGTCATGTGGGTCCTGCCTCTCTCAACACCCGGGCCATGTGCAGTGTGGGCACAGCCACACCTGGGGCTGAGACTGGCAGCCCTGACCCACACCCGAGGGCTGCCTGGCCCAGGTCCTCCTGGTCAGGGTCCTGGCACTGCAGCCACCAGTACGTCAAGCAGTGGGCGTGTGGGGGGACGGGGCAGCTTCCACAGCAGACGCTTGCAGTCCCATGCAGGGCTCTGACATCCTGCTGCCGGCCAGGCACTGCCTCCGGAGGCTCCATGGAGGTCCTCCCACCGCTGCCAGTTCCTGTGGCTCTGGCCACCCTGGGCTGTGGCCGTCTCACCCCACCGTGCCTCTGTCCTCACTGGGCTGCCTCCCTCAGCGCCTCTCCTTTCTCTTGTAATCACACTCGGGGCTGGATTTGGGCCCCTGGGACAACCCAGCACAATCCTCCGACCTCAAATCCTAAGTCACAGCCACAGACACATTTCCCAGGACGCTGGCATCACGGGATCTGGGTTAGGCGTGGACTCGACTCTGGAGCCCACTGTCCACCGCTGCCACATCTCTCCTGTGGCTCAGTGCAGGCAACAGTTCCTAGGGGCCCACTTGGCCAAGAACCTCAGCACCCCACAGCCTACAGCCCCCACCCCAGCCCGACCTCCACTCTCCCCTCCCCTCGGGCTGCTCCTGAAGGACTGGCGCCCCCCTCATCCACCGCCACATGGCCCACAGGGGAGGCATGGCAGGCGCTGCAGAGCTGACTGTGGAGGCCAGGGCAGCAGTGACCCGCGCAG
The DNA here is from genome assembly GCF_001604975.1 of Cebus imitator. Classification (NCBI taxonomy): domain Eukaryota; kingdom Metazoa; phylum Chordata; class Mammalia; order Primates; family Cebidae; genus Cebus; species Cebus imitator. The sequence goes on along the minus strand of NW_016107882.1, from coordinate 1,044,322 downwards.
GACAAGCACCCCACTCCCACATCCCACAGGGACGCCGACAGGCGCTGTAGGCCTGACTGTGGAGGCCTGGGCAGCAGTGGCAGCACCCACAGAGCAGCGTGGCCAGTACCGTCCCGAGCCTGCCTCCTGGGCACTGGGGGCTGCTGGGCTGTGTGGGCCTGGGCTGCTGCCTTTGGCCTAGGTCAGCGTCTGCCTGGGGCTGCCCACCCCAGCCTCTCCCTGGGCCAAATGGGGCCAACCACCCCCAGACCGATACTGCCACTTGGAAAGACGACTGGAAGCAAGGCTGTGGCCAGGTCGGCTCACGGCAGCCACGTACCTGCATACTTGGGGTCTGTGCGGAGCACCCAGGGGTTCAGGATGTACTGGATGAGGACGTACAGCAGGATGGCGATCACGCAGAGCAGGCCAGCTACGGCCGAGGCCACGGTGCTGAAGAAGAACCTGCAGGGAGACACACAGGCAGGCATGGGGGGTGCGCTGGGGCAGGCGAGGGCGCGTGGGGGCGGGGTACACAGGGGCAGATGAGGGCGTGGGCACTGGGGGCAGCACGGTGGAGGTGACAGGTCAGTGTGGGCATCCACAAGGCCCGACACTGGCCCCAAACTCCACTCTCAACTGGAAGCTCAGGCTCCCGTCTCAGTTCCATCCTGTGACACTCCCCAGGGTCTCCAGGCCTCTCGCTGGGGAGGGACGGCTGTGGCCCACTCCCACCGCCTCGCACCACCTGACAATTCACACAGTGCTTCTTGCAAACCCCACAAGGAACAAGGAGGTTGTGAGGAGTGGGAACCAGCCCTTCTCAAAAGTGAGGAAACTGAGGCCAGAGACACAGTGTGAATCGGCCAAGCCCACCTGGCCAGCGGAGCGTGAGGGTCACAAGCATCCCCAGCATCAGCTCTGTGGCCTCCGCCTGCACCCCTCCACCCCACCTCATTCAGACAGGGGCTCCCTCCCAGCCAAGGAGCACGTGGGCTGGGTCCACTTGTGGGCCCTGAGCCTGGTCTGTGTTGGGGTCTCATGGTACCACTCAAGGCAAAGGCACTGAAGCCTGGGAAGGTGAAGGCCACAAGAGCACCGTGGCACCCAGGAGGGCCTGTGGGCAGCCAGGAGGCAGGCACACCATGGGCCTGTGGACTCAGGGACCTGGATCTCTGCACCCAAAGGGAACTTGGGCTGAGGAGGCCGTGGAGGAGCCTGGCCATGCCTCGGCCCCAGCCTCCTTCTCCAAGGGTCCTGTGCACATTTGAGCCAAAAGCCACATCCACGCTGTGGACCCAAAACCACCCCAGTCTCGTCTTTGCTCAAAAGATGCCGAGAATGATCCACCCAGAAAATCCAATTCTCCGCAGCAGTTCCTGGAACATCTTCATCCACATCCTCATTTCGCCAAAGTGTCTTCCCTTGGTCTTTCCACCGATATGATATTTTTTAAAGTTTCCTCTAATTTCCTTTAACTTCATCCTGTGTATTCCGTTCACCTAAACTTGTGAAATTCCTTTTCATGTTTTCAGCTGGAGCCAGAGTATGAATCCCACAGTCTTCTGAGGACGTTCATGGGAAGAGGGGGGCAGGCAGCTGCCTTCCAGGCGCTCCTCCTCCCTCCAAGAGTCTTGAGAGTCTTCCAGAAGATCCCAGGGCAGGGCGGCTCCAGGTGTGAGGGTCTCAGGGGTTACCCGACTCCCGCTCCCTCTCACTGGCTTCCCTCCCACAGCGACAACCAGGCGGATGGTCCCGAGCACTGCCTCCTGGCGTGCTGGTCCCTGATGTCGCCAACATGCTCTCCGGTAAGTGCCGAGCCTGGTATCCTGGCGTGGATGTGGCCGCACAGGCGCTGTGACCCCAGCACTTAGTGGCCCTGTTGGAGCCTCACTTCCCTGGCGTGGATGTGGCCGCGCAGGGCAGAGGACTGGTGAGGCCTTTCATGCCTGACTTTTGTTTCCAAAGAAGCAACCCCTCCAGGCAGCGGGTACCCTACCCTGCCCCCAGCCCCCCAGGGCCTAAGCCCACTCGGAGATTAAAGACCCCTCATCTTCACCCTACTGTCTGTACAGGACTCCCCTCTTCATCCAATAAAAAAAAGGTGAGTCTCCAAGACCGCAGAGCCCAAAGCCCATGGGGCCGGGCAGAGCCATTCACGGAGGGCTCCTCTTCCCTCTCCGTCAGCAGGTCAGCGCCCGCAGTCGGAGGCCAGCACTCTAGGTCTTCCCAGGACGCCACGGCCGCCTGCTTCCTCCTCTCCATCTCCCTTCCTCTTGCACCAGGAAGCAGCACACAGCCTCCCTCTCAGGGGCTCTGCTGTCAACTCTGTCAACTTCCCGGGCCAGAGGGCACCCGTGCCCCCAGCCCTGCTCTCCTGACGCCCCTTTCCCACGCATAGGCTGCAGCACCTGTCTGCACTGGGCGCCCACACAGCGCCTCTCCCTTACCCCTCCTGGGGAAGGCAGGCCCTCTCCCCACGCGCCTGTGGGCCCTCGCCCCTCACCTTCCCCACCAGGCCTCGAGCATAAGCCAGCTCGAGGCACCAGAGCACAGAGTCCGGAAGGAAGCGGTGCCCAGGGCTCCCAGAGGAGCTGGCCCGACCATGGCCGCCAGAGCTGCTCTTCTCCAGGGGGAGGCGGGTGGGTCTCCCAGCCCTTCCCGCCTCACGTGGCCTCTGGCCTTGCCCTGCAGTGGCACAGTCCTCTGTCCTTGCTGGGCTGCTCAGCTACTCTGGACACACTTTGTGCTCAAGGCAGGAGGGCAGGGAGGCAGGGCAGGGACCCCACGGTTCATCCCATGACACCAGACAGCGTTGGCCCCATTCCTGCCCACACCAAGGCCTCTTTCAGCTCAGCACAGAGTAGCTGGGGGCACACATGGTTCTTTTCCCTGGTGATCTTCACAACTCTAAGTGCCACGGACAGCCGGGGCTCAGAACATGGGGCCTTGAGAGTCCCTGGATCCTCCACAATGCTCAGGGAAGCACCTCTCTTCCATGCGCTGGGTGCCCACTGCCCCTCCGTGGCCCCACCACTGTGCTCCACAAGCCGACAGTCTTGGCAGAGAGAAGGCAGCCCGGCCCAGGACAGCGCAGGCAGGCCACCTCAGCCGGTGTGGCCCACGGGTGCCCACATGGGGGCCTCCAGGGACTTCCTCTGCAGACGAGCCTGTACAGGGACGGCTGCACCACAGCCCCAGAACCAGACGGGAGGCCAGGGCATGAAGGCATGGAGTGCCAGCATGCCAAGACAGGGACGCTGCCCCGAGGAGCCCTCCTTCCGAATCCCCCCGCCCGGCCCCGCCGCGCGCCTCACCAGTAGTTCCGGCTCCCCACGCAGTTGTTGAGCAATTTGCAGTGGTGGTCAAAGCCTGACACACACTTGTTGCAGGCGATGCAGTGCTTGGCTTTCTTGGTCCTGGAGGGAAGAATCGGGGAGCAGCCGTCAGGCCCACAGCCTGCAGCCTGGGGCAGGGCTGCAGCCCCATCACCGGGGGCCAGGCGCCTCGAGGGAACCAGGCCTCTGTGGCCTGGGGAGGGGGGCGTCCGGTGGGAACAGGAGGCTGGGGGAAGGTGCCGAGGCCCGTGGGGAGCTGGACCGAGGCAGCCACAGAGCAGGAGGAGGTGTGTCTGCACTGGGCGTGGCCGCCCTGAGCGTAGGGGGCCCGGAGCTGAGTGGGGGCTTGGATTCCACCTGTGCCTACAGGTCCCCCTTGCAGCCAACAGCAGCCCTGCAGGTGCCCCCTAGGCCACCACGGATGCCCCAGGACCGCTGGAGACATAGGGTCCATCCTCCCTCTTTCCTTAGGGCTTGTCTTGAAAATCCCCAAGAACAATAGTGCCCTCTTGCCCCTGGACCCCAGGGGAGGGACCTGTGTGCACAAAATCCACTGGGGATCAACCATGCCTGAGTGCAGACATAGCCCTCCAGCCTCAGCCCTGCCTGCAGAGTGGGGGCGGCCCGGCACTGTGTCCCCTTCACAGGGGACTAGGGGCTGTTCACCTCAGCCACAGACCGAGGCCAGGGCTACTCCCCGGAAGCCCCATTAGCGCCGGTTGCAGCCGTGGCAGTTCCCTGAGCCCCCGCACCCCTGGAGCTGACCCCAACACCGCGGGGCCTCAGCAAGGCGGGGTACTCACACGGTGACCTTGCACAGGTGGCAGTAATGGTTCTGGATCACGTGTGCGTGTTTGGATCTGTCGAAGATGGGCATGGGCTGAGAATAATCCTTCTTGAGTCGCACGTTGGGGTCAGCCGGGTCGATGCAGCAGGCGATCAGGTGAAAGATGAGGTGGAAAAAGAAAATCCCCCCGGCCACCTGGCACGTCAAGGAAGAACCTGGCCCGGGTCCTGTCAGCCTGGCTCAAGGCATCCCCTTGAGGCCCAAGAGCCCAGAGGAGTGAGGACGCAGATCCACCCGGCTCACCCAGCCCTGCACACCCAGCCCTGCTCACCCAGCCCTGCACACACAGCCCTGCTCACCTGAGCCCTGCACACCCAGCCC
>NW_016107882.1:1034072-1038988 GCF_001604975.1 Cebus imitator | reverse complement strand
AGCCCTGCATACCCAGCCCTGCACACACAGCCCTGCTCACCTGAGCCCTGCATACCCGGGCCCTGCACACCCAGCCCTGCACACCCAGCCCTGCTCACCCGGGCCCTGCACACCCAGCCCTGCACACCCAGCCCTGCTCACCCGGGCCCTGCACACCCAGCCCTGCACACCCAGCCCTGCACACCCGGGCCCTGCTCACCCGGGCCCTGCACACCCAGCCCTGCACACCCAGCCCTGCTCACCTGGCTCTGCTCACCCGAGCCCTGCACACCTGAGCCCTGCACTCCCTGCTCACCTGAGCCCACCAGCCCTGCTCACCTCAGACCTGCACACCCGGCCCTGCACACCTTCCCTGCTCACCTGAGCCCGGCTCACTCAGCCCTGCTTACCCAGCCCTGTACACACATCCCTGCACACCTGGCCCTGCAGACCTGGCCCTGTACCCACAGCCCTGTTCACCTGGCTCTGTTCCCACAGCCCTGCTCACCTGGCTCTGCTCCCCCCAGGCCCAGAGGAGGTGAGGCTGCCCAACAGCGTTGCACACACAGCCCTGTGCCCAGCAGGGGTGGGGACCAGGATGGCTGCCCCCACAACCCTTTTGGTTTATCCTGTTGGACACAGGCAAATTCCCCACAGAAGGCTCTGTACCCCCTGAGGCTCAGCCAGGCCAGCCAAGCACAGTGACCTCAAAACCCTTTACACCTGAGGGACAGAGCAGGACTGCAGGAGGGATGCCCAGGTGTAAACATGGCCAGGTGCAGCCCCTACAGCCCTGGGGAAGCAAGCACCGGAAGAGAAGCACAGACTCAGCAGGAGCAGGGAGAGGAGGAAGGTAGCTGCACAACCTACCCACTCCCTCTAGACCCCAGACGGCTCACTCAGGGACACCCCCAGACTCCCTCAGGACCCCAGATGGCTCACTCAGGGACCCCCACAGACTCCCTCAGGACCCCAGATGGCTCACTAAGGGACCCCCCTGACTCCCTCTAGACCCCAGACGTCTAGCTCAGGGAGCCCCCCAGACTCCCTCTAGACCCCAGATGGCTCGCTCAGGGACCCCCCAGACTCCCCCTAGACCCCAGACGGCTCACTCGGTGAAACCCCCCAGACTCCCTCTAGACCTGATTGCTCACTTAAGGCCCCTTGAAGACTCATCAGGGACCCAGACTCAGGGCCCCCAGACTCTTTCAGCGGCTCCAGACTTGCTAAGGGACCCCCAACCTGCTCAGGAACCCCCAGACTCTCTTAGGGACCCCCCAGACTCTTTCAAGGACCCCAGATAACTCACTCAGGGACCCTGGGCCTCTATCTTGGGCCCCGTGGCTCGGAGCCTGGCTGCAGGGGCCCTGGGGAGAGCGCCTTTGTCCCCTGGTGCCAGCAGAAGCTGGCTCCCATGACTGGGACGTCCGCTCCCACCCTCAGAGCCTGGCTTTCTCCTCCTCTTGCCCTGGGACCAACACAGCCTCCCCATGGCAACCAAACAGATGGGGTGGAGCACGGGGCCTCCCATCACCCTGCCTGGCCCCTGGGCTGCCTTCCAGCCAGGAGTTCAGAGTTGACGGACAGCTCCGCAGGGCGACTCAGCAGCCCTCACAGTGTGGCCTGAGTTTGGCATAGAGATGCAGGCCACCTGCCCTCGGGACACAGTGCTGTCCTCCTTGGCACCAGGGGCACAAGACCCTGCAGGGATTTCAGTAGAAGGAAGGCTGTCAGCAGGGTGGGTCCTGTGCCAGGCCAGGGGCTCCATCCCTCCCAACCCAGCCCCTCTCTGGACAGCTCCACGTGCTGGGATCACACTCAGCCTATTCCTGGAACCACCTTGGGGCGAGGGGCTGGGGTTTCTGTGCAGTGGCCCTTCCCTGACAAGGGTCCCGTAAGAAATATGCTGCAATGTCCAGGAAACCTAAGGGTGAAGCTGCTTCCGACTAAAACCCAAACACAGGTGCCGAAGGCCTCGGCGGGCGGGCCGCACACCCTGCATCTTCCAGGCACCCATGTGGCCCCAGGCCCCAGTGCTTGCGGACATGAGTTGGGGATGAAGCTCCGAGGGCGCAGACTTGGCCACAAGGAAGACAGACAAGGACAATCTGGATGTCAAAAGGATGGGACTGGGGAGCTGCTGCCCAGGCTGGGGCGAGGCGGAGCTGGACGGTGGCACGGGGGGCCAGCCAGGCCTTGGGGGACTCACATGGGGCCAGGACTGATCGGACGCCTGCAGTGGCCACTCTGATCCCAGCATGCTAGAGGAGAGGGCTGCAGTGGGCCCGCCTGGCTGGGGAGTGAGGCTGCAGGGGCCGTCAAGGGTGTAGGTCAGCGGGGCCAGGCACAGGGCTCACTGCAGCTGGTGACAGCGACGTGACCAAGCCTGCCTCCTGGCCGCTGTCTCCTGCACCCGCTCCCTGCATGCTGAGCCGGGGACGCAGCACTGTTTGTGTGGTTGCTGGGGCAACGGGGAGCACATCCAGAGCCTTGGGAGGCTAGTGGGTGGCAGCTGAGGACAATGAGACGAGGCAGGAAGCTGTGCAGTGGCCGGGGGGCAGCCCCTTCCTCTGCAGAGCTGGAGCAGCACTTCCTTCACTGGAAACCGGCAGGCGGGGAGGGTGGGGCCAGGCGGGGCCTCTGCCTGGGCAGCAGGTGAAGCTCAGGCTGAGACCCACCCAGGCCCTCAGCAGCAGCCTCACCCCTCCAGGCATCACACACACAAGCCCACTGCCAGGGAGATGGTGCAGGGGACCACCAGCAGACAGCCTGGGGACAGAGTGGCCCTAACCAGGACCCGGTGACCTCCATGTGGAGGAGCTCAGGGCTGTCCTGAGCCTGACCCTGCCAGGCAAACCCTGAGGAGCTGTCCGAGCCCGTCCCCGAGCCGGTTCCCAAACCTGGAGGCGCCGGGGCCAGGGAGCCGCCCTGAAGGCATCTGCCCAGGGACAAAAGCATTCAGCTGCCAGCGGACCCCTTGAGATTCTGGGGCAGCGACTCCCCCAGACAGTTCCCTGGGACACAAAGCTTTTTGCACGAGAACCGGGTTGAAGCAGATCTTTCACCGCACGCTGTGGTGCTCCGCTGTTCCTCAGCTGCGCGTTGGCCAGTGAGGTCCACGCTCTGCGTGTGAGCTTGGGTCGTCCTCCCGGGACACCCGTCACCCACAGGAATGATGCTGGTGACCTTAAGTTGGCCACGTTTTGCCCAGGCTGACCTAGCTAGCCACTGCCCTTCACCCACCTGGGTAACCCTCCCTGAGCTGGCGGGGAGCCCGGGACAGAGGTGACACAGGCACCCTGTTCTCAACTTTCTCTGCCTTTACTTTCACATTTAATTTTATCCCGGTAGTGTTTTATGTTCCAGTGAGCGATCAGAAGCAAAAGAAGCAGCGTGAACGTCTCCCTTTCATCATGCAAACTGCCTGCCCTCTGGAAGTTTTGGGCTCAAGCTGTCATGAGCACCGCAGCTACGCCGGAACCTCCCCTAGCAACAATCTGTATTTTGTAAATAAACAGTGCAGCCGCGCCAGCCCAGGACACACGCCCTGCGCCCTTTGTTAACCTTTCCCCGCCCAGTTCTGCAGGCTGGAAGCGAGGGGGCGCAGAGCAAGCCACAGCCCCTGCTCCTGGTGCCCGGCGTGGCCAAGTCCTGCCGTCCTGTCAATCCCCGTGGGACTCGAAGCTGACACGTGTGGCCGAAGGCACAGCACCACTCAGTGCTGGCGAACTTCCTGCTGTGCTGCCAAGCCCGTGCCGCTCTGGGCCACAGGACTTTGCTGGGAAGAGATTTCTCCAGATTAAACAGCTACACAGATTCCAACCCCTTCCACGCAATGGGCCCTGTGGATGCAGCAGCGACAGTGGAGCCTGTTTCCCTCTGCAGAAGAACATATGTGGGCGCCTGCACCACTGCGTGCTCCGGAAGGGTCCACGCATGAGGCTGCTGGACAGCAGGCCACGCCTGGCAGTCAAATGTCCGCCTAACCAGGGGTCTTTATTCCATTTCTTCCCTGGTCTCCACAACACAGCGTCCCTCACCCTGATCCTGATCCTGACCTGGACTCTGACCTCCCCTGGGGTCAGGGGCTGCAGCCACTGGGCCTGGGCGGTCACTTCTCAGACACACCCGGTCTCTGCAGGTGCCACATAGCGTGGGCACCCTCCAGTGGCCACAATGCAAGGCCACATGCTGCTGGCCCAGGGACCTGAGGGGTCGCTGAGTGTAGCCAGTGACCCATCCTGAGCTCAGTGCCGGCCAGAGGGAGGGGCAGCATGGAGGAGGGCTAGGCCACCGAGGGCCGGGCTGGGGCTACTTGAGAAACAGAGGTCCAGGTGTGCAGTGCAGGTACAGGGGGGCCACAGAGGGTTCACCTACCAGAGAGCAGGTGACAGCTCAGAGGCAGACACGGCGGGAACACAGAGCCGAAACAAGGCCGAGCCTCAGGCGGAAGGGAGAATGGAGGGAACGGATTCAGAAGGCATGAAGTAAGTAGCCAGGTGCTGAGGGTTGAATCATCCCACACACAGGTCCAAGCCCAAGCCTTGCACCTGTGGATGTGACGTGACTTGGAAATAGGGTCTTTGCAGATGACCAGTTAGGCCAAGGTAGTTTTGGGGGTGGGGGCTACTCCAGTGACTGGCGTCTTTACGAAAACGGGAAGTGAACGGCAGCAGACATGCAGAGGAAAGGCGGCGTGAACTGGAGAAGAGCCACAGAGCGTGGCCAGACTGTTCCCTCCAGCAGCTTCCCGGGGAACAGGCCCGTACCCGATGCCAGATCCCCAGAACTGTGAGACCAGAAGCGTCTGCTGGTGCAGGCACCCCATTTGCGGTGCTTTGTGACGGCCCCAGGACGCGCCGCAGCCACCCGGTGATGCAGGTGGAGAGAGAGACGGCGGACGGGGCAGCGGGGCAGTGGGGCAGCGGGGCAGGGGG
>NW_016107882.1:1028595-1031979 GCF_001604975.1 Cebus imitator | reverse complement strand
CCCAGACGGCCACTCCCAGCCCCAGACGGCCACCCCCAGCCCAGGCGGCCACTCACAGCCCATACGGCCACTCCCAGTCCCAGATGGCCACTCCCAGACGGCCACTCCCAGCCCCAGACAGCCAGTGGCTGAGGCGCTCAGGCCGGCTGGCTGCAGTCCCCATGGCGCCTGCTCACTCTGCACACCAGGCTCGCCACTTAGCTGCCCAGGACGGCCCAGCCCTAGGAGCATGTGGTGGTGTGGCTGCTTCCCCACTGAGGAAGGCTCCACTGGGGAGTGACACATCCCACTTTAGAAATATGGCTCCAGTGCCCCTGGGCACTGAACGCAGCCCCTCCATCCCCAGACCCCTTTGTCCCCACACACTCATGTCTCAGCCACCCTAGGGGGCCCCCGGTTTCTCTACTAAATGCTATGGTTGGCTGGGGGTACTGCAGAGCCCACATGCTCCACGGACGTGCATGCTAGAGATGGGAGCAGACATAGGGCCCCCACCGCCCACTGGGAGATGATGGGAGAGGCAGGCCCCCACCCGCTGGGAGATGATGGGAGCAGATGCCCGCCCCCCACCCTCTTCTGCGCTGCCGTCTCCTCTCCTAACCAGCCGGTGGTGCCTTATCCATGAGCACAGCCATCCCTGGGGACCCACGTGAACTCCCCTCTGGCCATGAGCCAGCCACGCAGGGCTGACCAGGACACTCTGTTGCACCTGGAAACAGATTCCACAGCATACACTGGCCACATCGGGGCAGAACCTTCAGCTGTGCCTCGCCCAGGCTTAGTATTCTCCTTAAGTCCCTTCTCATTAAAACTTAGTATTATTCACTGAACAACGTGGATTGGCCCCTTAGCTGAAATGGCCAAAGTCCTCCAACCTGGCCTTTGTGCTCCCCCCATGGCTCCCCCAACGGTGTGTCCCCCTCCCCTCCTCTGCCCTGGCATTGCTGCTCCCCCCCAGACCCCCCACGGCTCCCCCCAGGCACATTCCCCTCCCCTCCTCTGCCCCTGCCTTCCTTTGTGCTCCCCCCATGGCACATGCACCCTCTGGACGTGCGTCCTGTCCACATCTCATGTTGAAATACAGTCTCCAGGGTTGGAAGTGGGCCTGGTGAGAGGTGTTTGGGTCGTGGGGTGGGTCCCTGTGAGCAGCTCAGTGCTGTCCTTGCGGTAGCGAGTGAACTCCCAGAGTTCATGGGAAATCTGGTTGTTTAAAAAAGTGTAGGACCTCCCTCCCCTTTACCCCGCTTGAACCCGCTCCGGCCACGTGACCTGCCTGCTCCCCTTGACCTTCCGCCACGAGTGAAGGCTCCTGAGGCTTCCCCAGCACGGGAGCAGATGCCGGCCCCACGATTCCTGAAGAGCCCACTGAACTGTCTGCTGATTAAACTTCTTTTCTTTGTAAATTACCCAGCCTCGGATCTCCTTCACAGCCGCACAGGAACAGCCTGATGTGGGGTCGGTGGCCGACCTGTCCACGTCAACCCTGAGTCGTGTGGGAACAGCCTGACGCAGAGTCAGTGGTTGCCCTGTCCACCGCGACCCTCAGCAGGGGCTGCAGGAGCATGAGTGCCCATGGGGCCCACCTGCAGGCGCAGGGCATGTGGTCTGGTTTAGGGCAGGTGACTGGTGCCACTGGGCAGGCATGGCCTGGACCCCAGACCAGGTCCATTGCAGGGTCCTCCAGGAGCCCCTCCTGCTTAGACCACACCACGGTGAAAAGGATACCACGTAGGCAATGTATTTCCACACGTGAGATAGGAAGGGAATGAAGATCCCAAAGATGGCCAAGGACAGGGTCAGGAAGACGGTCCAGGACACTATCTGGAAGGCGTTCCTAGGCGGTGAACAGCCGTTCACTCGGGAGATTTGCGGTGGCGAGGCCAGCTTCGTGCTATTGCCTGTGGCTTAAGTGGGGCCGGAACTCCGGGGAGTGTCCATCTGCAGGAAGAGAAGGGGAGGACCTATGCCATCAGCCCCAGGGAGGGCCAGCCCCACCCGCCACTGTCAGGGGAACCACAGGGGACTAGGAACACAGCCCCCAGGACCGGCACTGACAGCCCACAGCCCAGCACTGCCCAGGGCCACGTCCCAGCGGAGCGAGCTGGGCTGGGCTGCAGATGGAGCAGGGCCCTACACGGGAGTGAACTGCCATGCTGCAGAATCTGACCCCGGCCAGAGCCATGTGGCTGTGGGAAGTGGCTGTCCAGGGCTGTGACCCTGGCAAAGCCCCCGATGCCTGTGCTGCCACCCCTCAGTAGACCCGAGGCTTTGATGGGTTCTGGGGAGCCCTCAATGACCCCCACACAGCGAGAGGTCCTGCAACTCATCCATGAATACACAGGCTCACCCATGACTCCTCAAGTGGGAGAGGAAAACCCACATCAGAAAGAGGCCACACTGAACAGAGGGGTGCTCCTGGGGGAAACTGAGGCAATGCCAGAAGAGCTCATAAGCCATCGCTAACAGGTGCAACACTTAAACCTGCCAGAACCTCCCCGAGAACCTTCTGTGAGTTTCCCAGAGGAGCAGGACCAGAGAGCTCACTCCACAGGGTCCTGTGTGTCTCCCCTTCCGCAGGACAGGAAGCCCAGACGGCCTCTGGGGGCTGGGACCTCGGCACGGGTGGACAGTGGCTGGGAAGGAACGCCCTGCGGCCGCTCCTGGCCAGGCAGGTAGGGAGGGCAGTGGGGAGGGAGGTGTCACCTTGGGGCAGTGAAAGGTGGTCAGTAGCCGCTGCAGGTGGAGGGATCCTGCAGGCCGGGGCGGTCTCTACCAGAGTTTTCGGAAAAGGCTTGCCTCGTTATGTCTCACACAAAGTCCTTGTTGTGTCTTTGGGGAAAAAAAAACAAAAAAACAAAGAGAAAATGAAGATATAAATGTATTACTTTGGGAGGAAAGACATTGAGAAATAGTTAAAAATTCTTCTTCCTTGCAGTCGTGAAAGTACATGCTTCGGGGCTCTGCCCGCCTCTGGCGGCTCCTCTCTGGTCCTCGGACCATGACACCAGGCGGATGTGGGGCTGCAGGGCCCTGGGCTTGAGTCACACAAGAATGTCTCAGGGAGACCTGAGAGACTTGCAATCATTAAACAAAGCCAAGGTGCCTGGGCAGGGCATGGGGCTCATGCCTGTGATCTCCAGCTCTGTGGGAGGCTAAGGCAGGCAGATCATGAGGTCAGGAGTTCCAGACCAGCCTGGGCAACATGGCAAAACCCCATCTCTACTAAAAACACAAAAATTAGTCAGGCATGGTGGCACACGCCTCTAATCCCAGCTACTCAGGAGGCTGAGGCACAAGAATCCTTTGAACCAGGGAGGTCGAGGCTGCAGTGAGCGGAGATTGCAACACTGCACTCCAGCCTGGGCGACAGAGAGAGAGAGACTT
>NW_016107882.1:1025083-1027580 GCF_001604975.1 Cebus imitator | reverse complement strand
CGATCACAGATCTCAGAGCAGAGAGGAGAGGAGGGAGTCCTCAGTGGCGCGGTAACGTGGATGCTGAAGGAACGATCACAGATCTCAGAGCAGAGAGGAGGGGAGGGAGTCCTCAGTGGCGCAGAGCCTTGAACTTGGAGACACGTGATCATCTGCTGGGATTTCAGAAGAGGAAGATGGAGAGTACGTGAGAGAAACAAAACAGTGAGGAACTTAGAGAAGATGGAAGCCTTCAGGCGAACACTGCACCGAGGGCCCGAAAGGACGATTGGAAAAGGAAATACATCCATGCCAGTGAAAGGTGAACTACAGGATATAGAGCAAAATCCTGCAAGAGCTCTCAGGATTAAACAAAGAGATTAATTACAACATGTGGATACCTACACATTGTACTGCATCCGTGTTTTAAAACCACACAACATAAAGCAATTCTTCAAGTTGTGAGAGCATTTTAATCTAAAATGGACCTGGCCAAAGGACACAATTTGAGAGAAAGCAGGTACTTTCGGGACGTGTGAATATTCAGAGTACACCCGCAGTTAATCATTTCCAAAAGAATTATGTAAAGAATAGTTCCCTGACAAATTATCACAGTTAAACATTGGGAGTCAATTAATCTAAAATTATATCTACATTAAATCCAAAACAAAACAAATCTACACCATGCACAGGGGCATGGGAACCCCAAGCTCACCAGCGCAGGGACATCTCTGCATGGGATCCGCACAGGCCCAGCATAGCCGAGCCACCCAGCAGCAGGCGCAGGCGATCACCCCAAGGAGGGCAGTGAGGGCGGGGCGGGGGAGGGAGGTACAGCCCTCAAGACAGCCATGGAAGATGTCAGGACAGCTCCTTCCCTCAATTCACACTCAGCCTCCATCCTACCATGGGCTGTGAGAACCCTCACACACTACACACACCACACACAACACACCACAAACATCACATAGACCACAAGACACACCACACACACAACACACACACCATACAGACCACACACCACATGCCACACCACAGACCACACACACCACAGAACACACAACACACACACCATAGACCACACACCACACAGACTACATACCTCACAACACATAACACACGCCAGACACCACACATCACATATAGCACACAACACACACCACATACCACATGTACCACACCACACACTGCACACAGCACACATACCACACACCACACATATCACCACGTGCAGCCCACACCACACATATCACATAGTATACAGCACACACCACACATCACCACATACCATACAACACACCTCATAGAGCACATACCACATACACCACACACCACACCATACACACTAAACACACTGCGTGTCCGTACACAACATACATGTCCATACACTACACACGCACATGTACCACACACAACAAACACGCGCCACGCACACACACACTTCACACCACACTGCAAACACATACAGAACACACACAAGGCACACACAACACACACGTACACACATACTTGCACCACATATGCACTACACACCACACAAACCACACACACCACACTCACACCACACACACCCCACACACTGCACATGCACCACGCAGCACGTACCAGACGGCAACCAGAAATGCACCACACACCACACAGGCACCACATGCCACACACATGACACTGCACACCACACACCACATGAACCACACACCACACATCACACACATCACACACACTGCACACACCACATACGCCACACCCCCCAGAAAATGCCACACACACCACACAGTGCACACACTCCCACACACAATTCAATTCATGTGAAAGGAACATCCGTGTGCCTTGACATAGAAGACATGTAACGTTGGGTTCGGGAAGTTGGCATGGCTGAGGCTGGATGGGCGCCCCATGACTGATGCCACACCGATGCCCAGGGAACTCACCGTGCTACGTGGTGGGTTCGGGAAGTTGGCATGACTGAGGCTGATGCCACTCCCCACCCTGTTTTATGACACTGGACCGATGCCCAGGGAACTCACCGTGCTGCCTGGGGCTACAGCACAATCCTGCATGGTGGACCCAGGCGCCTCTTGTCTGCCCCCATGTGTGAATGGGGCAACTGCCCCCTTCTCTGACTAGGCCTCCCTCTACAACATTGCACGTGAGAACCAGCCCTACACGGACCCCAGAGAACACAGGTGCCCATCCCAACCTCTCAGGCCTTTAAGACACTGTGCCCTCCCAAGTCTTTCCTGTTCCCACCTGTGTATGACACTGTGATCCTGAGTCTGTCCTCCTCATCCTCGTTCCTGCCTTTATGACACTGGTACCTGAGTCTGTCCTGACTCTGTGCCTGCCCTTGACAATGTCCCCCTGAGCATGTCCTCACACCCTTCATCCCCCTCCAGGCCCCGAGCGTGTCCTCGTCCCCCCTCCAGGCCCCGAGCGTGTCCTCGTCCCCCCTCCAGGCCCCGAGCGTGTGCTCGTCCCCCTCCAGGCCCCGAGCGTGTCCTCGTCCCCCCTCCAGGCCCCG
>NW_016107882.1:1020959-1024531 GCF_001604975.1 Cebus imitator | reverse complement strand
TCCAGGCCCCGGGCGTGTGCTCGTCCCCCTCCAGACCGCAAGTGTGTCCTCATCCCCCCGCCAGACCGCGAGCGAGTCCTTGTCACACTCTGGACCCTGAGTGTGTCCTCATCCCCCACTGACCCCCGAGTGTGTCCTCATCCCCGTCAGGGCCTGCTCAGCCATGCTTCTTCCGTGGGGAGCCTTGGATGCCACCCCACCGTGGATGCCACCCCCCAGTCCCCTACCCCCCACAGTGGAAACGTCTCCTCTGAGCCCCGCATGAGACACAGCCTCACAGCCTGAGTCCCGGACAATCTTGCCGTGTTCCATTTACTGCTTGACTCCTTAAGGACTGCAGGGATTGCATTTGCCTTCTGGGAACACGGGAAGGTGAGCCCCCACTTCCCTTACCGCCAGAACTCAGTTCCTTGTCTCGCAGGTCTGGGATAAAGAGCAAGGGACGTCACGTCCATCGCAGGTCAGGGATAATGAGCAAGGGACAATCAATCAGCCGTCGCTCACTCCAGACCAAAGCACGAAGTGAGTGGCGTCCCTGGTCGTCACGGCAGCCACGGAACCCAGAACACCTCATAAAGAAAGCCGTGGTGGTTGGGAGGCTGAAGCAGAGCAAGGGGGCATGAGGAGGGAGGAAACACGTGAAGCCGACTCGGTGCAGGTGAAAGAAAACCTAAACCATGGTCCATTTCCAGGACAAGGTACCTTGAGCTGTCTTAGGTCAGCGAACCCCAGAAGCAGCCTGCTTGTCGGCCTCCCCTTTCCCACCTTCCCACCTTCCCACCCACTTACGTGCCCTCACCTGAACCAAAGTAGTTTAGTCTAACGTCAAAGTCCACTAGTCTGCAAAATAGCTTTTGTCTGTTCTCATCAGCCTGCCAGCGATGTAAGTCATAAGCCAAATATTTGAAGGGCCCCGGAGCTGACTGGGATTGCCGTGCTTTGTGGGGGGCAACAAAACGCAGCGGTACACCCCTAAAACAAACACCTAACGCCCCTGCCCAACAACTAACAGACGACGTCCGGGAGTCTGGGAAGACTGTGGCAACCCCCACGGTACTCAGCCTATGAGAAACCGGGGGAGGGGCCCGCACACGAGGGGATCAATGGCTTGTTTGTGACCGAGCTGGGTGTGCCTGCCCCTCTCACACCTGATCTTGCAAGACCGTCATTAAAAGTCTCGCTTTGCTGTTCTCCAGGTCTGGAAGTCCATTCTTTGGGTTTGGACAGCTGAGTCTGTTCTCACAGGAGGGCGCTGCTCTGGCCCTGCTCGTGGGGGCGGGGGTAGGGGATGGAAGGGGCAGGGGCAGAGTAGGGGCAGGGGCAGGGCAGGAACGGGGCACTGCAAAGCAGAGCCGCCTCCGCTGCCCACCGTGAGGGCTCCCTTGTTACACAGTGAAAAGGGCTCAATGCCCCACACACTAGACACCAGCACTGACGGCAGGGAGAGGAAAGAAAAGCTTTACGTGGAAAGTTGACCCCCAGGGAGACAGGAGTCCCGCTCAAATCGGCCTCCCTGCGCTGTGCCGGGTTCAAGGCACCCCTGCCACGGCCAAAGGCTCAGGGTGGATTCTGAGATTGGTGGGTGATAGATGGAAGGAAAGGGAAGGTCTGCAAAGTCCCTGGGCCTGGGCGGTTCTCTTTATGCTGCCTCATGGACCACACGGCAAATTCAGGCAGAGTTAGCATGAAACACGTGTGACATTCAGGCTGTGATGTCAGCAAGCTGGTTCTGAGCAAACATGCTGGCCCCGTTTTTCCTTAATCTCACAAGGGGAGGGAGTCTCCGCATTTCAGCAAGTTGTTTCATTGGCAGTCCCGTAAGCTCAGGAGTTCGGTCACTGGCTTAACTCGGGGCACAGTTTCACCAGGACCCATGCCAAGGAAGGGATTCTGCTGAGAAGAGCCAGCGAGTCTGTTTAACAGGATCCCCTCCTGTCCCTGCTGCCCCATCCCTCAGAGCTCGAGGCATTTCCAGTTCCCCTGGGCGGGGGTCTCCAAGGACTCCTATCTGAGTGCCTCTGGTGCTGGCCAGCTGCTGACATTGCCTTTGGGGTCGGGACAGGAAGGTGGGCAGGGATGGGACAAACGCCCCGTCTTGCAGCCCAGGGTGGCTGTTAAGGGTCTCTTCCAAAGGTTTTCTTGCCAAACTCAGGAACACTGGCTTTTATTCACCAAGGTCTGAAGTTAATGTCCCCTGACACCTGCAGGTATCCTGGCTGCAGTGTGGTCTAAAAATTGAGGCAAACACCCTCCAACACCCTCGTGCACACCCACCCCCGGCACACACACACCTGCACACCCAGCTTTGTCCCCATGTGCTGCTGTGACAAAATACCTGAGACAGCATCATTTTAAAGAACAGAAACTTATCTCTTGCCGTTCTGGAGGCTGGAAGTGTAAGATTCAGAAGCCAGCAGGTCTGCTGTCTGGTCAGGGCTACGCTCAGCTTCCAAGGTGGCATCTTTCTGCTGCATCCTGTGGAGGGGACGGAGGCTGTGGCCTCACATGGAGGGGTGGGAGGGTGAGAGGACCCTGCCGCCTGAGGTCTGGTCTGCGAGGACATTCACAGGCTAACCCCTCCTAACACCATCACAGGGGCCACGGTCAACCCCTAAATTTTGGTGGAGATGAAAACCACAACACACTCACACACCCCCACTGCTCACACCATACACCAGGCAATGGCACATCCACACAGCGATACCTGCACCCCATATACACCTGCACACCCCGTACCTGCACCCCATATACACCTGCACACCCCATATACACCCGCACCCCATATACACCCGCACCCCATATACACCTGCACACCCCCATATCTACACCCCAAACACACCTGCACACCCCATTACCTCCTGCACACCCCATATACACCTGCACACCCCACATACACCTGCACACCCCCGTACCTGCACCCCAAACACACCTGCACACATCCCCACCTGCACCTGTACCCCGTCCACACCACACACACCCTGTCCACACCTGCACAACCCCCCTCACTTGTACCCATCCACACCTGCACACACATCCCCACCTGCGGCCCATGCACACTTGCACCCCCGCCCACAATCTGAGGGCCTCGGAGGAGACCCTGTGCCCCTCCTCTGCCTCCAGATTCAGAACAGGAAGCTATGAGCTTGGAGAGGACTGACAAGGGTCCAAGGTTCACAGCTGGTGGGGCAGGCTCAGCCACACTTCGAGGGCCTAGGGTAGCTCTGGGTGATGGGGCATCTGCCTCAGTTTCCACATCTGCAACAAAGCCCTGAAGGCACAGCAGGGTGAGCAGATGCCGCGTCCCACACAGCAGGTCCCACCACCCTCCTTCTTCCTACTTCCTGGCTGAGACACGCACAAGCTCGCAGGGCCCTGGCTGAGGGTGCACGGCTGCGGGTCCTCACACCCGTCTGCAGGTGGGGGTGCACGGCTGCGGGCCCTCACACCCATGTGCAGGTGGGGGTACACGGCTGCGGGCCCTCGTGCCCCAGTCTGCAGGTGTGGGTGAACAGCTGCGGGCCCTCACGTCCCAGTCTGCAGGTGGGGGTGCACGGCTGCGGGCCCTCACGCCC
>NW_016107882.1:1017600-1020704 GCF_001604975.1 Cebus imitator | reverse complement strand
GCGGGCCCTCACGCCCATGTGCAGGTGGGGGTGAACAGCTGCGGGCCCTCACGTCCCAGTCTGCAGGTGGGGGTGCACGGCTGCGGGCCCTCACGTCCCAGTCTGCAGGTGGGGGTGCACGGCTGCGGGCCCTCACGTCCCAGTCTGCAGGTGGGGGTACACGGCTGCGGGCCCTCACGTCCCAGTCTGCAGGTGGGGGTACACGGCTGCGGGCCCTCACGTCCCAGTCTTCAGGCGGGGGTGCACGGCTGCGGGCCCTCACACCCATGTGCAGGTGGGGGTACACGGCTGCGGGCCCTCACGTCCCAGTCTGCAGGTGGGGGTGCACAGCTGCGGGCCCTCACCCCCGTCTGCAGGTGGCCTGTCACTGCCGCCCTCTACTCCCAGTTGCCTCCCTGTCCCCTGCCCAGGTTCTGCCCAGGGAGCTGGGGTGGCAGCGGTGGTGGCTGCCCCCAACCTGCATGAGGAGAGTTGGAGCCACACCCCCAGCTGCCCCCCAGGCTCAGACACAGCCATGTCTGCGGGGCCTACCTGAAAAGCTCTTGTGTCCTGTCAGAGACACAGGTATGGTGGTCTGTTCACCTCCCCCCATCTTCTGGCCTCAACATGAGATGGCCGCCACAGCAGCAGCAACTGTGTGACCACGAGGGAAGGGTCCAGGGACCAGAGAGATGCTGAGCTCAGGGAGGGCCCCAGCCCCTACTCCCTCCACCGTGGCAGCTCTGCACCCTGGCACACGGGCCTGGGGACACCCAAAGGTGGTATATCCACAGAAGAGGGAAGAGGCCCACGGGCTGCCAGCAGGAGCAGAGGCTGCTGGAATCCTGGGAGGCCATGCATGGCCCTCCTGGAAGCTCTGGCCACCACCAGGGCCCTCTAAGTCAGGCAGGTCAGCTGGCCAGGGTCGCCTGCATCTGTGCAGCCCAAGGGGAGTGGGAGGAGCCCTGGCCTCTACACCCCACTCCCACCTCCCGACCCAAGGGGTCATCGGCCTGTAGACTGCCTGTAGGCCTCTTCCAAGACGCCCCCTCACCGCACACTCAGTCAGACAGAAGCCTGCCACGACTTGGCCATGTGGCCTACTGCCCAGTGCCCCTACTGGGACCCTGTGGACCAACAATGCCACCCGGAGGGACAGCCAGTGCCCGGGGCCTCAGGGAGCAGGAACAAGAGCCAGACCACCGGGAAGGGGGCAGGGTTGCTGCCTCCCGTGGCTCAGCAGTGCCTGTGGGCTGTACCTGACTTCCCCCAGAAACTGCTTCAGAGCGAGCCAAGAGCCCAGAGGACGGCCGCCCACGCCTGCCCCACCACGAGGCCGGCTGTGTCACCTCAACACAGGCTTCTTTGTGCTGCTGTGACGGAATGCCGGAGACCGGGTAACTTGAAAGAAACGAGGTTTATTTGGCTCATGGTCCTGGAGCTGGAAAGTTGAAGCCAGGGTCCTAGCACACGGCGAGGGCTCCTCCACTCAGCAGGCATGGAGGGGTACTCAGAGCTTGGATGGAGGAAGCTGATTCCACAGCAACCTGCTCTCAGGAGCCAAGTTGTTCCTGAGCCCAAGCTCCCCGAGGCTGTACCCCGGGACTCGTCTGTGGAAAGCGTCTGTCCTGTTAGCACAAGCTCCCTGAGGCCACACCCTGGGGCCCGTCTGTGGGAAGCGTCTGTCCCGTTAGCCCAAGCTCCCCGAGGCCGTACCCCGGGACTCGTCTGTGGAAAGCGTCTGTCCTGTTAGCACAAGCTCCCCGAGGCCACACCCCGGGACCCGTCTGTGGGAACCGTCTATCCTGTTGAGGGAATCCTGGCCTCTGGAGCCCTGGTGGAAGAGGGCATGGCACACCACCCCACTAAGCTTGGGACTCCAGATGCTGCCTTTCCCAGCCTCCGTGCAGCCAGGGCACCCTCCCAGAATTGGGGTGGGGTGCAGAGCCTGCAGGCAGGCAGCTGCAGGAACGGTGCATGTGGCAGCATCCAGGGCCAGAATGGTGGTTGCAGCTCTGCCGATGCCCACGGGCCTGCTTCCTGCACAGCCCCGGCTCTGCCCAATGTCTGAGCCGTGTTCACAAACTCTTCCTGTGAGTCAGTTGCTGTGGCTTCCTCATGCTGTCCAGAGGCAACGCCTTCGCATCCCCTTCCACCAGGCCCAGGAGAGACTTGAGAACCCTTACCCAGGCCACACAGAGCACCGGCCACCCTGCTCGCCACTGTCAATGGCCAGCGAAGGTCAGCCCCGTGGCCGCATGTTGTCAGGGCCCAGCCACTGCACGCTGGACATGGCCCCCAGGGCTTTTTCAGTCACAAATGCCTGTGTTCCCATCTGCGCCCGGCCTCTAGAAGGTGTGGCTTCTTCACTTGGTCCTGGAGCAGGGCATCCTGCAGGAGGTGCTGCTGGGTGCACAGGAGCACCAACGTCCCTGTGGGCATGACAGCGGAGCCGGAGGACCACCCCCAGCTGGCGGACGCAGCGCCCTCGTGTGCAGGGAGCAGTCAGGTGTGCTTTGGCGCTGCCTTGTGACTGGGGGCTGTGCTTAGGATATTTCACAGAGATTAATATAAACGGGCACCCAGTAAACACACCCAGTTAGAAAATGTGTTATGGACATGGAACCTCCACGGTAACGGGCAGGCAGGGCACACTCCTTTCTCAGGCTCACCGGTTACACAGAAAACTGGGGAGCAACCCTCACCCCAGCCTGGCCCCGTGCTCCCCACTGGCCTCTGCACGGCCTGCCTGGGAAACACACGCTATGCCAGGAACACAGGACTGACACGGAATGAGGCCAGACACACCAATGCCTGTGCCTCCCAAGACTGACCCCAGAACAGTGGTGTCTACAATGGCAGAAACTAGGGCTGGACCCGCACAGGATGCTCAGACAGACCGCAGGCAGCTCTGCAGCCCGGACACGCCTTTCACGTGTGACTCCACTGCTCAGGGTTCATGGGGCTGTAGACAGGGACTCTCTGTAGCCTGGACACACCTTTCATGTGTGACTCCACTCAGGGCTCACGGGGCTGTGGACAGGGACTCTGCAGCCCGACCACGGGTTCACGGGGCTGTGGACAGGGACTCTCTGCAGCCCGACCACGGGTTCACGGGGCTGTGG
>NW_016107882.1:995945-1017420 GCF_001604975.1 Cebus imitator | reverse complement strand
GGGCTGTGGGCAGGGACTCTCTGCAGCCCGACCACGGGTTCACGGGGCTGTGGACAGGGACTCTGCAGCCCGACCACGGGTTCACGGGGCTGTGGACAGGGACTCTCTGCAGCCTGACCACGGGTTCACGGGGCTGTGGACAGGGACTCTCTGCAGCCTGACTACGGGTTCACGGGGCTGTGGGCAGGGATACCCTTCACATGTGACTCCACTCCTCAGGGCTCACGGGGCTGTGGACAGGGACTCTCTGCTGACACGATGCCACAGACAATTCATGACCATGATCTCCCCGGGGCTGCTTCCCGCAGGCCAAAGAGATAAAAGTCCTTGTCTAACAACAAAAACTCCACACATGCAAATGAAAACTAAAAAANAAAAAAAAAAAAAAAAAAGAGCTGAAGCTGGCCCAGAGCTAGGTCTTGGCAGAGGCTGCAGGCTCTGGAGACTGAAGAAACTCATACGGGTCGTGGGTTACGTCTGGCTGCTCCCCGACACTCAGGTGAGAAGGGCTTCCTGCAATTTCAGAACACAGGATTTCAGCACACAGGACAGACCCACAGCACACATGAGCCCAGTGACTGCCTCATGACCTCTGCCAGGACACAGGGCACCTTGCTCACCCCCTGGGAGGGCTGTGCGTGGAGAGCTGGAGCAAGGGGCCGGCCCTCGCCCTGCACACAGCACCGAGGCTGCTCCTGACGGAGAGAAAGCCCCTCGGCCAGGGGTCCCTCAGACACAGCCCAGACTCCAGGGCAGCTCCCTGAAGGCATACTGGATATCAGGGCCCTCTAACTTTGACCCACGGCCTCCAGGGTCTGCTCTGTGCACTGTTAACGCCCTGATCATGAGGTTCATTGGACTGAAAATACTGGTCCTTTTCCAGACAGTTGGAGCTAAACCTCTGTAGCTGAAAAACTGTAAAGATTCACTCTGCTGAAAGAGTGATTCAGTGCTTATACATGAGAACAAAAAACCCCAAAAAACCGCTCGAGAACACATGGCCAAGGAAGCCACTCTCCCCCTGCAGCGGGAACACTGGAACCACGGTCCACAGACGCCACAGGGGTCAACAGAGCCGAGGACGGAATCTGGCAGAAAGCCTGTCATCCAGCAGACAGCCAAGCCAGCAACCCAGCTCCTGCTCTGCACCTTGAGGCTGGGACCGGACACGGCCTGCCCGTCACAGAACTAACCGAACTCTGCGACAGCCCAGCGGCCTCCGCAGCCTCCAGTCTTTCTGCAACTCAAAGGCTGCCCACTGCCTTGTCTACGCGCCACACAGACTGTGCTGGGGTCTCTGGGGACCCGGCGTGGGTGGGGGCGTCTTACCCAGGTGGTGCTGGTCCCTCTCGGAGGCGTTGGACAGGGAGCTGAGGTTGGATGAGGGCCGAGAGCCACCACGCTCTGCCTGGGCTTCCTGTAGGTCCTGAAGGAGCTTGGTCGTCTCATCCAAGTTCAAGTGGCTGTCGTCGGGGTCCAGCTCTTTCTTCACCTTCCCTGCGTCAACACAGAAAGGACCACGTCGGCTGAGCTCAGGAGCGCACTGGCTGTCCCGATCTGACCTCTCCACTCAGAACAGCGACTGCTCTGGAAGCAGAGTGGGACGAGCTCATGGCAGACCAGTGGACAAGCCTAGAGGACAGACATGACCCTCGTCAGTGAGCAGACACCCAGGGTCCTCTGCTAAGCAACGCATCAGGCAAGACCCAGCACCGCACAGACCCAGTCATGCCACACAGACTCTGGTGGGGGCTCCGGCCACAACCCAGGATGAGCCTGTCCTCAACACAGGGAGGCCAGACAGCTGGATGGAGGGTGCAAGAGGCCTGCAGACCCTGGCACCCACCCAGCTCATCGTAGAGCAGGCTCCAGGCCACAGTCACAGTGGACCCAGCACGTCCAGCTGAGAGGCAGAAAGGACGGGCTCCCTAGAGAGCTCCCGGCCCACTCCTGGACCGTGTGCCAGACATGCCAAGAGCCTGCACACAGGTCTGTGGTGACCCAAGCCCCACCAGCCAGGCCATCCAGTCGAGCCTGGAACAGGTGCAGCCTGACAGAGGCCCGGCTTTACCCTCCGCCAGGGAGGCTCTGGGCTTATCCTGACAATGCCTGCGGAAGGTCCCACAGAGTCTGAGTCACTTCTCGGACTCAGAACAAAGGCCACCAGGTCTCAAAGGTGTGTAAGCAAACCCACCGCCCCACTGCATCAACACACAAAGGGGCAGGAAGACACAGCCCCAAACCAGGAGAGAATCAAAGCTGAGATGAGGGAATCAGAAGACACGGTGAGTCTTCTCACGTGTTCCGAGGCGGAGGACACCGGCTGTGAGGCAGGAAGGGAAGACGACACGGGAAGCCAGCGGAGTTTCCAGACATGAATAGAAACGAGCATCTACAGCAAAGGCCCCATGGAGCGGGCCGGCCACAGATCACCCACCAGAGGGCATGGCGACAGACACATCACCAGGACGCGGGCAGGGGCCACACACAGAACCAGAGTCCAAGAGAACAGGTGCGCTGGTGATGCGGAAGAAACCGTAGCCGGAATGTCTGCCTTTGGTCCAGGATACAACCCCGCTGGCCCACCCAGAGGGCAGGAGCGCAGGCTGTGGTCACAGGAGGAGCGGAACCCCCATCCGCGTTGAGCCTCTCACTCAGGACAGCATTTGGCTTAGAAAGGCTGAACAAAACCCAAGGATAACAAACCTAAAGAAAAGCAATCGATGCAATATGGTCTGGCTCAGGGTCCCCACCCAAATCTCAGGTCTAATTTCTCAATGTTGGGGGAGGAGCCTGGTGAGAGGCTGAATTTCCTCCTTGCTGTTTTCATGGGATCTGGTGTTTACAAGTATGTGGCAGCACCCCTCCCCCTGCATCCTGCTTCCCCTTCGCCTTCCACCATGACTGCAAGTTTCCTGAGGCTTCCCCAGCCATGCCTCCTGTATAGCCAGTGGAACTGCTTTTCAGGAGAAAAATCAATTATACTGCTTTTCTTCATAAATTATCCAGTCTCAGGTAGTTCTTTATAGCAGTGCAAGAACAGACTAACACAAAAAATTTGTGCTGAAATGTGGGCATTGCTATGAAGATACCTGAAAACGCTGAAGCAGTTTTGGAACCAGGTAACAGGCAGAGCTTGGAACAGTCTGGAGAGCTTAAAGACAGGAAGATGACGGAAAGCTTGGAACATCCTAGAGACTTGCTGAATGGCTGTGATTCTAATGCTGACAGTGATATGGACAGTGAGGTCCAGGCTGAGGTGGTCTCGGAGATGAGGAACTCATTGGGAACTGAAGCAAAGGTCACTCTTGCTACACTTTAGCAGAGACTGGCAGCACTGTGCCCATGCTCTAGAGATCTGTAGAACTTTGAACTTGAGAGAGATGAATTTAGGGCAACCGGTAGAAGAAATTTCTAAGCACCAAAATGTTCAAGAGGTGGCCCGGCTGCTTCTAAAAGTCTATGCTCGCTTGCATAAACAAAACAATGACCTGAAACTGGAACTTACATTTAAAAGGGAAGCAGAGTGCAAAAGTCTGGAAAATTTGCAGCCATGTGGTAGAAGAGAAAAACCCATTTTCTGGGAAGGAATTAAAGAAGGCTGCAGACATTTGTTAAGTAAAGAGGGCACCAAATGTTAGTAGCCAAGACAATGGAGAAAATACCTCAGGGGCATTTCAAAGACCTTGCACAGCCCCTCCCATCACAGGCTTGCAGGTCTAGGAGGGAAAAATGGTTTTGTGTGCCAGGCCCAGGGACCGGCTGCTCTGTGCAGCCTTCGGACATGGTGCCCTGCGTCCCAGCATGGCTAAAAGGGACCAAGGTACAGCTTGGGCCAATGCTTCAGAGGGTACAAGCCCTAAGCCTTGGCAGCTTCCACAAGGTGACAGAAAGCAAGAGGTGAGGTTTGGGAGCCTCTGCTTAGATTTCAGAGGATCTATATAAAAGCCAGGGTGTCCAGGCAGAAGTCTGCTACAGGAGTGGGGCCCTCATGGAGAACCTCTGCTAGGGCAGTGCAGAGGGGAAATGTGGGGTTGCAGCCCACACACAGAGTCCCCACTGGGACACTACCTAGTGGAGCTGTGAGAAAAGGGCCACCATCCTCCAGAACCCAGAATGGTAGGTCTGACAGCTTAGACCAAACATCTGGAAAAGCTGCAGGCACTCAACACCAGCCCAGGAAAGCAGCCACAGGGGCTGTACCCTGCAGAGCCACAAGGGTGGAGAGCCCATCCCTTGAATCAATGTGGCCTGGATATGAGACAAGGAATCAAACAGATTATTTTGGAGCTTTAAGATGTAATGAGTACCCTGCTGGGCTTCGGATTTGCACAGGGCCTGCCAGCCCCTTTGTTTTGGCTGATTTCTCCCTCTTGGGATGGGTCTACTTACCCAATGCCTGTACCAATTTGTATCTTGGAATTAACTAACTCGTTTCAATTTTACAGGTTCACAGGGAGAAGGAACTTACCTTGTCTCAGATAAGTCTTTGGACTGTGGACTTGAGTTAATGTTGGAATGAGTTAAGACTTTGGTGGACTGTTGGGAAGGCATGTGTTTTGAAACGTGAGAAAGACAAGAGATTTGGAAGGGGCGGGGCAGAATGATATGATTTGGCCCTGTATTCCCACCCAAATCCCCTGTTGAATTGTAATTCCTGATGTTGCGAGAGGCTCCCAGTGGAAGGTGACAGGATCGTGGGCTGGCTTTCCCCGTTGCTGTTCTCTGTTCTTGTGACAGTGAGTGACTTCTCGTGAGATCTGGTTGCTTAAAAGCACTTCACCCTCTGTGCTGTCTCCTGCTCCGCCATGTGAAGACATGCATGCTTTTCCTTCGTCTTCTGCCATGATTGTAAGTTTCCTGAGGCCTCCCAGCCATGCCTCCTGTACAGCCTGAGGAACTGTGAGTCAATTAAACCTCTTTTCTTCACCAATTACCAATGTCAGATGGTGCTTTGTAACAGAGTGAGGACAGACTAATACACCACAGCACATCAGCACCAAGCTGCTGAAAAGTAATAATAAGGACAAGATCTCAGAAGCACTAAGAAAAACAGCTGCTGTGCAGAAAAGTGCTGTCACAGTAGCCTGGGGCCAGGGTCCCGTGGAAGGCAAGGCCAGCCAAGGCTGGCAGCCGGGGTGCCACCCAGTGCTAGGGAGTATTCACAGCTCCAGCTACAGGAACAGGGTGGTTTATGCTAAAGCTCACTTTCCCTCTGGGGTCTGGATTTTGGTACCTGCCTGGCAAGGGGGTATCCTATGTGATCAGACCCCAGTAATCCTGGGCATGAACCCTCTGATGAGCTCCCCTGGTGGGCATTTCACACGTGTTGTCACATCTCACTCCTGAGAATTAAACATATCCTATGTCCCTATGCTGGGAGGGGTCTGGGTCTCACGCTGGATTCCCTGGGTGTCATCTGTACTCTTGTCCCCATGCTGCTGTTGGTGCCCTTCCCCTACAATAAATCATGGCCCTAAGTGCCAGAATAGAGCCAGCAGAGGCAGATGCAATGTCACCACGGGAACTAGGGGGATGCGTGGTTCCAGGTACCACAGACGCTGTTGGTGGTCTGAACAGCTGGGAGGCTCTGCACAGGCTGCCGTGTAGCTCCCAGGGGAGGGCTCCGTCTCCAGGAATGTGCCCCCCCCCGACACCGCCCGATGCCAGGCTGGGGTCTGTGCTTCCGACTGACCAGCTATAAAATGGAGTTCTCACAATACCTTACTTGAGTTCTATGAACTTGCTAGTGTGACTCACAGAAGTCAGGGCAACATCCGTAAGATTAAAATTCTAAGCCCCACAGATCGAACGGATTCCTACTCTTGGCCAAGGGCACTCCAAATTCAGTCTGGAAAGCGGGTTCAGGCCATGACGTGAAGCGGGACTGGGCTTGCCTCTTTATCCCTCCATTTTGGAACCCAGGCACAGCTGACCAGCAGTAACATTAAACAGGGATCTCAATACTGACAAAGCAGACTCTGTGGTAACAAGACACCACATTCCAACCCAACTCTAGTACAGCATCACGCGACAGACGCAGCCCTGAAAGAAACTCGAGTGTTTTACCTCAAAGTGTATTTCTCTGACATATTTTGAAATGGCTGCAAAGCTGTCTCTTGTGCGGAAAATGTACATTCAGGAAATCTCCTTCCCCTTCCAAGTCTCTTCCTGACCCAGGAGAGATTTAACCAAGAATCTGGTACCTTTCAGGGGCTGATGAGCGACACTTACCATCTGCTCCATTCTTTTCGAAGCCTGCAACCTGAAGGCTTCATCGATGTGACAGGAGCCTTGGCTTCCACAGCCCCTTATCTTAACCGCACACACTCCTCTACGACTTCAGCTCTCAGGGCTCAACCTTTCAACCAAATGCCAATCAGGAAATCTTTCAATCCACCAGTGACCTGAAGTTCCTCGCTTCAAGCTGTCCTACCTTTCCACAATGAGCCACCGTAACACCTGACACGTACTGATGGATGCCCTGTCTCCCTGAAACAGGAAATCAAACCCAGCCCTCTGGGCGAGTGATCTTGGGACCTCCTGGACTGTCACAGCCAGTCTTCATATTTGACTCAGAATGACCCTCTCTAAATACTCTGCACAGTCTGACTCTTTTCTCAGCACGCTCGCCTCACATTACCCGTTTACTGTGCGGAGCGTAGCCTAGGGCACAGGTGAGCCCCAGGTGGGGGCAAAGCGGAGGGAACCGTGGGAATCGGATGCCTTCTTCCCGGAGCCTCGAGGCATCTGGCACTGAGGCAGCTCGCAAGGGAACCCCACCTTTTGGGATTTCACGGAGGCAGAAGGCAACACTCATGAAGTCTACAGCTACCGGGGATCAGCCAGACCCCATCAGCTTAAAAGACTTCTCATCAGCTTAAAAGAGATGCCTAACTCAGGAGATTCCAGGGGTTTAGGAGCTATGGACCAAAAATCAGGGACAAAGACCAAATACTAACAGAAGAGTTTCCTTGCATGCCTGTCTAGTCCGGAAGGGAGAGGAGGTGGAGACCAAGTGTTTTATTCTGGGCCCATCTCTGGGCCCTGCGGGAAAGCGCTATCACCTGGTACCACTCACCCAGAGAGCTGAGCACGGAGATGTCCAGAGACACGTCAGGATACGACTTCATCGACATGAAATCCAGAACAGAGCCACCACTGTCTCCGAGGGCGTCCCCAACCTGTGGCAGACAGACATGTATCAAGCCCGAATGAAACTTCAAACAAAAAATGAAATGCTACTTAATCCTCACTTTGAAATCACTCTACTTATTTGCTAAATATGGGTCCACCCCTCAGTAAGTGACAAGACCTAGCCCTGTTCACTGAGGCTGCGCTTCAAGGAGCTATCAGGTTTGAGCTCATGAATTGATGTGCAAATCTCTGTCAAAGCAAATCTTACTCAGGCCAACAATGCAAACGATGATCCTCTGCTAAATGAAAACTCCACTCACACCAACAATGCAAACGATGATCCTCTGCTAACCAAAAACTCCACTCAGACAATGCAAACGATGATCCTCTGCTGACCGAAAACTCCACTCACACCAACGATGCAAATGATGATCCTCTGCTAACCGAAAACTCCACGCAGACCAGCAATGTAAACAATCACCCTCTACTAACTGAAAACTCCACTCACACCAACAATGCAAACAATAATCCTCTGCTAATGTCTTGGGGTTAAAGAAATTGGGGAGGGACATTATGAAGCAAGAAGATATATGAAATTTAAGGGTCTACAGCTATTTTTCAGGGACCTCACAGAGCACACCACTTTCCCTTTCCTTTCCCAGGAGGGGTGTCCTGAAGGCCTGACTACAGCACCCTAAGGCGCACTCTCATCAGCTCCCTGCAGCCCGGCCTCTGCCCTCACACAGATGTTAAGGGATCTCTCCAAGTTCCCAGGGATGGTAGACCAAAGCCCATCCTCCTCATCCTGCCGATGGATGGAGACACACGCTTGCCAATGGGCAGGTGCAGCGGTCTGAGCTCACAGCACTGCCCTGCCAACACCGACCCCACAGCCCACTGTGCTGGGGACAGCACCTGCTACTCACCAAGCAGGTCCCACGCAGGCCCCTCCTGCCCACCCCCTGCTAGGATGTCCCGCAAGGACAGCACCTGGGGCCAATTGCTCTTAAACTACCACTTCTGGATTTGGAAGAAGGTCCTGTGGCTTCACACCACTCACCCCAAGTCATGAAAAGGCAGTGCAGGGGAACACTACTAGTTAATCTCATCGGCCAGAAACAGACCCCGTTTCCCAACCGCAATACACAGTCTCTTCCACCTCAAAGGCCGGACACGACCTTCCCAACAAGAATCCTAACGTTAGGCTGGCACTTCCATGTTCAAAACTCACCTTGGCTTCATCTGGAGGTTTCATGGGAACATTTCTTCTCTGCAAAGTAAATTAGGACAGAAACTAGTTTTTCCAGAGCGATTTTATATAAAAGGAAAATTCACTGACATTACACACACATAAAAATGGCTTGTACGCTTCTGTGAATTCTGCTCCTCAGTCACACCATCTTAATGGATTCAGGCTAGGGGTCCTGCAAGCCTTCTTCATCACCAGCAGCCAGCCCACTCCTCACACCAGGACTGTGTGAGCCAGCCCAGTCCTCACACCAGCAGTGTGTGCCGGGAGAACGCTCCACGGGGTGAGACGGAGAGGACAGAGAGAGGACGCTGATGCAGCTTCGGCAGCCTTGGGTGGTTTAAAACAAAAGAAAACCGATGTGCTTAGGTCCTACGGGCAGCTGAGGATACAAAGGGCCCAGTGGGTTCCCCCTGGAATATGACCAGGTGCCTGAGACCAGCTGGAGTCCTGCAGGGCAGGTGTGCGCAGGAGCACAGAGGCAGACGCCTCCTGGTAATTCGCTCCCTGCCACGGCCGTCAGCCTCCAGGGCACCCCCGTCCTGTGCTCCAGTGGGGCCCTGCCTTAGAAATGCCGAGTATGTGCCTCAAAAGCACTCTTATCATCTGTGATCTTTGCTCAAAATAATGTTTCTCAGATTCACTGATTTTCACAAGTTTTGAATTAGAAAATGAACACTGCCATTACGTTCGCGTGTTTCCACATACAAGCCTTCTGTCCACATTAGAGCTGCAGGGGTGCGCCTGCGGTCGCTCAACTCTGTATCCAAGTTCACTCTCCTGGAAGGAACTCAACCAGAACCCGGAGTGGAAACCCACGGAGCAATCCCATTTCCAGGCTGTGAAGGGGGTCACTTTCCCTCCCACACAACAATGCTGCTTCTAACACCATGTGGAGGAGCTGGCTTCCTGCCTGGAGGGAACCCACAGGCCATGACACAGGAGGGTGACAGAGCTCAGAGTTAGAACCACAGGCTGGTCGGGCAGGTTCTGCGGAGGGGGCTGCTCCTCAGAGCTGCAGAAATCTGCGTGGGGGATCCCACCTGGTTGCAACCTCATCTGTGCAAGTGAGGCAGTGTAGGGACCCTCTCTCCAGGGGCCTCCGGGACCTCCAAGCATGGAAATCAAAGAAAATCTTGAGTTCCTTCAAGGGACATTCCAGGTACCTAGCTAACCCAGAAAAGTAAATCAGCAAATTGATAAGTAAGAAGGTAACAGTATCCTAAAACAATAGCCAAGGAAGCCGGAGTCAGATGTTTCTAGGGACAGAAAGTAAAGACAACATCCCAGCACTCTGGGAGGCCGAGACGGGCGGATCATTTGAGGTCAGGGGTTCGAGACCAGCCTGGCCAAAATGATGAGACCTTGTCTCTACTAAAAATACAAAAATTAGCTGGGTGAGGTGGTGCAGGCCTGTAGTCCCAGCTACTTGGGAGGCCGAGGCAGGAAAAGCGCTTGAACATAGTAGGCAGAGGTTGCAGTGAGCCAAGATCACGCCACTGCACTCCAGCCTGGACGACAAAGTGAGATTCTGTCCCCCGCCAAAAAAAGTAAGTAAAGATAACGTCTGAATGCATATCCCTGAGTTATCTTTCAGAAACCTGGACCCTCCACCTAGGACCCCCACCAAACCAATCTGCTGGCATGCAGGCCTCAGATAAGGAGAAACTGAAGACTGAACCCTGACCCCATTCTTTGTTCTGAATTTCTTCCTGAGGGGCCTGGAGGGAGCCACACTCACAAGTCTAAGCTAACATTCTTTCCTTGTCACCCCAAATTTTTAAACAAAGCTTCTCCTTCTTAACCGACTGCAAATCAGCAAACCTTTGAATCCACCTATAACCCGTAAGGCCCTGCCTGGAGACATGCCACCTTATGGGCCAAACCTACGCATAACCTCCGTGTACTGACGCACAATTCTGCCTTTCGGTTCTGCTTTCTGGAGCTCTACCCCGCTTTAAAAACCTCGCCCGTAGCCAGTGGGGGAGGCCAGGATTTACACACGAGCTTCCTGGCCCTCCTTGCTTGGCGCTCTGCAAATACAAGTTTTCTTTTCTACCACGACAAACCTCAGCGTGGGGGCCTGGGTTTACTACACCAGGCAAGTGGACCCAGTTCCTGTGTCACAAGCACAGATGAAACTGTGAAGTCAACAGACTGACTACTCCTGGGAGCCATGAGCCAAACGTCCTCAGAGCTTGGGCAGGACAGAGGCTCATCTGAACTCCACCCACAGCAGAAACTGCGCGGAAGAGTTGGGGCCAAGAGCTCCCAGGAGGGACGCTCCTTAGCAAGGCCACGCCAACCCTAGAATAAGGCTGCCCCGGACCCGCCCCAGATAAGCCTGCTAAGATCAGGTGATCCACAGGTAACAAGTGCCAAAATGATACTCTCTGAAAGAGAGCAGAACCCTGATCAGTCTTGCCCAGCAGACATGAAGTGAGCACACATCTCATTCTAAATGTTTTCTTTGTTGTTTTTTTTTTTTTTTTGAGACAGGGCCTTGCACTATTGCCTAGGCTGGAGTGCAGGGTGCAACCCCAGCTCACTGCAGCCTCAACCTCCCAGCCTCCAGTGATCTTCCCACCTCAGGCTCCCGAGGAGCTGGGATGACAGGTGCATGCCACTGTACCCAGCTCTTCAATTCTAGCTGCCGCAATAAAATTACTCTTCACATTCCGCCAGGCGCATGCACAACACCCCAGGCTCCAAGTGCAGTGAAGCAGCAAACAGAAACAAGACAGGAAACGGTAGAGGCGACAGAGTCAGTGCCTGAGGACTCTGAAGGCAGCTGCAGTAAGTACGACAAACATGGCTTGAGGATTTAAGGGAAAACATAAACTAATATGAGGGAAGAGAAGATGCACAGAAGCAAATGGAGCCCCAGCGACGAGCAGCACGGGGCAGGGCCACCAGTGAAAACTGTACTGGGACAATAGGTTCAGGTGTGCCCCCAGGGAACAGGTCAGTGAACTGAAAGCCACAGCATCAGAAACTAAACTAGTCCGCACCTGCCATGTGCAGCACAAAGCGTCAGAGCCACGTGAGATAAAACCAGCCGTCGTCAGCCGCCACAGTCCAGCAGGAAGAGGAAGAGGCAAGGGCGGAAAATGGCATTTGAGTAATGGCTTAAAACCTTCCAAATATGATGGAAACCACAGACAAACAGATCCAAGAAACAACAAATGCTAAGCACAACAGACACAAAGAAAAGCCCACCAAGGCACCTGAAAAATACAATGCTGAAAATCACTGATAAATAAAGTTCAAAACTTGCCAGAGCACCGGCCAGCAGCCCAGCCTGCCAAGCGTCCGGGGGTGACCGCCCCAGCCCAGCCTGCCAAGCGCCCGGGGGTGACCGCCCCAGCCCAGCCTGCCAAGCGCCGGGGGTGACCGCCCGAGGCCCTGCGAGCCGCACACTGCCGGCAGCATCTTCTTCTTCCTTTCCGTTAAACAACCTTTTACAGATGTAAAAGGCATTCTTGGCTTGTGGTCTGTACAAGAGCAGACTGCAGGGCAGATCTGGCCTATGGGCTGCAGTTTGCCAAAAAGACACGTCACATGTGGAAACCAGAGATGAAAATGACTTGACACTGTTTTATAGAAACGATGCAAGTCAAACTTATTTTACAGTAGAGGAAAAAAGGTCATCTCAAATTCCATACCCAGGGAAAGTGAATTTCAAAAATGAAGATGAAATAAAGACTTTTAGACAGACAAATGCTGAGAGCTCACTGTCAGTAGATCTGTACTACAGGAACTATCTTTAAAATGCTTCGGGATGAAGGAACGTGTTAGCAGATGAAAGGCGTCTGGGAAGAGTTATGACGTACGGCGGGACGGGGAGCACAGGGATGGTCTCTGAAGGACGCTGCTGTGCAGAGCAGCACACAGATGCTGACGAGCAGCCGGCAGCAGAGTCCCTGTGACAGCTTCTCGTCCCCGAGAGCCTGGTCAGGCTGCAGGCTCTTCCCATCAGGACCACCCCAAGGGCACTTACCCACCCGGCGCAAGCGCAGCCCACCTGCTTCAGCTGGAAGAGCGTCCTGGAGTGGTCTCCACCTGTGATCTGGTCTAGGAGGTCGTCCACCACTTTCTTGCTGTAGCTTCCAGCATCCTTCACAAACTCCTGCAGGCTGGAGGGGCCACGGGAGAAGGCGTACTGAAAGGCATGCTGTGTGCTCCATGCCAAGCATGTGTTGCCTGGTCCTCCCAGCGGCCCTGATCACCACTGGCTGTGCCAGCCCAGCTCCTCAGACGGTCCCATGATGCTCCCAGAGTGGGTATTTCTAGTGGAGTGACTGACAGTGTCCATGAGATTTTCAAAGTGGTCCATGACCCAAAAAGGTTGAAAAGATCTCTGGGTGGGAGGGAAGAACACTATGAATGCGCATGCGCACAGCCTAGGAACACACGAGCTACGGTGCCATCATCTGTAACAAGGCAGCCCGATCTTCTATGTGTTTAGAAACATAAGTGGGTGTGGATGGAAGCACAGTGGTGGGCAGCGCCTGCTGGCGAGGAAGAGGTGGAAGGGGCAGGGGCAGGGCAAGACTTCCAGGGTGCTCCTTTGGGTATCACCCTGATTCTTGGCCATATAAATGAAATAGCTTAAAAAACTAAAATATAATACAATTTAAAAAATAGGCCAGGAACAAAAATGCATAGTCTTAGAATCAAAGCACCAAGCAAGGGCCTCAGAAAAGCTCCTCAGAAGCTCAACCACGGTCCCAGGAGGCACTGAGGAGACTCCACGTCTTGGTTAAAATGCCCACAGCCTGGAAGAGGCCAAGTTCTGCAGTTACAGTGTGCACAGAAAAGCACTCAGGGGCAGAGGATCTGGGTGCCTGTGCGCCGAGGCTGGTGTGGGACCACACAGGCCCATGCCAGGCCCCAGGAGACATGCAAACATGTGGGCCCAAGAGATGTGTTACCACACGGGCCCACACCAGGCCCCAGCAGATGTGCTACCACACGGGCCCATGCCAGGCCCTAGAGATGTGCTACCACATAGGCCCACGCCAGGCCCCAGGGGACATGCAATGTGCTACCACGTGGGCCCACGCCAGGCCCCAGGGATGTGCTGCCACGTGGGCCCGCGCCAGGCCCCAGGGGACATGCAATGTGCTACCACATGGGCCCACGCCAGGCCCCAGGGATGTGCTACCACGCAGGCCCACGCCAGGCCCTAAGGGATGTGCTACCACATGGGCCCACGCCAGGCCCTAGGGGATGTGCTACCACACGGCCCACGCCAGGCCCCAGGGATGTGCTACCATGCAGACCCACGCCAGGCCCTAGAAGACATGCTTCTTAGTGTTGTCCCCGCTGCTGCGAGGTAGGCGGGGTCAGTAAGATCTTTGCTTCATGGCAACATGGAACCTTACGCATTCTAGGAGCTGACAGTTGGGGGAGGCAGGGGATACACACAGTCCGCTGATGACAGCCACATGGACAACGGGTGACTGATGTCCTGGAGGAGCCACGAATCGTGGACAGGTGGTGCCAGGGTAGCTGTGGCCTTGGCCCATGCTGGCCAGAGGCCCCACAGCAGGGGTGAGGTGGGGGCTGGCAAGCGGGGGTGACCAACTCTTTAATTTCCGAGTTATGACTCTATCATCTCCTACCAAAATTTCCTCTTCATTTTCCACATTTATTTCCTTTTTTACCACAAAAATCGGGGTCAGGTATTCACTCATTTTATTAAGCACTAACTGAATTCTTGTTTATTTTTCAAATATATTCTGCATTCTTGTTGGAATAAAATGAAGACCTGACATCTCAAGATTGCATTTCTTAGAGGCTAGCAAAATTAACTTACTTTCCCCATAAAACACTGCTAAAATTTTATAGGAGTGACCCACTTTTCTTTTGCCACAGAAACCAAGAAACACGCAACAAAGTTCCATGGAAAGGCAGACCACTCCATTTGTGATTTCAGGATTATACTTTAGCCTGCCATGGCCTGAACTATG
This sequence comes from Cebus imitator, assembly GCF_001604975.1. Classification (NCBI taxonomy): domain Eukaryota; kingdom Metazoa; phylum Chordata; class Mammalia; order Primates; family Cebidae; genus Cebus; species Cebus imitator. The sequence continues at coordinate 1,003,059 of NW_016107882.1, read as the reverse complement.
TCTCCCGCTCGAAGTTCCTAAGCTGAAATTCTGACCCCAGTGCCTCTGAATGTGACTGCACTTGGAGCTAGAGCCTTTACAAGTAGCTGCAGTGACCTGAGGTCATTTCGGGTGGCCCTGATCCAATATGATCAGTGTCCTTGTAGAACGGTCAGTTCTCCAAGAGAGGTGGGGACACAGACACGCATAGGACGAGCCCGGGAAGGCACAGCGGTTGGCACCTGCAGGCCCAGGAGCGAGGGCTGGGGAGGAACCAGCTCTGCACACACCTTCACCACAGACGCCAGCCTCCAGGACTAGGACCCCGGTCTGTGTCGCTTTGTCATGGCAGCGTGGGCTAGTATGGCCACTTAAGAAACACAATTCAATACGATGCAGTGGGCTGAACACGCCCCCACCCCTTCACAAGCTTCACCTGATCACGGCTTTCCTGCAACTCTGAGTTACCCAAATTTCAGGACTGGCCTGTGGCAGACCAGGGTGAAGACTGAAAGCAGCAGGAAGACCCGTCTGCCACCTGGACGGCTGCAGGTGGCACACACGCGGGGCCCCACGCTCCGGGCCCCACACCAGGACGCGGCTCACACTGCACAGCAGGCGCAGGCTCCCCGGGGCCAACACTGACCTCAGCGCACACTGCACGCCTGTCTCATCTCCGTAGGCTGAGTACAGCAGCTCCATCTCGTCCGACTTCAAGTCGCCAAACACTGAATTGTTCTGCATTGAAAGTGCAGTCGTGGCACTGGAGAGAAACGTAACTGGGAAGAAGAGGAGAAAGAGCATCACTGGGCTCGCTGAAGGACTTGGAGCGCAGGCCCCACCACGTCTCCAGCTGAGGACCGCCTGGCTGGCAGCCACCACCGCAGTCCCACCACTCTTGCTCTCCACAAATTTCTCGCTCCCGTGTCTAAGTTTTCCATGTGTAATCAGCAGGCGTGTAATTCACCACCCCTTGTTTTACTGTTGCAGGCCAAAGACTGCAGAGAAATGAGCTTTCTGCAAAGGGGTGAGCTCTACAAGCAAAAGAGCTTCGCGGGGACTCGGGCAGAGAGCACTGTCCAGCAGCGCCCAGCATCCCAACCCACGCGCACTGCAGTGCCCAAGCCACCCAGGGCCAGCTCTCGCTCCAGGGACACAAGAGTCAATCAGACAGTCCGTGCTAGCACAGGGCTTCTCGACCTCCACAAGACGACACCATGGGCCAGGTGTGCCACGCGGTGTCCCACAGGGCGTGGAGCAGCACCCCCGGCCTCTCCTCACCGGATGCCAACAGCACCCCCACCCCAATGGGACCATCAACACATCTGGACATTGCCAAACGTCCCCAGGGACAGAACTGTTGTGGCTGAGAACTGTGTTAGAGAGTGACAACAAGGCGTCTGTCAACACGAGAAAACTATCAACAGCCATGACAGGCCCAAGAGAAAGAGAGACGTGGGGCTGACGAAGGCAAGAGGACCCTTCCCTGTGGAAGGCGTCCTTCAACAGGAGACCCTGACCAGGCAGCTTTCCAACCCCTGGAGCTGGAGGAAAGCACATTCCAGAAAGAAGGGTGCTCTCGAGCCAAGGCCATGGTTTGGAGGGAGAGTGAGCTGTCCTATTAGCAGATGGTGTGAGTGGCTGAGGCAGAGGCGGGAGCAGTGACCCTGCAGATGTCTGCATGGGAGGGACCCAGCAGAGGTGGAGAAGCGGAAGGCGGGGCCGTGCAGGAGGTCCCAGCAGCAGCGCAGCCAGGGGGCAGCAGTGCAGACGGACAGAGCAACACACAGGCCGGCCAGAGCCAGGGACCAGAGGCCACAGAGACTCCCAAAAGGATGTTTTATAAACGCGACAGGGACACAAACACAAGGACAGCAAAACACTGACCAAGGTGAAGTCCAGTGACAGCAACCAAGGTGCTCACTGTGCGTTTCACAGCAAACTCATCCAACACAAGCTTTACTCCCGTCACTGTGACTGATCTCAGTCTCATCCACGTGAAAATACGAATCCAGATAGAGGCACAAACGCACACAAGGAAACCCTGAAGCAGGAATCGGCAGCATTTGCCTTCCCGCCACTAAACCCCTCCCACCTTCCCCGGCCAGCCAGCTCCTGGGATGGGACCATGCATTTACCTTTGTTTCTTCTTTCGTCTTTGAAGCCCAGCGTGGTGAAGCCTGGGAGCAGCTTACTGGACAGCGAGCTCAAGTCCACTGGGTGGGTCTCCTCCTCTGCAACATGGACAGGGCAGACATGAGCAGCAGCATGACCCGTGCATCCCAGTGCAGCGCTAGGAGTCCCAGTGCAGCGCTGTGAGCAGAAGGCATGACCCCACACGCGCCCCATGCAGCACCGGGAGCCCCAGTGCAGCATTGTGAGCAGAAGGCATGACCCCACACGCGCCCCATGCAGCACCGGGAGCCCCAGTGCAGCGCTGTGAGCAGAAGGCATGACCCCACACGCGCCCCATGCAGCGCCGGGAGCCCTTTCTCGGTATCACAGTGGATCTGACTGTGGGGGGTGGGGGATTTTATACTGATCTCCTGAAAATGAATCTGCAACACCAACCACCATTCTCAAAACTAACTGCACTGCAATTTCACTTATCACCCCAAAATCAACACAATAAAAAATACCACATCTTTGGCCACCACACCAGCAATACTGTGAACGTTCTCAAACGGATCACTCAACACCTCCAAGAAGAAATCTGGTCCTCCGTGCTCTGACAGTGAAGCCGTGGCTCGTGCACCCGGAATGCATGAATCTGACAGGCATCCCCTGTGCTGAATCACCATCCACATGCCACTCACGGGGTCAGAGCAGGAGTTCCTCGGGTCCCAACCGGCACCTCAGTCTCGATACTCCTTCTTAAGCTAAATATGGACCAGCAGTCTGCCCCTTTAAGGAAAATCAGCCGAGGACTAAATAGGTCCGCTAGCTTACATTCTTCACACACTGGGGAAACCAGGCCGGCACGCTGCAGCTGGGTGAAAGACCACGTTAGCTTCACCCGCTGGCAGGCATGCAGTGGGAGCGAGGAAAGTGGAAGATGGAAAGGCAGCTCTTGCCAGACAGCATGGTCCCATGTGCCTGCGAGTGTGCTTCAAAGCCGAGCGAGTCACACTTTTATTCCAAGGACGAGCCTCTTAGTGACTCCCAGGCCATGAAGGCGCCCACGACAGGCCGGACAGGCCTAGGGTGCCGGCCGCCTTCACCATCTTCCTTGACGTGATCACCAAACAAGCCTTTTCTTCTAAGGCCACTTTCCAGGCTCAAGGAGCAGGGTGGGTCCGCACTCTGGTATTTGCTGAAGACTGAACTTGGGAGCCATTCCCGATGCTAGGGAGGTTCAGCCTTAAGGGCTTTCGGCTGCTTTTCAGGAACGTGCCCAAGTCCCGCTGCTCCCAAGGAGCCCTGAGGAGAGGGTCCACCTGGCACCCCCGCCCATGGCACAGCCTCCTCCGCCTCCCCTCAGCACGCGTGTCACACCAGAGCATGCAGGGACAGGAAGCTGCGCAGCCTCTCGTGCTTCCTCCAGCCAATGGCTCGGGCTCTAAACAGACAACACGCTCTTTTCATCACAGAACATGAATGGAGACCCGAAAAGCAGCGTACAGAGAGCAGAAAGCCAGCCGCGAGCGGGCACCCACCATCAGCATCCGGTTCGGCCGTGTTGACCACGCTGTAGAGCAGGCTGCCATCCCCGTTCCTCTTCAGATAGCCCATCTGGAAGGAAGCACGGCCTGAGCGTCTGTCCCCGCCGAGGGGCAGCGCAGCACAAACGAAATGAAGGCCAACGAGGAGGACTTCATGGGGGTAAAACCAACTTTGTCCAAGAACAAATGCCAGAGGCCCCCGCATGGCACCGCCAGGAATGTAAGACTCCCTGGCAACAGCAGAGTGCACCCTGGTGTCACAAGAACCTCTTAGGCTCCCTGTGGCCCTGCTGAAAGGGGCACCACTGAAACACAAACCTTTACCCAGAACAAACATTTAAAATTGCTTGTGAGCCTGAAGAAAATGTAAAGGTCAGGTTAGCATGGCACCATCCTGACAGCGGGCAGCTCTAGCTCTCAGGCATGTGTGAACTGGTTCCCATTTAAAAACCCACCATCGGGAGGACCCAGGATGAGGAGGCAGTGGTGTGTGCAGTGTAGGGGTCAGGGGGAGGAGGGCTGCCGTGCGGGCATGGCTGGGCTCCAGTGCAGGGGTGATATCCACACTGCGGTCAGAGCAGCCACCCAGCCCGAGGGGAGGAGCAGCACGTTTGTGTGGGGGCAGCCCCCCAACCCATGCAAAGTATCAGAGCCCAGACAGGATGGCCAGGGCATTGGGGTAAAGGCAGAAGATCAGGTACAATGGGGCACGGATTTGATACACAGATTAAGGGCAAGTGAGTCAGGTCCTCACGGTGCAGGTACAAAACCGAAAGGGAAGTAGTGGGGTGGACCCACGGTGCAGATGGAACTGGAAGTTTCTCTGTAAAAACACGGTTTTCAACACAGTAAACACAGGTGTCAACTGATTCTTTCTACACATAGTGTCCATGTATGTGGTGCAGAACACACACAGGCATCTCCCAGGTCTATATGCTGAGAGGGCTTCCCAATGCCTGGGTCTTGGCTTCTAAACAAGGTTCTCTAATAAAGAAACCAGGGCTCCTTGGAGAATGTGACAATTCCAAGGATGAGGCACAGTGTGCAGAGCAAGGCCATCCAACAGAACTACAGTGCAAGCCACGCAGACCACAATTTCCCCAACACACAAGCCGTGCAGACCATACCTTCCCAACACGCAGGCCACGCAGACAACTTCCCAACACGCAGGCCACGCAGACAACTTCCCAACACACAGGCCACGCAGACAACTTCCCAACACGCAGGCCACGCAGACAACTTCCCAACACGCAGGCCACGCAGAACACACCCTCCCAACACACAAGCCATGCAACTTCCCAACACACAACCCACACAGACCACACTCTTCCAACACACAAGCCACGCTGACCACAACCCCCAACACACAAGCCACACAGACCACAACTTCCCAACACACAAGCCACAGACCACAACTTCCCAACATGCAAGTCATGCAGACCACAATTTCCCCAACACACAAGCCACGCAGACCACAATTTCCCCAACACAAGCCATGCAGACCAATTTCCTCAACACACAAGCAACACAGACCACACCCTCCCAACATGCAAGCCACATAAACTCCCAAAACACAAGTCATGAGTACCACACCCTTCCAACACACAAGCCATGCAGACCACACCCTGCCAACATGCAAGGCACACAGACTACGACTTCCCAGCATGCAAGCCACACAGACCACATCCCCCTAGCACACAAGACATTCAGACCACACCCTCCAACACACAAGCCACAAGGACCACACCCTCCCAACACATAAGCCACATAGACCACAACACCCCAATATGCAAGCCAGGCAGTCCACACCCATCCAACACACAAGCTACGCAGACCACAACCTCCCAACACATGCCACACAGACCACGCCCTCCAACACACAAGCCACGCAGACCATACTCTCCCAACACACAAGCCAGAGACTACACCCTCCCAACACACAAGCCACACAAACAACACCCTCCCAACACACAAGCCACAGAGACCACAACTTCCCAACATGTAAGTCACATAGACCACAATTTCCCAACACACAAGCCACACAGACCACAACCATCCAACACAAAAGCCATGCAGACTACACCCTCCCAACACACAAGCCATGCAGACCACAACCTCCCAACATACAAGCCATGCAGACCACAACTTCCAGGCATGCAAGCCACACAGCCCACACCCTCTAACACGCAAGCCACACACCACACCCTCTAACACACAAGCCATACAGACCACAACTCTCCAACCACATAAGCCACGCAGACCACAACTCCCCAACACACAAGCCACACAGACCAGAACTTCCCAACACACAAACCACGCAGACCACAACTTCCCAACACGCAAGTCACGCAGACCACAACTTCCCAACACGCAAGCCACAGAGACCACCACAACTTCCCAGCAGGTGGAGGCAAACAGAAGCAGACGCATCTGAAATGCCACTTCAGTGTTTTCTACATCTCATCCTACGTGCATTTTGAAAACTGTGAAAAAAAATGTAAAGTTCAAATTAACATTTTCTACAGACTACATGTTGAGATGAAATGTTGGACCCAGAAGTAACTAAAACCTGCTAGAATTAATGTCACCTGCATCACTCCACTTCTGTTACCAGGGCTACTAGGAAGTCTGAGGCTGCAGACAGCCTGTGCTGTTTCCATTGCATGCACTGGGTCTAAAACATTGGCCAGAAAGGAGAGCGCAGTCAGCTGAGTGGGCCTCACCACCACACAGGCCATCTGTGGCAGCCACGTGAACACAGGAGGTGGTCTATCGTGGACCATCTGTCGGGTCCAACTCCAGCCCCCGCTGGAATAACAAAGGCGGTGCCTCGGTCAACACTCAGTTACAGAAACACGGAAGTCAACACTCGCTCCAAGGGAAGGGGTTACCCTGTAGCAGGGCGTGCATCCGGGAAACGGGCCAGTGACCACCTGGCCTCCACTGTGCGAGATGCATGCGTGCGACGGCCCTGCCAGAAACACCCGGCCCCTGAGTGAGGGACCATGAGCCTTCTGCGTGTCTGACCTGGATCCCCCGTCAGGGCCCCACAGTGACCTCCTGATGCCAGTGGCTGTGCTAGATCACACGGCACTGTCCCCGACGAGATGCCACAGAGTGTCTGGGGCTGAGTGGCACCCTCTTGCCGGGGCCACGGAGCACTACCTTGCCGCCTGGGAGGAAGCGGTTGATCCTGTCCCGAGCCTCGTCAGCCGCGTGCTCCACCAGCGCCAGCACGTGCTCCTCTGCAGTGCTGTCTGTCAGGCTGCAGGCGTTCCCTTCCGGCTCAAACATACAGCTGTGAGGGGGGAACAACCAAGTCACCTGGAGGCAGCGTCCCCATTGCACACCTGCTCCCCACACGCCAGCACCTAACCTAGCCTCTACCCACTCTGCCCTCGGACACAGGGCAGGCAGAGTCCCCACCGCACACCTGCTCCCCACACGCCAGCACCTAACCCAGCCTCTACCCA
>NW_016107882.1:987107-995775 GCF_001604975.1 Cebus imitator | reverse complement strand
CGCACACCTGCTTCCCACACGCCAGCACCTAACCCGGCCTCTACCCACTCTGCCCTCGGACACAGGGCAGGCAGAGTCCCCACCGCACACCTGCTCCCCACACGTCAGCACCTAACCCGGCCTCTACCAACTCTGCCCTCGGACACAGAGTGGGCAGAGCATACTTAACTCCTTTCAGGTCTCAAAGCATTCCTTTCTACCCTCAACAAAATAACAGAACAAGAGGCTTTTATTAAAATAAAGAGCAAGTCTAAGCCAAGTAGCCAGGCTCCCTGTTTCCAAAGTCACTTTAGCAACAAGAGAAACAAAGTAACAGATAAGCCACAGGTTAGTCATTAAAGGCCCCATCAGAAACGTGACCACGAAGCCCCGCAAAGCCCCCCCCCCGTGGCTACTCAGGGCTCACAGCAACTAGTAGGTTGGGGCTGGTGGGCGGGGCTGGGTGGAGAGCGGCCCCTCTGCTGTGGCCAAAGAACACACAAGGACTTCAGCCAGGGGCCCCGGGTTCTACCTGAAGCAGTTCTCAAACAGCTGAGGGGCACAGGCTGCAGCACCCACGGAGTGTGGAAGGTCCTAGAAGCAGGCGGGTGGGCTCCTTCCCACCCTGGGCACTTGCCTGGGCGTGGGTCTGAATGGCCTAGGGCCAGGTGCAGGCCTGGGACAAGCCCTGCCAGTGGGCATGGCCCTGCCCTCACCTGACCCACAGCGACACCCTGGAGACCCTGTGAGCTCGCAGGGAGGGTCCACTCAGGCAGCTGCGCGAGCCTGCCCCACACACGCTGCCGTGGCCCTAGGCGACGGTGAGCCGGAGCTCAGCATGCCCTGCGGACCGCAGACTGATGGCTGGGGACCCAGCTCAGGGGCCCGGATCCACAGGCAACCGTGGAGCCGCAGCACCAGGGTCACCCAAGCCCAACCTGGGTGGGTCTGCCAGGACCGACACCAACTTCAATTCACTCTCGATGCTCGGCCACGAGGAGACAGGCAGCCGTGAAACCCTCAACCCTGAAGGCCAGCAGCACACTCGAGTTGCGGGCTGAGGCCGGACACGCCACCAGCCAACCACGCAGTAAGTGTTCGCGAGGCAGCGGGGCGGGAAACGCACCGCACGTGGGGAGACCACCTCAGGGACTGTGAGCCCTTCCCAGGCAACACGCTCTGGCCACACAGAGCACCCTCCATCTCCTCAGCCGAGGCTGCAGGACCCGAGGGGCTGGTCCCAAGACCGCTCTCCCTCTTGACTGCTGGCGGGAGCTGCCCAGAGCAGACAGCACCAAGCCCAGCACCCCTGCCACCCCACCTGTTCAATCCACATGGGTCCCACACACTCTCTGGGAAGGAACAGACAGCAGAGGGCCGAGATCATCAGAATTTCCTCAAGGACATTCAACACCAACTCCAGACGGTCCCTGACTTTCCACAAGACGGTACAAGCAACACGATTCAGCAGAAACCAACCTTCAAATCCGATCCGTCCCCAAGCTGGCAGCAGGCCACAGTCCTCTCAAGATGCTGGGACCACCACAAACCACAGTGCTGTCAGACACACAGCCATGAGGGTGATGTCCCGGGACCCATTCCCTGGGGCCTGCACTCAACAAGTGACACAACACACACACGACATCTCGTGATGCAGCAGGCTCTGTGCCAGGTGCCTCTGGCCGGCGGGAAGCTATGGTAAGTGTTCTCAGTGCCTGAAAGCCAGCTGGTGATACTCCCGCTTCGGCTGGTATTACCAGGAGGCCGCCTCACGCACGTGGAGGAGCGTCCACAGGAATGACGAATGATAGAGACTTTAATGAGATCTCAACGCTCAGCCATCATGAGACAAAGAGGCCCCATGAAAACCACTCTGCACTTTAGAGAAAAAGGAGGAAGGTTCCCTGAAGGACCACCCGAGTCAGCTGCTCCCTGCGGGCGGCAGCAGAGCTCTGGGATGCTGCGGCCTGCAGCCCTCACCTGCTTCTGCTGCGGCATTCACACCTCCTGACCCCAGGGCTGCAGCTGCCGCTCCAGCATCCACAGACACAGAAGCATCTACACAGACACGGAAGCGAGCAGCTCAGGGGTGTGCACCCGCCCCGGGGCAGGAAAGAAGCCCCTGCCAATGCTGGCTGCCCAAAGTGGGCCCATCTGTGCTGCACAGTCTGGGACAAGGGCACAGCCTCGGCTGCCAGCAGGCGCAGTTCAGGGGAGGGAGGGGCCGATGAGCTTAAATAGCACTTGTGTGGAGACAGCAACCACCAGTCAGCAGCAGATGCAGGGCAGGGTGTCCGGAGGGGTGAGGGGTACCACACCCGGGTCAGAGAGTGCACGTGGCCGGTGAGCGGGAAGGGCTGTGTGACCATGCTCCTGCCAGGATAAGCTACACCAAGACCATCCACGTGACACGACGTCGTTCCCTCACTCACTCTCCCCCGCGAAGCACCTGCTTTCCCGGTGGTGGTGCTGAACTCCAACAGGCAAATGCAGCTTCCAAAGAGCCTTTACCTGAGAACTTCTCTACTCGGCTTTTTGGATTTCTTGGCAGTTTCTACTTGTACAGGTACAACCTCAGGAACAGGTTCCTCAACAGCTGTGTCTTCGCTGCCCAGAAGAGCTGCCTGCTGAGAGAAATCCATGTCCTGCATAAACGACATGCTGCGCTTCAAAGCTAACAGCCGCTCCTGGAACCAGAAAGGACAGAGCAGCAGGGATTTACCTCTCCCTCACAGCCAGGCGCATGACGATGGGATGGGATGGGGATGGCCACAGCCTCACCTGGCCTAACAGCTAACTTTCCATGGCAGAGCAGCGGGAGGCGGATGCGGGCCTGACCCACCGCCACAGCGCGGCAGGTGCTGCACCTCAGCTTTACCTTCACCTATGTGGGACGCATGCAGCTGGCTCACGGCACAGATCTGGGAAGCCACTCAGGATGGCCAAGGAAGACAAGGATGTCCCGTCTGGATTCAGTGAGGCAGCCAAGCAAAATAAGCCCACAAGGCTGGCTGCGATCCAGCAAGATGGACACCCAGGCTTAACATCAAGAGATGCGGAACTTTCCACCAACCCTAAGTGAGACGTTACAGCTAGGTCATGAGCAAAAAGGGCGGCCAGAGAGGACGGCCGGGGACGTCTACCCTAGAGCAAAGGGGGCAACTCCATGAAGGCGGCAGTGGATGAGCATGTGTTCACTGTGAGGCTGCCTTCGCAGGGCAGAGCCCCTGCTCTCCGTAGCTCACTGCTGCCAGTGGGTCTCTTACTTTGCTCATCATCTTAAAGCCTGCGTGAAGGATCTTCTTCGCCAACTTGTAGTACACGGTATCTGGTCTATTGTACGTCATCGCGTTATCACACATCAGCTTGAAATCTGCCTGAAAAAAGGAAAGACTGACCGAGTTTGAAATGCCACACAGACAACATCAAAGTTCCAGATGACTATCATAAGAGACGATTTCACAGAACGCAAACTTGGCTCTCTGATCTAAAAACAATGTCTAAGAACTTAGATTTTCTTAGTTGCTCGTTGGTCTTGCATGAAAAATTTTATAGTGAAGAGCTGGCCAAGCCTGTAAGTACTTTCTAAGCATCACACAAACGCTGTGCGAGGAGAAAGGAGCATCACAGCCTGTGCTTCCAGCACTTCTCCAGAACATGCGCAGGAACAAGAAGCAACAATCCTATTCTTTTAAGTAAAAGTCGAGGGATAAAGGCAGGTGCGGGACACGGTGATATACTCTAGCTCTAGAATTTTTCCATGGAACACAATTTAAAATTTTGTCTACAAATAGTTCCCTCAAACTATTAGAAAAAGACTTTGTCCCTAAAAAGAAGACCCTTATTTCATAATTTATGCAAAAAATATGGAAACATCAGTATTTTATTATGATAACCAGTTTCCTCAGCGCAGGCCTCTCAAAGGTGAATACCAATATCAGGCTGGAGAGTCACCCTGGAGGCCAGCGCCCTAATGGGAATGTGCCCCTGGCACCTCACCAAGTCCTGGTGCCCGAGCCAGCAGCCCCAGGGCCCGGCCTGAGGCTGCACAGCCCCTCCCCTGAAGACCCTCACTCAGAATACTCCACGGAGTGAGCGCTGCTCCCCTGCTCACTTTGTTGCTAGGAATGAGGAGACTGGGGCCCACGGCTGGGAATACAGGGGGCTTTAGGGCATGGAGCCCTCCACAGCTGCCCTCGGGCACTGCCCGACTCTCTCCTAAGTTTCCTTTTCTCCCACTCTCCTTTCAGTCTGTTCTGTTGTGTTTCCGTGAGTCAGCAAACTCTTCAGTCAATGTATAACAAAAATATAAAAGTCAAGCTTTTCCAAAGCTAATGGAACCTAAGAGAGAAACTAACGCCCTTCCAAACTACATTAACGCCGATTTCATCAGGCTTCTATTTTGCTTTCTTCCCACGGGTTGCAAAACCAATGCTAACTTTCACAGCCGTAGAAAGAAACAGAGTTAAGAGCAAAGTATTCAGGAGACAGAAAAACTTATTATACTAAAAAAAATTAAAAGCTCAATTATTATAAGACTAAAGAATTAAAAAGAAGCATTTTTTTTTTTTTTTTGAGACAGTCTCGCTCCGTTGCTGGGCGCCAGGCTGGAGCGCAGTGGCGCAATCTCGGCTCACTGCAACCTCCATCTCCCAGGTTCAAGCAATTCTCCTGCCTCGGCCTTCCTAGTAGCTGGGACTACAGGCACATGCCACCACGCTCAGCTAACTTTCGTATTTTTTAGTAGAGACGGGGTTTCACCATGGTCTCGATCTCTTGACCTCGTGATCTGCCCGCCTTGGCCTCCCAAAGTGCTGGGATTACAGGCGTGAGCCACTGCGCCCAGCCAAGAAGTATGTTTTTTAAAATGTCTAGCCTCAAGCCATGCCACAAAGGACATCTCACTGCTTGAGACAACATGTCCTGTTCACGCCAGCACACTGAGAAAGAAAAGACAGGCTTCTACCAGCGCCGCAACAAGTTCTCATTTCTAGACCAAAGCACAGAGAGAATCCTCACAACCAATCGTTTCCTTAACGTGACATTTGTAAAGCATCGCCCAAACACAGAAACACTGGCGAATGCTCAAAAACTACAAATGACCTGAGGTGAACAAAGTTTTCGCTACACACAAATACACAGAACTAGGCCACAATTATTTCGGGCAATGAAAGTACTTACCTTAAATTCCGTAACTGACTTGTATTCATTAGCTACGATTTTGTCTTTCATGGTGCCAAAATCCATGGGATGTTTTATTATCATTGAATATCCAGGAGCAATTGCATCCGTGACAGGAAAAGCAAAAAATCCATGGGGATCTTTTCTGAAAGCAAAGACATCTTTGTGGAAAAATCTAGATTTCTAAATGATAAAAAATCTCTTACAATCTAAAAATTTGATTAAACTGATCGAATTTTGTTTCTTAAAAGTAAAAAGTTCCTAGGGTCTTTCAATTCATTGTGATAGGTATTTCAGATATGATTAAAATCCCCCCAACGTGTCCTGGCGGCTGCCATCGGCCCAGCTCTGCCTTGACTTCCCTCACCCTACTCTGATTTCAGAGTGAGCAACTGGGGAGTCTGTGAACTCTTCCTGTCCACCCCAACGGGGACCAGGAGTCACCAAGAGAAGGTGCAGGGTCTGTCTCACAGCTGACAGGGCTGGTGTGCGGAATGAGACCTCAGAAAATAAAGACAGCGCCACCCCAGCCGCCAGACACAAGCTCTTGAGAAACACCCAGGCTTACCTCTGGAGCTGGCGGAGGAAGTGCTCCAGGAGCTGCTGAATAGGTGTGCTCTCGTTTTCGGCTGACAATTTAAGGAAAAAAAAAATTGAATACAAAGACTTTGGTATCCCTTCAATAGAGAGCTCCAAGTTCACAGTATCTGTCTGCTTGGTGTCTCACAGCATTTTAAGTTCCAGCGAGAACTGGGGATACAAAGACACATCCGACTCAGCCTTGGCTCCCACGAAGCTCAGCTGGGCGGGAAAGGGCACCCGCATGTCGCGGGAGTGGTGAAAACCCCGTTATGACACCCGGTAGGCCTTACATCAACAGATGTAGTGATCCCTGACCCATGTTTTCAGCTCCTGGCACTACTCTGGGCAGGGGTGAAGGATGGCACGAAGGCTCCGAGCATAAAGCTCGATCCTGTATTCACCCATTATTATTTCACTTGAGGTGCGCTCGACATTCCACAAAAACTAATTAACTAAATGGCTGGCGTGGTGGTGTGTGCCTGTAGTCCCAGCAACGTGGGAGGCTGAGGTGGGAGGATCGCTTGAGCCCAGGGTTATCTGAGCCCAGGAGTGAATCATGACACTGCACTCCAGCCTGTGCAACAAGACCTTGTGTCAAAAATCAATTAAAAAAAGAAAATGCCTGAAGAGCAAAATGACCACAGAAACTCAGAGACCAGCAGTATTCCGGAACTTTCCTTTGGTGGGGTCAGCAGGGCTCAGATGGTTTCTGATGTTCTGAACGACTGCAGCACTAGCCTACCACTCCCTGAGGTCCCATGGCCCAAATCCCAACTGTCCCAGTTTCCCCACAATCCGGGAACCACTAGATGCTGACAGTCACCTGGAAGAGACACCGCTTGTCTTAGGTACAAATGCCTCATCACTGTGAGCCGTGCACACTAAGGTTGGAGACAAGGAGAAGCCAGAGGGCAAGCCCTTATCGGCTGGAAATTCCAGCCAAATGCCATCCTTGGCAGCTGGTGCCCAACACAGAAATTCTACGGAAGGTCTCCAACTCCCTTTGCCTCAGCCTATGGTCACTTTCAGCTTCAGACCCACTCTTTGGGCCTCCAGGTCCCTTCTTCCAAGGGGACTACCTGCGTTTTCACTGACATGCATCTCTCTTGCCAGTCTGACCCTGTGCGGCAACTCTTTCGACGCTGTTCTGTTTGGTGCCAAGTGCGGACAAAACCAAACTTTTAGACCCAGGGCTGGCAAACTTTTTACGTAAAGGCCAGAAAAAAAACAGTCTAAGCTTTGCTGGTCACATATGACTGATCTCTGTGGATATGCCTTTTTCTTTCTTTTTACAAGCCCTTAAAAAACATAGAAACCATCCACAGCTAACGAGTTAAAAAACAAACCTCAATGGCACCAGCAGTCACCAGCCAAGCCTTGCTCTAGACATCCAAAGACACCAGAGGAAACCTCAGATCCAGAGGACAGCTGGAATGAGGCCCCGGAAATGCCAGTCCTCCTCCCTCCCATGCTTCTCCCCACGCAAGAGGACACGGTGCCGACCCCTAATTTACAACGAGGAGCAGTGAACACCAGGAGTCTCTAAAAGCCGACCCTTGCCTGGCTGTGTCCGGCAGGCTCGGATGGGCCGATCTGGGGGCGGCTCCACCTCCACCTTCTTCCCGGGATCAAAGTCGTCAGCCTCTCCCTCCGTGTCGCAGTGCTCCCGCTCTCGCTTCCGCTTCTTCTCTTCCTGGGAGGCAGAGTCAAGGGAGTGAGGGACAGGAGTAGGTGGGAGCCAGACACCTCCACCCAATCCCCCCTCAGTTCTCCAGAAGGATAGAGCTAAGGGAAAGCCCCTCCTCACACTGGGCTCCCTCATCACAAGAGACCCAGGCAGCTATGGAGACGCCCCTTGGTGACCCTCCTCACAGAGACCCGGGCAGGGTCTGCAGAGGAACCACATACCAGGGTCCTGGAACTGAGCCTATTGGCCTCAACGGTTTGCATTCTGCTCCCCACGGACCCCTCCTCCGCCACGCAGGTGCACTCTGCCTGCTTCCTGGGACCTGCTCCCCGCAGGCGGGTTGGGGTCCCCGGGCTGCTGCTCCATTACCTTTCGCTTCCTCCTCTCCTCATCATCCAGATGCTTCTCCTTCTCGGACTTCTTCTTCTTCTTCTTCTTCTTTTCTTTGTGTCTCTCTCGCTCATGGTCTGACCTGTCATCATAGTAACTGGAGTCGTGGCCGGATCCTGAGAGCTCAGTCACTTCGCTTCCTCCGACCTTGAGGACCAGCTTCAGGGGCTTCTCCAGGGGCTTGTCGGCGTAGTCTGCAGACACAGACGGAGTTTCATCGCCCACTGAGGCGCAAACGCCCCCCAGCCACGCAACACGTGAGGGGGCCAAGGGAAAAGGCCTCCCTCAGGAGCACAGCGGGGCTGCCGCCCATCGGGGAAAGCCAGAAGGGAAGACCCCGGGGGTGCCACAGTGCCTGCATGTCGCTGCCTCCTTTTCTCCCTTCCCCTGCACAGGGAGCTTTAGCTCTCTTTCGAGCCAGTGTCCTCACGGGGGAGGCCCTGTGGGATGTTGTTCACTTCCCTCGTCCAAGAAGATCCGTGAATCAGGAGGAACCTGGAACCCCGGGGCCCGATCTCCCTCCCAGAAACCGCCGGCACCGTGGTTCACCTGGGCCTGACTTCCCACCTGCGCCCGTGCTGCCCGCTGACACCCACGGAGCTGCTGCGGGAACTAGGCAGAGGAAAGGCGGGAGAAAGGGCGGCCGAGCTTCTCCCTGAGCGCCCCACAGGAGCCCGCACGGACGCTGCCCTGGTCTCCGGGCCCGGGGAGGGTGGGCCTGCAGCCCCCAGCCCGGAACCCCTCCCAGAAACGCAGGCGCGCGGCAGGAACCCTCGCGCGAGCCCGGTACCCTGCCCGAAACCCCAGGCCCCCCTCCCGCGTGCCCGGAACGCCGACCCCGTGGCCCGG
>NW_016107882.1:983351-983941 GCF_001604975.1 Cebus imitator | reverse complement strand
CCCGACCCCACCCCAGGGCGCTGACCCGGCCCCACTGGACCCCAGCCACACCCCGACCCGATCCTGGCACACTGACCCAACCCCACCCCAGGGCGCTGACCCGGCCGACCCCACCCCAGGGCGCTGACACGGCCGACCCCACCCCAGGGCACTGACCCAGCCCACCCGATCCCTGTGCTCAGGATCCCAGCTCACGGCTGAGCCCCCGTCTGACCGACCCCAGCCCGCTGACCTGGCCCTGGCCCTGCCCTGCTGTTCCCCAGTGTAGTGAGCTGGCCATGAGTCCCACGTTGGAGGACAGGCTGGCCGCCTTACGGAGAGCTCAGCCGAAAGTTGGGTTGTTATTTTTTGAGCCAGTGTTTTTCAGACCCTTTAATTGTGTCCCGTTCCTCACAGATATTAAGCTTGTAGGGTTCAAAGCAAATCCCACTCACTTGTGACCAAGCCAATTCATGGTATGGTGGGGCCTGCAGGCTGTGCTGCTACCTGGAGGGTGGACCGAGGTCAGGTGAGACCCTTCACAGACCCCCTCATGTCCGTGGAGGGTGGACCGAGGTCAGGTGAGACCTTCACAGACCCCCCTCATGTCC
>NW_016107882.1:979702-982866 GCF_001604975.1 Cebus imitator | reverse complement strand
ACCCCCCTCATGTCCGTGGAGGGTGGACCGAGGTCAGGTGAGACTGCCAGTCTCAGAGGGGATGCAGAGAAAGAGAGCTTTCCTTTAACAGAACAGCTGTCGACTGGGAACTTTCTAGGTGCTGGAGTTCAGACACCTCAGTGCAATTGTACCAGGGCCCAGAGACACCTGCACAAAGCCCCACCACAGCCTTGTGACACCTACATGAACACCTTAGGGCCCAGAGACACCTGCACATAGTGCCACCACAGCCTGGAGACACCCAAGGACAGCCACATGTGGGCTCAGACGCTAGGCATAATCACATCAGAGCACAGCTGCACCTAGAGGACACCTGTACACAGCTGCAGCAGAGTTCATAGACACCTGCATGCAACCACACCATGCCTTGCGGTCACTGCCTTGTAGGGTGCTGGGATGAATGCAAAGGGGCCACATATCACCTGCCTGGCTCTGAGGGGCCTGTCCAGGAGGGCTCAGGGGGAGGCAGACATTGAGTAGAACCTAAAGAGTGACTGCAGCTGATGAGCCCAATAAGCTGGGACCGTGCACGGCGGGCACAAAGGTGAGATCCAGGACCAGGTCACTGTTGTGGAAAGGGGAGCTATCAGGAGTACAATGGCAAGGTGGGCTGCAGGGAGCACTGGATGCCAAGCTTAAAGCATTAGGTTTTCTCAGCACGAATCACAGGACTCCAGGCCTGACTCCACAGCTGTGAATTTCTTTACTAGCAAAAGCCAACGTTTTTTGGGTGCTTACTATGTGCCAGATATCATCCTAAACACTTTGAATGTATTAATGACTCTTCACAGTGCATAGCAAGAACTCTTACTGTTGTTCCATTTTTCTAACTGGAAGCTGAGGCACAGCTTCCTCAGGGCACAGCTGGTAGAGGCCCCACAGGCAAGGGGTGGCCCTAGATTTGGCCCCCAGGCAGGCCAGCTCCAGCCTGTCCTCTTAACTACCGCACCTTCTTATGTGTTGTCTAAGTTTCTGAGAAACACTAATTTGAACATCTTGTTTTTGAACTAAGATCTTTTATGCGTGCCTTGGTTTTGGTCTGGTTTGTTTTTAGCACTGCAAAGAAAGAAGACATAAAGCTGAGTGTTAGAAAGCTACTCAACAGACATAATATCGTGTTTGGTGATTACACATGGACTGAGTTTGATGAACCTTTTTTGACCAGAAATGTGCAGTCTGTGTCTATCGTTGACACAGAATTAAAGGTTAAAGACTCACAGGTAAGTCAGTAATTTGCTGGGCCAAGTAACAGTTAGCTGAATACAAAGGCTGTGTCATGAATGTCTTTTGCTGTTTTCATAGCATATTGTCAGAAACAGGTTCACGTATCTGTGGGTCTGGGTGGCTAGAACTGGTTCTTTTCTCACCATCTGTTGGGAGCCAGGTGCTGGGAGTAGGAAGTGGTCCTGACGTCAGGGTGCTCTCAGCACAGCAGGGGACAGACTGGGAACCAAGAACGAGAATGCAGCACTGTAGGACAGTGGGCTGTGCCGGGGAGGCCTGTGTATTGTGTCTCATTCTTCCAGAGAACATATATTTATGAAGTGCTCAGTGTGTGCTAGGGCCGTCGGAGGTGTGGGGGCTCCAGAGATGAGGAGGTGGCATCGGAGGCGTGGGGGCTCCAGGGATGAGGAGGTGGCATCGGAGGTGTGGGGGCTCCAGAGAGCAGGTCTTCATCTCATCCCACGCATGGCCACCTCCCCCACCATCTGAGTTCGTGTGTGGGGTTAGAGGAGCTTTGTGTGAGGGCGTGGATGCACTGGGGCAGTCCTGGCACCGGTATAAAAAGGCCTGCAATGTATTCGTGAGGAAGAAGTATCACTTCCGTGTGCATCCCTGCCCTGTAGGGGACAGCAGTGCAGGACAGGCTTGGCACTAAATTCCGCCCGCGAGGTGGACCTCCTCAGTCATATGCTGGGGTGCGTGTTTGTTCGTGGTCACTGAGAGCTGATGCTCCATGGGTTCAGCCAGTCTGAGGGAAGGAGGAGCTTCCCACACTGGTATGGACGGATGGACAGCTAGCTGGAGGGCGCCGGGGATGCCCAGGGAACGTTGTAATGTCCTCTTTGGCTGCAGATTCACTTGTAAGAATTTTTCTTGGCTGATAATTCTGCAATTTCGTGGGTCTTTCTGAACAGATGCTTGTTAGATATTGCTATTAATAGCCAGCAATTTGAAATATTTTAACTGTCCACCAGAGATCAGTTACTAACTATAAGAATTCCACACATCTGCATCATGTCCAATATAGCCATAAAGAAAAATGAGATAGATTTCTATCTGCTGGCATAAACATTTCTCTGAGTAATAACAAACACAAAAAGACACAAGTTAGGAACCTGGTGGGTGAGGTGGCTCATGCCTGTAGTCCCAACACTGGGAGGCAGATGGAAGGATCACTTGAGGCCAGGAATTGGAGACTGGCCCAGGGAACATAGCAAGACCCTGTCTCTAAAAAGTGTTTTAAAAAATTAGCCAGTGTTGGGGGCGCACACACCTAGTGCCAGCTACTCAGGAGGCTGAAGGTGGGGGGATCACTCACTTGAATCCAGGAATGTAATCTTGCTGTGAGCTGTGGTCTTGCCACTGCACTGTAGCCTGGGAGACAGAGCAAGATCCTGTCTCAAAAAATAGCTTAATTAAAAAAAAAAAAACAAAAAAACCCTTGTGGTGAAAGTCAACTGAGATGGTTTCTAGACTCCAGTGACATCCCAGAGGTTGGACTTAGGCACTTTCTTTATCCAGGAAGTGGGTGTAGGGCCCAACAGGCGAGGGATGGCTATACACTTTTAAAAGAGCTAATCCTCAATCTGAAGTAAATTCACAGCCTTCTTATCTAATCTGAAACTACTTTTTATTATAATACACATTCAGTTTTTATTTGTGGACCTTAATGTCTAATTCATATGGGTAGAAATGAGTGAGATACCTTAAATGTGTGTAGGTTAATGTGGCTTTTCTCTCATTATAGCCCATTGATTTGAGCACCTGCAAGGTTGCACTTCACATCTTCCAGCTGAATGAAGATGGCCCCAGCAGTGAAAATCTGGAGGAAGAGACAGAAAACATAATTGCAGCAAATCACTGGGTTCTGCCTGCAGGTATGGGGGTGATGCTGAAGTGCAGAGTGTGAGGGTGAGGAG
>NW_016107882.1:968062-978362 GCF_001604975.1 Cebus imitator | reverse complement strand
GCGGGGGTGATGCTGAGGTGGGGGGTGATGGTGAGACTTGGGGTGATGCTGGGGCGCGGGTGTGATGGTGAAATGTGGGGTGTGATGGCACGGCGTAGTGTAGGCTGAGGTCAGAGGACTGCATACTCCCTGCCGTGTCAGTGTTCCAGGGCGTAGTTATTTGTCCCTTTGTTCTGTTGGATTTTAGAATGTTTTATCTCTTATGAAATGGAAAGTAGATCAGAACAGAGGAAAGTAAAGATTTCCAGTGTGGGACCATACGGTTCCTTTGGGTGGGTTCCTCAGAGCCACGGCCAACAGACAGTGCCCGTGTGCTCTTCTCACGTGCTCCCTTCTGTCTTCTTTATGCTTTTTCGTGGGCAGGGCTGATGGGCTCTAGCAGGCAGGGACCAGGGCTGAATTCCGTCATTGTGTGGAGAAACCGGGTGGATTTAGTGTCTGAGCTTGTGTTGAAGCATGGGCTCACAAAAGACAATTATCAGTGGTCATGATCATAAATTTTATGATGTGTCGTGTACCACAATAAAAATGGATAGTTTAATGAAAACATTATATGTGGGGATTATAATACACATAAATGTAAAATATGTGACAACAGTATCGCAAAAGATGGGTAGGAACTTATCTAGAGTTTTTTAAAAAGACCATTGCGCGTGATAACGAGACATTAAGCGTAATTCTTTGACTCCATCCAATTGTCTGCCAAAAGTTATACGTGACTGGCGTTTGTTTTGCATCTTTGATTTTAATAAAAATTAAAATTTGAAGAAAAATGTGCAGAATTGGCACTTTCCTGCAATCACAATTGTAGCCTTAGCTTGTGCGGCGCAGTGGGAAGCCCAGGCCTAGGCTCAGGGCGACGAATGGTGGGTGTCATTGCCTGCGTTCCTGAAATCAGGTCTTTGTTTTATTCTGTCATAGCTGAATTCCACGGGCTTTGGGACAGCTTGGTGTATGATGTGGAAGTGAAATCCCATGTAAGTTGCTGTGCCTTTTCCCAGAATGCCCTGTTATTTGAAGAAGAACCGTTACTGTTTTGCTCTCCAGCACCCCTGAGCAACTTGATTCAGATGTGTTTTGGGGAACCCTGTCTGCTGGCAGCTCTTGTCCTGGACGTCTGTCCTCTAGGATTGCTCCAGAGTAGAGCTGGCCTCTGGGCAGCGCCCTGCGGGAGAAGAGGGCAAGGGAGAAGGGGAAGGCAAATTAGAGAGCTGAACCTTCTGGAGATGGGAGGAGGGAAGGTGAGCAGGCCTGGTCCGCACGGAGGAGGGCCAGTGTGTCTCAACCCCTGCATCCTCTTTGTTGGGACTTTAAATAAAAGTGGTCATTTTGTTTCTCTTCTTATATTTATAATAGCAGCAGACCGTGTTTTTCCTCTTACCTTTTTGAGGCACCTTCTCTTGTGAAATGAGCACTTGGAGGTGATGATCTCTTAGGAGGCAGCCTTGCTCCCTTGCTCCCTCTTCTCATGTACAATCGAGCCCTGGGGGCACATTTGTTGGGAACCCTGCCTTGTGGGTACCCTTACATAGTTTTTTTCTTTTTCTTCTGTCAGCTGCTTGATTATGTGATGACGACGTTACTGTTCTCAGACAAGAACGTCAACAGCAACCTCATCGCCTGGAACCGGGTGGTGCTGCTCCATGGTAAGGCATGCCGGCTTTTATTCGCCGAGATAAGGCACACAAATTCAGCCTTCACTCTTCCTTTGTCCTTCTGCAAGGAGTTACAGGCCTTTGTTTTCTGAAGGAGCCAGAGCTGTCCTGGAACGTCCCTCTCTGTGCAGCAGATCCAGCTCTTGACACTTGGGGCATTTATTTTGTTTTTTTGTTTTTTGTTTTTTGTTTTTGAGACGGAGTTTTGCTCTTGTTGCCCAGGCTGGAGTGCAACGGCGCGATCTCGGCTCACCG
The DNA here is from genome assembly GCF_001604975.1 of Cebus imitator. Classification (NCBI taxonomy): domain Eukaryota; kingdom Metazoa; phylum Chordata; class Mammalia; order Primates; family Cebidae; genus Cebus; species Cebus imitator. The sequence goes on along the minus strand of NW_016107882.1, from coordinate 976,452 downwards.
CAACCTCCGCCTCCTGGGTTCAGGCAATTCTTCTGCCTCAGCCTCCTGAGTAGCTGGGATTACAGGCACGCACCACCATGCCCAGCTGATTTTTTGTATTTTTAGTAGAGACGGGGTTTCACCATGTTGACCAGGATGGTTTCGATCCCTTGACCTCGTGATCCACCCGCCTCGGCCTCCCAAAGTGCTGGGATTACAGGCGTGAGCCACTGCGCCCGGCCTGTATTTTTTTTTTTTTTTTGAGATGGAGTCTTCCTCTGTTGCCCAGGCTGGAGTGCAATGGCCCAGTTTCGGCTCAATGCAACCTCCACCTCCTGGATTCCTTCTGGGTTCCAGCAACTCTCCTGCCTCAGCCTCCCAAGTAGCTGGGATTACAGGCATGTGCCCCCACACCCGTCTGAGTTTTGTATTTTTAGTAGAGACAGGGTTTTGCCATGTTGATCAGGCTGGTCTCGAACTCCTGACCCCAGGTGATCCACCCACCTCAGTCTCCCAAGGTGCTGGGATTACAGTTGTGAGCCACCGCGCCGGGCCTTTGGGGCATTTATTACTTGGCACTTCATCAAGTCATCCTGTGGGGGCCGCATTCCAAGACGTTCCTCAGATGCCACAGACGTGGAACACGGATAGTACTGAACCCTACGTAGACTTTTCCTATACGTACGTTCCTGTGATAAAGCTTAATTTATAAATCAGGCACAGTAAGAGAGCCACAGTAATGACTAGTAGGAAAAGGGAGTCATTGTAACAACTCATTAAAGTTATTTTAAACTTATGAATTGTTTATTTTTAGAATTTTCCATTTAATATTTTTGGACTGCGGGTGACTGCAGGTAACTGAAACCTTGGAAAGATGGGGGGGGCGATTGTGTTATTAAACATTTCCAGTAATTCTGCCTTGTTTCCCCAGCTGATTGTAACTGTTTAGGACAGCAGTGCCTCATATTTCTTTGTAGTGCTCAGAGTTTTACTGTGTGTGGAGTAAGCTGAAAAAGCCGTATTTTAAAGAAATTCTGTCTGGTTCTTCTCGGGAGAAAAGTTTGACGGTTTGTTGTTTTGTTTTGTTTTCAATATCACTGGGTAGAACAGTGACGCGGGAACTGAGTGGACTCGAGAGAACCAAACTGTAGGAAAGCATTAAACAGAAGCTCGAAGAATACTTGGCTTCTTTACACGGTTAAGATTGCGTGATGGCATGATCTTAACAAGGTTCTTTTAAAGAGCAGATATCCCCAGCACACTGTCCTCGTAACACCGTCAGAGTCAGCAGCCAGCTACTTTCATTAGTGAAGTCGGTTGTTTCCGTTTGGAACCAGTTATGTATTTTCTCATTAATTGTTGAAAATGCTTGCACAGGGCCAGGCACCATGGCTCACACCTGTAACCCTAAAACCTTGGGAGGCCAAGGCAGGTGGATCACCTGAGGTCAAGAATTCCAGACCAGCTTGGCAAACATGGTGAAACCCTGTCTTTAAGTACAAAAATTAGCCAGGCGTGGTGGCATGCGACTGTAATCCCAGCTACTCGGGAGGCTGAGGCAGGAGAATCACTTGAACCTGGGGGCGGCAGTTGCAGAAAATCAGAGTTGCGTGTCTCCGTTTTCTGTTAGATACTTTCTTTTTCCACGTCGGTCACCCCACAGCTTCTGTGAGGCATCGTGCTGGGGGATGCTTGGCAGGCAGACATGCAAGGAGAGCGCTGGCCCCCACCACTCTTCAAGTTTAGTGTGGGGTCTGAGCCCACTGAGAACTGCCTGTAGGAGAGGGTGGTTCTGGGGGTGACAGGAACAGAACTCGTCAGTGCCTGAGGAGGGTGGGACCCCTCCACCTCCATTGATCAGGAAGGGTGTGTTGGACCTCTGAAAGATGCTTTGATGAGTGGATTTCGTAGAGAAAGTGTGGGGACAAGGACAGGTGTCGGCAAAGACGTAGGCTAGAAAATGCAGTGGTCACTCCAAGTGCTGAGTGGGACTGCAGGCCGCGAAGCTGTGAGCAGTGCCGGGGTAGGGAGGCGATGGAGGCTGGGACCAGAAATACGAGTGAGTACAAATCAGAAAGAAAGAGGGGGAGTCCTAAGTGTATTGGTCATATTGTGTAGCGTTTAAGCTTCTAAGCAGACTTTACTGTAGTAATAATGTTAATAGCTTTTCACTGTATTCTTTGTATTCTGTGGATAATGCAACTTACTATTGTTTTAAGAAGTTTGTTGCAGCACTGACTTACAAATATGTTTGCTTGGATCTTTGTCACAGGTCCTCCTGGCACTGGAAAAACATCACTGTGTAAAGCGTTAGCCCAGAAATTGACCATTAGACTTTCCAGCAGGTAACTTCCACTCATTGGTGAGAGGAGAGGCGTGGGAACGGGATATCTAACAGAAGGTCCTATTGTTTTTCTAAATCATTTCACACAGATAATAGGTTCTTCTCCTTCAGCGTAAGTCAGTTGAGTCTTCTGTATTCACCATAGTTTTGAGTATGATTTCAGTCTTTGAAGATTTGAGACTTACCTGATTGCCAGCACGTGGTCTCTGCTGGTGAATTGCTTCAGAAGACTGTGCTTTCTGCCCCTTGCTGGATGGAGTGTTCTGCAGATTTCTCAGTAGCTTTGCTGATTTTCTGTTCTCCTGTTTTATCCATTGCTGAGAGAAGAATGTTAAGTCTCTCATTATGGATTTGTCTTTTCCTCTGGAGTTCCGTCTGGGGCTCTCTGTCTTCATCACATTTGGAAAATATCTGGTCACTGTTTCCTCGCCGAATTTCCTCGCCCTCCCCTTTGTCTGAGAGTCTGTCTGTTTCATGTTAAACTGCCCGATGTTCCACAGGACATTCATGTGCTCTTTCTTTTTTTGTTTTTTTTTTCAGCTTTTTAGAAATATCCATGTTTTGTTCGAAAGTTTCTTTTGCTGTATTTTCAAGTTGACTGATTTTCTACATCATCTAGTCTGCTTTTAATTGCATTCAGTGAAGTTTTCGTTTCTGGTAGTGTATTTTTTGGCTACAAATGTTCAATTTTGCTCTTTTTATATTTTTCTTTCATTACGCTCGTGTTAAAATCTTGAACAGCTTACAGCTGTTTTAATGTTCTGTCTGCTAGTTCCATCGTGATTGTCATTTCTGATTCTGTTTCTTTTGACTGGTTTTTCTTCTGGTTATGGGTCACATGGTTTTGCTTCATTGGCACGTTAAGTGGTGTTTGATTAGGTGCTGAACGTTGTGATTTGAAGTGTTTGGATTTTGTCTTCCTTTAGTGAGTTTTGGGTTTTCTGTTGGGCATTTCCATTACCTGTGATTAGGTCTGATCCTTTGAGGTTTGTTTTTTTAAGCTTTGTTGGGGGGCGGTTAGGTTTAGTGTTAATACTAAACTGTGGTCCTCTCAGGTCTCCACTGAGTGCGCTGAAGGATCCGTGAGCACTCTGCACCCTGGTGGTTGGAGTGTGCACTCCTCCCAGCCTGTGTGAGCTCACGGATCCACAGGCACCCTTTACACAGCTGCATGGGCTGTCCCCTGCTCACACACACCTGAGTGTTCATCCAAGACACCAGGGACATCTGAGGATTCCCGGACACTCCTCTGAGATCTTTCTTCGTCTTTGCTTCCCCTTTGGAATTCTGTTCTGCAGCCTTCAGTCACCTCAGACTCCCTGAACTCCTTGTCTCCCCGCCTCAGCAAGTAGCTGTGCTCCACCTGGGCTCCCTCCCAGCAGAAAGCCAGGAGTCCCAACTCAGGAGCCCCAGCCCTCACTGCTACATACGGTTTCATTCATTTTGCTAGGTTTTCTCATTGTTTAAGATTAGGTGGTAAATCTGCTTCCTGTTACTCCAGTATGACTAGAGGAAATCTCGTGAGGTTTAATTGCATATACATACAATTTATTCCGCAGAGATGTCCTGTAAATGTTTTTACCTTGGGAAGTTCTTTATTTTGACCCCTTCGGTTATGTTTAGTAGCTTGCCCTTTGTTTTCACATGTTGAAATACGCGTGTGTTTCCAGGATCTCCAGGGGCGTCCTGGCATGGTGGCTCATGCCTGCAATCAAAGCACGTTGGGTTGCTGAGGCAGGTGGATCACTTGAAACCAGGAGCTTGAGAGCAGCCTGTTCAACATGGAGAAACCCTGACCCTACAAAAAGTACAAAACCTTAGCTGGGCTTGGTAGCACACACCTGTGGTCCTAGCTGCTTGTGAGGCTGAGGCGGGAGGATCACCTTGGCCCAGGAGGTCCAGGCCGTGGTGAGCCTGGGTGATGGGATAAGAAAAGAATAACCAAAAAAGATCTTTAGGGGCAGAGAGGGAAACCCAAGAGAAGGAAAATGTGATTTTAAGGAATATAACTTTTTCCAGTACAGAGATCTGGAAATGTACATTGGTTTTATGGCTTAGAAATGGCAAAAGGAAGCCTTAGCAAGCTTTTGTTCCTGACTCTGTTAAAGAACCAAAATGTTTTATAATTAATTTTGTTTAACATTCAACTCAGTCTTTATTTTGTTAGATTTTCTGTATCTCTCCCCTGTTTTATAAACAGTATGAGTAAATGGTCTCTTTTTCATGTGGAATGCTAGTGATGCTTTCTGAAAGTAGTTCTTTTTCTTTTGTGGACTTCTGAGCTGGAAGAAGCTGAAAAGAGGACCTGGGAGTCAGCTTCTCTCTGGCCTCAGTCTTCTCGGGTGATGTAGTCAGTGGCTGAGCGCATCCACGTCTGTCTGCAGTCTTGTGAAGGGATGGAGGAATGTTCTGGGTTCCGGTCAGTCTGTGTGTGTTGAGGTTAACTTTAGGCCACCTGAGCATTCCTGAGCTCTCGGGTCCGTGCCAGAAAGCAAATTATCATGCTCTTCAGGGTTCTGTGGAAGGAGGGAAAAATGCTCAGCTCCTGCCGAAAGCTCTCGATGTTTCTATTTTGTATTGTTTTGCATATTACATAAGTACTGGTAATTCTTTTTAAACATAGAAATATAATTTATAAGTGGATTTAAAATGGGAGAGTTTATTCTTTAACTCAAGTAACTTAATTGGTACAGTCTAGAACTATTGATTGACTCTTGTTAGACTGTTTCATAATTATTCAGTACACAGAAGGCCAGATTCCTCAGCTCTTCGTCAGTAACTGTAATTCCCCAGATACTGGGCCCTCGAGATGTTGCCTTCACACGCACGAGTGGCTGCCGCGGAGGATGCCGTAGGACTGATGAGTAATTTTCTCAACTCCTTTTTTATATCCCAGGTACCAGTATGGCCAATTAATTGAAATAAACAGCCACAGCCTCTTTTCTAAGTGGTTTTCAGAAGTAAGTATTATATATTAATTGTAGGTGTCTAGATTACCAACTGTGTAGCTAAAAAAATGTCTTGTATGTTAGACAAATCCTCCTCCAGAAGTTTCAGCAGAGAACCAGGTGGGATAGGAGGGTGCGGATGGGGGCTGACTGTGATCAGAGAAGGTTCCGGAGCTGGGGCCTGGGGACGCTTGCTTGGTCCTCCCCAAACCTCTGACTGGATGGGACAGGGCATTCGACGGACTCTCAGGAGGTCAGGCCTGCACTCTTGGGGACTGCAGCCCTGCCACGCACATCCTTGGTGCCGTGCACCCCAGTGCTGTCTGTGAGCTGAGCGGGGTCAGACAGTGACATGTCAGGTGACCCTTACCTCTGAGGAGCTGTGCCCAAGTCACCTGGCGTCTGCATGTCCCTCTGGTGAGGTGAAGTGAGGTGGGACCTGGCTCATTGTGAGGAGAGCACCCCAGCCTGTTTGCATCTGTCGTCTGTCTCTTTCCTCATCAGAGAGGACAGACAGGTGAGCAGAGGTCCAGGCTGCCCTCACTGTGCCACCCCAGACAGGTCAGGTGTGAACTCAGGGCTCAGCACCCTGGCATTCAAATTAGAGCAGGGGAGTGTTAGGCAGACCTCCTCCCACGCCACCCTCAGGTGTCAGCACCCTGGCATTCAAAGCAGAGGGGAAAGTGGTAGGCAGACCTCCTCCCATGCTGCCCATGCCACCCTGGCTTCTCTGACTTAGGGAGCTTTCTGAGGGGCCGTCAGGAGACAGTGGGCTTGTGGGGACAACTGGGGCCGCAGGCCATGTCAGGGTCCCCTGTGCCCCTGGCAGTGTGGTCCCTGTACATTGATGCTAACAGGGTGTTTTGGTTCCAGAGCGGGAAGCTGGTCACCAAGATGTTTCAGAAGATTCAGGATTTGATTGATGATAAAGACGCTCTGGTGTTTGTGCTGATTGATGAGGTAGGCGTTTCCAGACAAGGAAATTCATGACAGAATCGCCGATTGCTGTTGTGGGGACACAGCCTGCTCCTGATGCTCCTGGCCTCCGCCTCACACGGCCAGGCCGCCCTCCAGCCCTCCCTGCGCTGGATGCCTTTCCCCAGCATCCACAGGCGAGGCGTGGGAAACCCACTCATTCACTTTTTCACAGGTGCCGGGCCCTGTCCTTTTTGACCCCCTTGCTCCATCCCCACAGGTGGAGAGTCTCACAGCCGCCCGAAACGCTTGCAGGGCGGGCACCGAGCCGTCAGATGCCATCCGCGTGGTCAATGCCGTCTTGACCCAGATTGATCAGATTAAAAGGTAACCAGGACACACAGCGATTTTCCCTGTGACGTGATAGAGAAGTTTGTTCCAAAGAAACGCATGAAAAGTGCGCAGCCGTAGGTCTTCGTGCCCAGCTCTTTACCTAAAGTGCATTTGGCATTGAGCATCGGTGCCTTTTCCACCTTGGAGGCAGATTATCATAAACGCTTTTTAAAGAGATTGTTTTTAGTTTGTTAAAAATGTGAAAAAAAACGGGCATGGTAAGAATTTTACGTAGCACAGAAAAGCATGAAAGGAAGAACTGCTGTGTTCCGGCCTTAGTGTCAGCACCAGCCAGTGCTGCCTGTAGGTGATCACAGCTGTGCCCTGCTGGCCCAGGGCAGAGAGCCTCGTGGGCGGATGTCCACATCTCCACAGTGCAGCCTCGCAGGGCCAGGGCCTTTTGTCAGCGTAAAGCCCACATTTGATCAAGCCCGGGGAGGGACGGCCACATGCCAGAGCCTGTCTGTCCCTGTGTGGCGCTCAGCCAGGACTCAGGTTCCTTCTCTCAAGTGCTCTTTCTGCCCTCAGGGTGCCTGGTGAGTCCAGGGCATTCTCAGAAGCTGGACAGTTGAGTGTGGGGTGACCACAAACTGAACTGTGCAGAGGAATGTTTTGTTCAGGCCTTCACCACTGTCTCACCACAGGGAGCGTCTCCGGCTTCCTGAGAAGTGCTTGTTTGGGGTCAGCTGCAGGAGAGTGCAGGTCCTGGAGGGGGCTCGCCTGCCTCTTGCATGCTTCTCCTTGCGTCCACTTCCTTCTCTCCCGGCTTATCCTTCAGTCTGCAGTGATCTGGCTCCTACCCCTGCCACAGCCCCACAGCCCCCCGTTCACATGAGTGCTCACTTCTCTCTTCCTGGAACTTGGCACAGCGCTGTCGCCCTGATGGCCCATCCCTGAATCTCTTTGTGCCTCCCTCCCCGGCCTCCTTCTCAGCTTACACTGTGCTGGCATCTCTCCGCAGGGAAGGGTCTACACGGCCTGTCTGTGGCCTCCTCTCCTGGCATGCGTGTGCTCCTGGCATGTACCCCTTTCCTCCAGTGTCGGTCAGGGTTCTGTAGGGGGTATCCCAGACCTGCATATTCACCTGTGACCATACATCACCGCTTTGATGCCCGACGCACCAGGCACACTCCCACGCTGCTTCCTGGGATTCCGCATTACAGCAGTGCCCTCACTGTGCACCCCCACTGCAGCCAGAGGATGGAGGTCACCATGACCCCTCCTTCCCAGCAGTCACAAGGGCATGTGGCTCAGGAAGAAGCAAGGAGACACTCTTGCCTCTTGACCTCATTCCCTCGTTTTCCTGGTTCCAGCCCCTCTCTAGAGGACTCTGCCTGTCCCCCAGCAAGCCTGTCCATGCCTTCATCTCTGGAGTGTCAGCCCCTGGGTAGTGATCTCCAGGCCTAGGCCTCCCTCTGGCTCTTCCTGCAGCCCCACTCTCCTGGTGCTGGACTGAGCAGCTGTGAGCTCAGTCGACCTCTGTACCTTGTTCTTCTGCCAGGGACCCACGTGCTCCCTGCCCTGCCTTTGCTTTGCTCACCCCTGCTCACAGGCACAGGGCCTGCCCTCACTTGGCCAGGGTCTAGATAAAGCTGGCTTTCCCCAGGCTCTCCCATCACTGAGCACCCTGCTCTACCACATGCCCAGGAGGTGGCGCTGCCGCACATGCAGCCAAGCCCCACCAGGTGGGTATGGCGAGCTGCCCAGGGCACCGTGTGCCCGCTCTGCTGCTGCTACACGTGCAGCCAAGCCCCACCAGGCCTGCACAGCGAGCTCCCAGGGCACCGTGTGCCCGCTCTGTGCTGCTGCCT
>NW_016107882.1:963937-966939 GCF_001604975.1 Cebus imitator | reverse complement strand
GGCCTGCACAGCGAGCTCCCAGGGCACCGTGTGCCCGCTCTGTGCTGCTGCTACACATGCAGCCAAGCCCCACCAGGCCTGCACAGCGAGCTCCCGGGGCACCGTGTGCTTGCTCTGTGCTGCTGCCTCATGTGCAGCCAAGCCCCACCAGGCCTGCACAGTGAGCTCCCCAGGGCACCATGTGCCCACTCTGAGCTGGCTTGTGCTGAGCCCTTGGGGGACATCCGTCAACAGACCAGACAACAGGGGCTCTCTCTGTGGAGTTTAGACCTAGAGGGGAGAGCAGACTGTGGATGCGGTAAGTGATCCAGCTCCACAGTGTGTCCAGGGATGATGAGTGGCCGTGCCCAGGTGGTGGTGGGCACCAGGACGTACAGTAGGTGGCACAGTCAGGGACGTGCTGCAAAAGTGAGATCTTGACCAAGGTTGAAGGCAGCGAGGGAATGAGCCAAGTGGGGCTCAAGGAGCAGCTCAAGCAAAGGCCAGGTGGGGTCTGCTTGGCCTGCGTTGGTGCACAGCCCTCCTCCTCCCTGTCGGCAGCCTGCAGGCCATCACCCTGCCGACCCCCTCACCCAGTGGGCAGGGTAGAATCGGGTCACCGACAGCCACGCTGACTGTGGTCCTTGCTTCTCGGCCAAATAGGCATTCCAACGTGGTGATTCTGACCACGTCTAACATCACCGAGAAGATCGACGTGGCCTTCGTGGACAGGGCTGACATCAAGCAGTACATCGGGCTGCCCTCTGCAGCGGCCATCTTCAAAATTTACCTGTCTTGTTTGGAAGAACTGATGAAGGTACCTTTATTTTTTTTTCTCCTGATAAGTGATTTTTTATGTGTTCTTCAGTAACTGAGATAGCCTAAAATAAGCTCATTCCAGTATGGAGGATTTCAACATACACATTTGTTATACCCGAGCCAGTAAAGGAATACGCCACACTTGGAGGTTGAATCAGGAGCCCTTTTATTGCCAGCGACTGAGAGACGGCTAATGCTCAAAATTCTCTCGCCCCGAAGAAAGAGTTAGGTGGTTTTTTATATCCCAGTTTGAAAAAGGCAGGGGGAATCTTAGCTGAAGCAATTTTTCACAGAAGCAGAGCAAGCAAAAAGTTAAAAGATAAACTAGAACATAAGAAGTAAACAGTGCCAGGTGCCGGGGCTTAAGCTGTCACAAAAGACATGCAACACATAGATACGGGGACTCTGGGTACTTAACATCTGCGTCCCCAGGGGCTGCTGGTGCCACTTGACTCGGTATCTTACCAGCAAATGCGTTCCTGGGCGTGCCTGGTGTCATACTGCCGCAGACACACACCACCAGCTGCATACTTAATGCAGGGGACAGCTATAAGTGAAGAGGCTAAGATGGACTTTGTCCGGCTTCTTCAATTAAGAACGACTTGGTTAGGCCAACACAAGGTAGGTCAACGCACACCGACTCTCGTCTTAAAATAAAAAACTAGCTTTGTATGTGGCCGGTTGAGCTGACAGTTGAAGCCATGGCCACGACTCAGTCTTGTTCTTTTGGCACAGTATAGTCGTCATTGTTCATTATTTGAGGCTCCAGTCGATGTGGGGGACGTTAGTGACTGGCTGTGGTCACCCCACTGTGCAAATCCTAGACCTTAGCTCACCCAGGCTTTTCCAGTGCTGGGCCTCTTGGCCTGGATCCCTACCTGAAAGAGAAAGCAGCATGGACATAGTGCAGACTGGCAGCTGTGGTCATGGGGCCATCACCCGATCGGAGGTCGGGGTCCACGTGACCTCATGTTCTTGAGTCGTCTGTTGTGATAACAGGCACCAACATGGTGGCCATGAGCACAGTGACATGTGTGGTGAGTGTGAGTCAGGCTAGCGGGTGTGGTGAGTGTGTCGGGAGCAGTGTGCTGAGTGTATCAGGCGAGCAGTGTGGTGAGTGTGTGAGTCAGGCCAGCGGATGTGGTGAGTGTGTCAGGTGAGCGGTGTGGTGAGTGTGAATCAGGTGAGCTGTGTGGTGAGTGTGTGAGGCCAGCGGGTGTGGTGAGTGTGTCAGGTGAGCGGTGTGGTGAGTCAGGCGAGCGGTGTGGTGAGTGTGTCGGGAGCAGTGTGCTGAGTGTATCAGGCGAGCAGTGTCGTGAGTGTGAGTCAGGCCAGTGGGTGTGGTGTGTCCGGTGAGCGGTGTGGTGAGTGTGAGTCAGGCGAGCGAGCATGGTGAGTGTGTCGGGAGCAGTATGCTGAGTGTATCAGGTGAGCAGTGTGGTGAGTGTGTGTCAGGCCAGCGGGTGTGGTGAGTGTGTCCGGTGAGCGGTGTGGTGAGTGAGTCAGGCGAGCGGGTGTGAGTGTGAGTCAGGTGAGCGGTGTGGCGAGTGTGTGTCAGGCGAGCGGTGTGGTGTGTGTTGGGCGAGCGGTGTGGTGAGTGTGAGTCAGGTGAGTGGGTGTGGTGAGTGTGTGTTGGGCGAGCGGGTGTGGTGAGTGTGTCAGGCAAGCGGGTGTGGTGAGTGTGAGTCAGGTGAGTGGGTGTGGTGAGTGTGTGTTGGGCGAGCGGGTGTGGTGAGTGTGTCAGGCAAGCGGGTGTGGTGTGTCCGGTGAGTGGGTGTGGTGAGTGTGAGTCAGGCGAGCGGTGTGGTGAGTGTGAGTTAGGTGAGTGGGTGTGGTGAGTGTGTGTCAGGTGAGCAGGTGTGGTGTGTGTCAGGCAAGCGGGTGTGGTGTGTCTGGTGAGTGGGTGTGGTGAGTGTGAGTCAGGCCAGCGGGTGTGGTGTGTGTCGGGTGAGCGGTGTGGTGAGTGTGAGTCAGGCGAGCGGGTGTGGTGAGTGTGTGTCAGGTGAGCGGGTGTGGTGAGTGTGAGTCAGGCGAGCGGGTGTGGTGTGTGTGTGTCAGGTGAGCGGGTGTGGTGTGTGTGTGTCAGGCGAGCGGGTGTGGTGAGTGTGAGTCAGGCGAGCGGGTGTGGTGTGTGTGTGTCAGGCGAGCGGGTGTGGTGAGTTTGTGTCAGGCGAGCGGGTGTGGTGAGTGTGAGTCAGGCGAGC
>NW_016107882.1:949635-963137 GCF_001604975.1 Cebus imitator | reverse complement strand
TGTGTCAGGCGAGCGGGTGTGGTGAGTGTGAGTCAGGCGAGCGGGTGTGGTGAGTGTGTCAGGCGAGCAGTGTGGTGAGTGTGAGTCAGGCCAGCGGGTGTGGTGAGTGTGTGTCAGGTGAGCGGGTGTGGTGTGTGTGTGTCAGGTGAGCGGGTATGGTGAGTGTGTGTCAGGCGAGCAGTGTGGTGAGTGTGAGCCAGGCGAGCGGGTGTGGTGAGTGTGAGTCAGGCGAGTGGGTGTGGTGAGTGAGTGAGTCAGGCTATCACGGACCTGCCCCGTGACTAGGCGCTAACAGGGTGGCCATGAGCACAGTGGCGCGTGTGGTGTGTGTCAGGCGAGCGGTGTGATGAGTGTGAGTCGGGCGAGCAGTGTGGTGAGTGTGTGTCAGGTGAGCAGGTGTGGTGAGTGTGTGAGTCAGGCTAGCAGGGACCTGCCCCGTGCTCACGTTTCTGCTGCTCTAGCACCCGTGGGAACAGGCCTGTCCCTGACAAATCCTCCTGCAGGGGCATCCCTGGACCCTTCGTTTAGGGGAGTCGGGCAGTAACCAAGCAAACCAGTGAATGGGGATTTAAACAGTGCTGAGTTTAACGCAGTTGTTGTCACCTGCTGGTGCCACAGAGCAGGAGCCTCCACCAGGGCGGCACAGGCTGCTTGGGTTGGGGTCGGGAGAGCTGGTCTCAGCCACGGGCCCACTGGGCCTGCGCAGGTCAGCACTGCCCAGGCGTGGTTTTCTGTGTGGTAGGGGAAAGGAGGCAGCGCTCTGTGGAGCTTTGGCTGGAGAAGGACAGAGATCTGAAGACTGATTCTACAGCAGTTGTGCTGCCCAGGAGCCCCACGTGATGGCAGCTCTGGCGGGGAAGTTGTGGGAGGTCCTCACGCACCTTCAGTGTGGGCTCCGACCCCGCAGTGTGACATTTACACACTTGTGCTGTGAATCTAGCGGATGTGTAAAGTTTTTGCTAAGGGGATAGACTTTCTGGGACAGCGTAGGACAGGGGTAGTTTTGTTTCGTTTTGGTTTTTTTTGAGACAGTCTTGCCCTGTTGCCTAGAGCTGGAAGGCAGTGGTGCGATCTTGGCTCACTGCAATCTCCACCTCCTGGGTTCAAGCAGTTCTCCTGCCTCAGCTTTGTGAGTAGCTGGGATTATGGGCACACACCACCACACCCGGTTAATTTTATATTTTTAGTAGAGACAGGGTTTTGCTGTGTTGGCCTGGCTGGTCTCAAACTCCTCACCTCAAGTGATCTGCCTACCTCAGCCTCCGAAAGTGCTGAAGTTATGAGTCACCATGCCCAGTGACAGGGGTAGTTTCTTATTTCAGGCAGTTTCTATGAAATTAAGATGTGCAGATGTCATGGTGCATACTGAACTGGTTTAGAAACTTTGGCATGTAAGTGGTACCCCGCACTCTGGTCTGTGCTATTCCCCCATGTGCCCACTGTGTGGCGAGCGTCACTGGAGGGGCAGAACAGGACAGGCCTGAAGAGGCTGCAGGGAGACAGGGTCAGCAGGGACCCTGAGGGAGTGTCGGGGAGGTCTGAACACCCCAAGCACAAACAGCGTGTCTTAATTTCGCTCATAACCCTCAACAAACCTCCAAAATGTGCAGAGAATGCTATTTGCTTCCTTCTCTTGGTTCCTGAGTCAGAACGGTTCATATTAGAGTGCAGTCATAGTCAGTTGCCCACCTGACAGTTGGCAAGGCTACTTATCATGACATCCAAACAATTGATCTATGAAGTGGACTCCTGGTACCCAGCTCCTCGGTCAGTTAGACGCCGTCGCGCTGCCGAGCAAGCCTTGCCTTTCAAACAGACCAACTAGGACCCGGCTTTGAAGTCAGCCGAAGTCCTGGCTCCAGCTACCAGCTCTGCCCACTGGGTTTTGGTTTCTCTCTGAGGTGAGATAACGGGCTGACTGGGTGCCTCCAGGTCCCTTCTCTTTCTGACACACAGGGAGGAGAATTTTTGGCCCAAAACACCAAAGAGGCTAGGTCGCTACTGGTTTCTGAGGCATGTTCCATTATTTGTATTCTTTGTTTGAAAAAGCAGGATGTGTACGCTGAGGCGTGAGAGAGCGAGCTTGTTTCCTGGTGCCGCCGTGCACTTGAAGCCGTCACTGTTGCGATTTCTGTGGGCCGTCACGTGGTTTACAAGTGCTGCCCCTCCTGCCGACGGTGCCTGGGCTCCACTGACCGCCTGTGCGTTTCTCCCCAGTGCCAGATCATTTACCCTCGCCAGCAGCTGCTGACCCTCCGAGAGCTGGAGATGATCGGCTTCATTGAAAACAACGTGTCAAAACTGAGCCTTCTGTTGAGTGAGATTTCAAGGTGCAAACTGACCTCATGTTTGTAATCAAGAAGAGTCCACTTGCTGTATTAACTAGGGACTCACTGTTTCCTTTGAGGACACCAGGGAGGGTCCTGGGTGTGAACTCTCAACACAGAACAGGCGTGAACGTGCATGTACGTGTGTGAGCGTGTGTACGTGTGTGTGTACACGTGTGAATGTGTGTGTGTAGAAACACACAGCACAGCCACCTCCTTCCAAAGGAGATACAGTGAGCAGGGAGGGCTGTGGCCCTGTGGCTGACGGCACTTCCAAGGATTCGCAGAGCCGATGGAAAGGAAGTGGCTTTGGGGATCCAGGGAGGGTGGAAGGGAAGGTAGCAAAAGGAGCCCGCGCCTTGAAGGATAGACTTTGGTTCCATCTGGCGAGAAGCTGGGACGGCTGCTGGAGCGGTGTGCGTGGGTGACCTGGCGGGCTGCCGTAAGGAGGCTGGGGAGGGGCTGGAGGGGCGAGGGGGGAGTGGGCAGAGCCTCAGGTTTCCGGCCAGAGTTTGAATTTTATTTTGAAGCTGGCAAGAGTGTGGAAGGTTTTAAATGAGGGATAACATGAAGAATGCAGTATTTTTTAAGGATTTGGATTATCTGTTGGAGAGATTTAAATCAGTTAAGATGGAACAAAGAACAGCAGTTCAGAAACATCTGCAAACATTGAAGATGTGAACCCGCCCATTATTTGGGGAATCTGTGCCTACTGACCATGTGCCCACTGCGTCATGCCTCACACCTGGAGCTCCCAGGCAGCAGATGCATTCCCTGAGCGCAAGGATGCTGGCCCTGGGGTGTGCCTTGGGTGTGCTTCAGAGCAGCGAGGGCACTGCAGGGAGCAGGAGCTGAGGACAGGGAGAGGCCAGCCCCACACAAGAGGCTGTGGGGCAAAGGGGTATTCAGAGGACAAGGCTAGGGAGACAGTGAGGGGCAGAAGTGCCCTGTGAGGCCCAGGGTGTACCTGAGGGCACTTAGGCTTGTGTTCCCATGGATGCCTCAGCCAACGAGGAAAGTTCCTCCTGAAACGTGATCATGTGAATTACTGTCTCTGAACTGGGTTTTCTTTATGCAGGAAGAGCGAAGGCCTCAGTGGCCGGGTCCTGAGAAAACTCCCCTTTCTGGCCCATGCGCTGTACATCCAGGTGAGTCTCCACTGCTGTCCCCAGCACCCACCCTGTCCATAGGTCTCAGCCTTGCTGGGGATTCCACTTACAAGCCCTGGGGTATCAGCCTTACTTTATCTCAGTTTCTAAACCACAGGATCCTGGGGCAGGAGGAGGAGCTGACCTTGACACCCAACCAGTGGGGCTGTCTTGATGCCTTTGGGAGGAGGCGGCTGTGCCACCTGCCTCTGCTCACACGGACACACACACATGCACGTCTGCCTCTGTGGTGTGCTGAGCTCATGGCCAGGGCCCTCGCTGGCCTCATCAGAGGCTTGTGCTCTTTGAGTGTGGGCTCAGTTCACATAGAGCAGCGACCTGGAACCATGCCCTCACCCACTGGGTGCCGTGCCTGCTACAGACTCTTCCGCCCGGGGCACTCACCCCTGCAGGGGAGGGGCACTCTTCTGCTTGGGGCACTCACCCCTCCCCTGCGTGGTCCCCAGCAGATGGTGCGGTGAGGACTCTGAGTGTCTGGCAGCAGACGCACTTACATCTGAGAAGAGAAAACACCCATCTTGGAATGGTTCCTTTCAAATCAGAAGTGACCCAGGCTCTGTCTGGTCGGTAGCAGCCTCTGTGCTGGACACAGTGCTCAGCACAGAGGTGACAATGGCCATGGACCATGATGGGAGCCTTTTGATGCAGGGAGCTGACAGCTCAGGGCACCAGGCCATGGTGATTCTCTGGTTCTAGGCTCCGAACATAGGGTGGGCCCTTTGGAAAGGACTGCAGGGTCTGCTCCTTCTCATCCTTCTCAGTGTGTGGGTGGCTGCACTGGTGCTCCCCTGCCTGCCCCCATGGCCGTTGCTAATCTACAGGACATGGGGGTCACGCAGCCGCCTTTTACGCCTTTTCTAAAGTAAAGAGCAGGGCTCATCTGCCCTGGACGTGTGTGGTGTGCACTCACTGCTCAGCCTGTGAGCTGCAGGCCCCTTCTGGGCTGTCTGCACTGTGGGTGGCAGCAGGGGTGGGGATGCCAGGTGGCCCCACCGAAGGTGAGGCGGCCCCTCCAGTGATGACCGTGTACCTTTCCAGGCCCCCACTGTCACCATCGAGGGGTTCCTCCAGGCCCTGTCTCTGGCAGTGGACAAGCAGTTTGAAGAGAGAAAGAAGCTTGCGGCTCACGTGTGAGCCTGGGCTTCTCCGTCTGCTTTTCCCACGGAGAACACACAGCCAGGAAGTGAGGTGGCCCCGCACAGCGTCTGCCCGGGAGTCCCTTCTGCAAACACTGCTCAGACCGCAAGCCAGAAAGCCACGAGGCCAGGCTCTGTTAGAAGAAGCGTGTTGCATTTATGTTGCTTCACAATGCACGCTGAGGCAAACGGCTTGTCGTTTTCACTGTTTGTAAAAGATGACTCAGAGGGTTTGTCTCCTTGTGAAGCCGTGTTTGTTCCCAGCCCGCCCACAGTGGACGGGACAGGTGATGCCAACTTTCATTTAACAGCAAAAAAGGGACATGAATGCAGGTGTTGTAGCAGCAGAAGAGACTGTGTCACCCTAAAGAACATGTAATCATTGCATTAAGAAATGCACACACCGCTCCAGGTGGAAGGCAGCAATTGCTTTCTGATAACAGCTCGTTTGATTTCATGCAAAAATGTTTTCAAGGCTAGGTAATGGGTAAGAAAAGCCTATTTCTACCTTATACCAACTGAGAAAGAGGGGTCGGTACAATGTTCTTTCGTAACAAATATCAGACATGGTCCCATTTGCAGGAAGAGACGTGGGCTGGTGGTCCCGGACAGCGCGGGCCCCGGCACTGCCGCATCTTCCGCCCATCGTGTTTGTGCAGCGGCGTTGGTACATCTCTAATGAGGACTCACGTTAATAGGATATTAAATAAATGACTCAGTTACTGGTTTCTCAGAATATTATGTTTGCTTTTATGCTGAAATAAATGTCATTAATGTTTTGCATGTGAAATTCACTTTTGAAAGACGTTGCCTTTTGTTTAGAACTTTTTAAGTATTAAAATATTTTTCAGAATTTTCTTGTTTTGATTGTAGGTATCTCTTCCAAGTGATTTGAATTTACTAGCAATTACCCACACAGTTAGTTAACGTTAAACCTCATTTATGCTTATGGTGTAACTGCATCCTCCAGAAGGAGCTGGGAACGGTGCCAGCAGCCTCAGGTGCACATTCAGGAAGGGGACCAGGGCTGAGATGTGTGCAGGTTTTGGTCACTGCCATCTGCTGGGCCTTAACTCCAGATTCAGAACCTGGAGCCACTCCTGCTGTGGAAGCAGAGCCTGGCTCTGGGGGTGGCAGGTTGAGGAGCGGGCCCAGCCCTTGCATGTCAGTGCTGTTAAAGGGTCTTTTCACCAGTGGACACAGCTCTAACAGCTCCCCAGCCTCCACTCTCCAGGAGTCAGCTAGGGGTCCACAGTGCCACGTGGTCCTTGTATCCTTCAGTCCAATCAAGTTGACACTGAGTATTAACCATCACAGTCTAGAAGTCAAAAGGTACAGTATTCTTGCTGCAGAAGGAAAAAAACTGCCAAACCTTAATTGCGGAGCAGGACATGGCTTGGAAGGCGTGACAGAAAGTTCCCTGCCGTTGTGGAGGGCGAGTGGGTGAGTGCCTGCTGTGGACCCCAGCACCCGTACCACCCGGGAAGTCTTGCCAGGACACCAGGGTCACGGAGGTCAGCCTTGTGGGGCCCGCGCTGCACGCGGGAGTCCAGACAGCCCAGCCCGTCTGAGTTTGTGCTGTTTGATTTGCTTGTTAGATAAAATCAATCAATAGATAAATGGTAAACATGCCATTTCATTTATACCACTTCTGAAATCACACTTGAACTCTGAAGGCCGCTGGCTCGTGCGTCTCAGGCAGGCCCACTCAATGTAGTGGGGCTCTGCCGTGACGGGGGCTTCTCAGACTCATCGAAGGCGTGGAGTTCCTGAAAACGAGATACCTGTGGAGGGAGACTGGGCCGTGGCCTTGAACTCCTTCGGGCTATTAGCAGAGTGGGAATTCAGGGGGTTTCACACGCCAGCAATAGGGTGAGTGTTGTGTCTGGCTGTGTGACCTCTGCAAAATGGGGATGAGAGAGCAGCGGATAACGAAGTGCTTGCTCAAGTTCGGAAACCTATCCCAGTATAGAAATGCAACTTTTAAAACACGTTAATTCTAGTAGTTTTTTGATAGAGGTCTTAGGATTTTTTATGCACCTGATTGTGCCAGCAGTGAGGAAAGACGATTTGCCCGTTTTTCATCTGCACACTTTTTTTTTCACGTTCTTGCCTTGCTGCATAGGCCAGGACGAGCGTGAGGTTGAGTAGAAGATGCTGTGGGGGACGCGCGGCCTCGTGTCTGTCAGCTCTGCAGCCATGTGCCGCTTTCATCCAAGTACCAGCTTTAGGTTTCACAGGCTTTATCTGCTGTTTGTTTTCTATTTTAATTTGGCACTTAACTTTCTTTTCTTCTTCTACGTATTTTGGATTTAATTTGTCCCTTTCCCAGCTTCTTAAAGTGGAAGCTGAGCCCCTTGTCTGAGAGCTTTGTCTCTCAGCATTGAAAACATTCTCTGCACATTGCGTAGCTGCTGCCCACAGACAGATGAAACCTGTGACTTTTCACTCATCCCATTCAAAATATTTTCTAACTTCCCATGTAATTTCTCCTTGGACCCATGGGTTATTTAGAAGAGAACTGTTTCATTTCCAAATATTTGGGGATTTCCCAGGTAGCTGTCTGTTACTGATTTTCTCTAAATTGGTTGTGGCAGAGTTTATTTTAAACCTTTTAAATGTATTGAGACTTATTTGGTGGCTCAGCACGTGGCATGTTCTGGAAAGAATCCTGCAGTCGGATGCAGTGGTGTCTACATGCCAGTCAGCTCTCGGGGCCTGTTACTGGTTTTCTGTCCCCTACTCTGTCAACTGCTGGGAGAGAAGAGTGGGAACCTCCACTGTGAGTGTGGACTTGACTGTCTTCTTGCAGACCTGTCTGCTCCCACAGCGTAGTCTGGAGCTGCTGGGGCCTAAACATGGGACTGCTGTCTTCATTGTAAACTGGCGCGTTATCAAGGGATTCCCTCTTATCCCCTGTCCTGATGTCTACTTCGATACTAGGTCGCCATGCTGGCTTCCGATCAGCACTTACATGGTATAGCTTTTTCCATCCCTTGACCTTTAACTAATCTGTGCTCCTGTATTTGAAGTGAGTTTGTGGTGGACAGCGTGTAGCTGGGTCTCATATTTTTATCCAGTCTGACAAACTGCCTCTTATTTATTCGCCATTTTTGCCATTCATTGTCCTTTGTTACCTTTTCCCTTTTTTCCTACCTTCCGTATTAGTTGACTATTTCAAAGTATTCTCTCTCTACCATGGATTTATTTCCTATATATTTTGTTTTATTATTTCCTGGTTGCTCTAAGACTATACTGTCTGACATGGAAGCCGCTGGCCACAGGTAGCTACATAAATAATTAAGTTCAGTTTCTCTGTTATCCTGGCCGCATTTGAAATGCTCACATGCGCTGTCAGCTGCCAGGTGATGCTGTCACACAGGTCCTGGAAACTCTGTTCATTTATCCGTGGTCTTTGCTTCCAGTGTGAATACCTTCTACTCCTGTCTTCAAGTTTACAATCTTTTTTCTCCCCACAGTGTCTATTCTGCTGTCCTGTAAGTCTGTGAGATTTACATTTTGTGTAGTTTACTTTTCATTTCTAGAACTTTCGTCTGGTTTTTTGGTAGGTCTCCCTTTTCACTTCCATTCATGTTTTCCTTTATATCCTTGAGCACGAAACAGGCGTTTCTCTAAACTCCGTCACGTGCTTGTATTCTAATACCATCTTCATCATTTCTGGATTATTCTACTGACTGACTCTTCTTTCCTCCAGTTTATACATCACAGTTTGCTACTTCACATCCCTAGTAATGTCTTACCGGACGCTAGACATTGTGAACTTTATATTGTTGAGTGCCAGCTCCGTCTTCCTTTCAAGAGTGTCCCGCTTAGTTCCAGCAGGCAGTTTGGTTACCTGCGGGTCCGTGTATGCCCGCGAGGCTCGTTTCAAGCTCTGTTGGGCAGTCTCAGGTCGCTTCTCCACTGGAACTGCTTTAGCCCCTTTGAAGACGCGGCTCCTCTGGGCGTCCGCTCTGAGCCTTGCACACTCTTGTTCTCGGTGTGCACTGAGCCCTCCTCCCCTCTGCTGTAGGACCCGGGGCGCTTCCTGCTCTGCGTAAGCTCAGTGGACCACCTTGCTTCCCCACTTCTTAGTATATTGTCCTCCATATCTGTGGGTTCTGTGTCCGTGGATTCCACCAACCACAGACTGAAAACATTTGGAGAAAAAACAATTAAAAATACAATGCAACAATAAAAAAAAAATCCAAATTTAAAAATAGCACAACCATTATTTACATAGCATTTACGTTGTGTCAGGTGTTAGAAGTGACCTAGAGACGGTATAAGGCAGAAGTCCCCAGCCTTTTTGGCACCAGGGAACCAGTTTCGTGGCAGACATTTTTCCACCAACCTAGGGTTTGGGGGTGGTGGGATGGTTTTGGGATGAAAGGGTTCCACCTCAGATCATCAGGCATTAGGTTTTCATAAGGAGCACCCACCCTAGGCCCCTCGTATGCACAGTTCCCAACGGGGTTCACGCTCCTGTGAGAATCTAATGCTGCTGCTGACCTGACGGGCGGAGCTCAGCTGGTAACACTCACCTGCCACTGCCTGCCGCTCACCTCCTGCTGTGTGGCCCAGGGGCTGGGGACCCCTGGTATAAGGTACGTGGGAGGATGTGTATAGGTCATAAGCAAATGCTACCCCATGTTATAGCAGGGATTTGAGCATCTATGGACTTTTGGTATCGGAAGTCCCCTGTGACACCGAGGGCCAGTTGTAGCTGTTCTTTCCCAGGAGCTGTCTCTGCCCAGCCCTGAGGACTTTCATCCCACTCATTCACAGGTCGGGATGCAGCCCCATCCTCCAGAGGGCCATGCCACTGCTGGAGCTCACTCTGGTTTCCCACTCTCTGGTACTGTGCCCCCCCAAGTTCCAGCAGCCCTGTCCTTGCTGAACTCTGCCCTCTGTGCCTCCACTCTGGAGAGACTGCTGGGCTATGCTTGCCCCTCTGCAGGAGACCAGAAATCACATCCAGGCAGTGTGGTGGTAGGACCTTCCGTCACAGGCCTGTTGATGCTGCCAGTGTCTCCAACAGCTTTTCCATGTGTCTTGCCTGGGTTTCTGGTTGTTTCTGGCAGGGAGGTAAGTCTGGACTCTGAACTTGCACGGCTGGGAGTGGGAGCCCTCGCTGTGTTTCATTTGGTGAGATGATGGCGTTTCCAGGTGCAGTTCCCTCCACCTTCATCCTCAAGCTGGCCTTGCTCATGGTCACGTGTGGTGGTCAGCGGCCCCAGGGCTCCATGCTTCCTTGCTCGTGTCTTGGGGTGGAGGAAGGAATGCCATCAGACCCCTCAAGCTAGACAGGCCACCTGTAAGTCCAGAAGAATGCACACCTCGGGTCCCTGGACCAGCTGCTGTGGCTCAGGACCTTCCTTACTGGCTGGAGCCAGCATCGGCGAGCTACAGCCCTGGGCCTGAGTCTGGCCTGTGCCAGGGGTGAGGACACAGCAGCCCAAGGTGTCTGGGCAGCTCCAGGGTGGAGCTGGTTCCATGAGCAAAGTTTTCTGGACGCAGCCACACTTGGTTTGGATGGTAGCAGGCTCAAGGGGCTGAGACAGAACCGAGGGGGGTGCCCAGGGGTCCTCTGCTCCTTGGTTGACCTCCCAAACCTCACTGATTTCGGGATGGTTGACACTCAGAGGCACCGTGTCCACGTGCTGGCCAAGGAGGACTCCAAACCAGCACTCCAGGGCCAGGGCCAGGGCTTCTTCCTGATGCTTCAGAGGGGCCTGGGACACTCCCCCGGCCCAGCTCAGCTCCTGGGCTGTTCCCGGGCCGTCCTCCCTACAGAGGGTCAGAAGACTGGGGAGGTCTGGGGCATGGGGGGTTGGCGGCAGGGCGGGTAGTGGTTCCAACAGACCGGGAGCCCCGAGGGTGTGGCTTCTGCTGGCAGCCGGGTTACTTTCTCCATGGAGAGAAGTGTGCAGGTGGTCGTCATAGTTGGTAAATACCCGTGACCACAGAGACAGATACTGGTAAGCAATGCTCACAGTGGCGGGAGACTGTGGGCAAGTGCTGGGCACCTGTTCCTCAATGTGGCCTCAGAAGAGCTGCCACCCAGAGGTGCCCGTGCCGTTCCCTCCCGGCCCCTCTGCCTCCCACGGCAGTCAAGGCCCCATTCTGCATCGTCTGCCATGGCGTGCACAGGGTGCTCACACCTTTCCCACTATGCCCTGTGGTCACAGGTCAGGGACGAGGTCATGTCCTCAGACCTCAGGCATACCACTGTTGAGGCCACGGTCCTTAAGGAAGGCCCCACCAGAGTGGCCTTGGGATGTCCAGGCAGTTCTGGAAGAAGCCCAGAGCTGCTGCCCTTGAGAGCGAGGTGGGTGCCCTGAGGAAGGGCAGGAGAAGGGGGTGCTGGGGGGCTCTAGAGCAGGGCCAGCCCCATGTCCCCATGCAAGGTCCCAAAGACCAAAACCAACTTGCACCCCGGCCACCCAGGCCCTCCAGCCAATGCCCAGCCCTGTGAGTTAGGGATCACCTGCGAGTTGGGACAGTGACACGAGCCAGAGAGCACATGGGATGCACAGGTGATCCCTGTGCCCCCCACGGGAATGAAAGAGGGGTCTGAGGGCTCTCTTGCAAGAGATGAGAGGCACCCCATGCTGCCCAGGTCCTAGAACCCAGGTGGAAGGAGGAGGGCTGGGGGCTGAGGGGAGGAAGGAAGAGACGGGGCCTGCCGATAGGTGGGCCAGGACAGGCAGCGAGGTCCGGAGCCAGGCGGAGACAGGAATTGTGTCCTGGCATGCCTGCCTGCCTGCCTGCCTGCCTGCCTGCCTGCCTTCCTTCCTCCCTCCCTCCCTCCCTCCCTTCCTTCCTTTCTTTTTTTCTTTCTTTTCTGAGACAGAGTCTCACCCTGTTGCCCAGGCTGGAGTGCAGTGGTGCCAACTCAGCTCACTGCAACCTCCACCTTCCTGGTTCAAGCAGTTCTTCTGCCTCAGCCTGTGAGTAGCTGGGACCACAGGCGCCCACCACCACGCTGCGCTAATTTTTTGTATTTTTAGTAGAGAGGGGGTTTCACCGCGTTAGCCAGGATGGTCTCGATCTCCTGACCCTGGCCTCCCAAAGTGCTGGGATTACAGGCGTGAGCCGCCGTGCCGGCCGCATTCTGGCGTTTCTGCCGCAGGACCCACCTCCTCGCCCGCTGGAGGGCGGCGCCGCTCCAGGGAGGCACAGTCGGTGCGGCTCAGCCAAGGCCCCAGCGCCAGCGGCCCCTGCGCCCTCCCCTGACGCCGCGCGGACCCTGCCGCCACCTCAGCGCCGAGTGTGAGCCCCAGTGTGTGTCGTGGTTGACACTGATGACCAGAACTGTTCCCTTTCCTGTGAGTTACCTGTGACTGGATGCCTTCTTTCCCTCTCCCCGCTGACTTACCATTTATGACCAAAACCTTCCTCTTCCTGCCTCTGCCTCACCATTTCTTACTGAGACCTTTCTCCATCACCTGAGCTATCGCTTGTGACTGAAAACCTTCTTTGTCTGTCACCTGAGTTATTTAATTTGGATTGAAACATCTTTTTATAATACCTATAATAATCATAAATTATCATTTATGACTGGCAGCTTTCTCTGTCCACTTAGTTGTCATTTGTGAGTGAAATCTTTTGATCTGTATCACCTGAGCCATCACTTATGGCTGGAAAGCTTTCTCCTCTCGCCGGAGCTCGCTGGAGTGGAAGGCTTCTCCGCATGACCTGAGTTATTTACGACTGCACGCTCCGTCTCTGGCACCTGAGTTAACACTTAGTTATGACTGGCTACCTTCATCCCTCTCACCTGGTATCACTTATGACCGAAACCTTTCATTCTCTGTCACCTGAAGTATGACTGCACAATGTCTTTCCTCATCACCTGGTTGTCATTCATGACCCACACCCTCTTTTTCAGTCACCTCACTTCTTGGTGACTGGACATTTTCTTCCTCCATCGCCTGAACTATCATTTATGACGACAACCTTTCTTTCCTGTCACCTGAATGACCATCTATGACTGCAAAAATGTCTGAAGGAAACCTTTTCTCTACCACTGGCTCTCTTTGTGTTTTTTAGTAGAGACGAGGTCTCGCTATATAGCCCAGGCTGGTCTTGAACCCTTGACCTCAAGCAATCCTCCTGCCCCAGGCTCCCGAAGTCCTGGGATGACAAACGTGAGTCACCATGCGCAGCCTTACAGGACCACTGTGTCTTTATCATCTGAATGAACGCGCACGACTGGCACCTGCCTTCTCTGTTCCCTGAGTTATTTGCGACGGGAAAACTTCCTTCTCTCTCACCTGAGTTGCTGGTTTATGATGGGAGGCTTCTCCCTGTCCTACAGGAGCTATTTCTGAGTGAAACATTCTGTCACCTGAGCTGACATTTGTGACTGAAACTTTGTATCTCTGGCACCTAGACATCCGTTATGAACAGAAGACTTTCCTTCTGTGATTTATGACTGTGATCGTTTTTCTCTATTACCTGAGTTATTGCCCCAAACCTTCTTTTCCTAGCACCTGAGTTACCACTGCAGCCGGAAGCTTCTTCATCACCTGATTTATCATTTGTGACTGACACCTTCTTTTCTGTCACTTGAGTTATAATTTACGACCAGAAATCTTTCTTTCTCTCACCCAAGTTATCAAATATGACTGGTAGCCCTATTCTTTCTAGCAGCTGAGTTTTATTTATTACTAAAAACCTTTCTTCCTGTAGCATCACCTATGAATAACTACTAAGACCACCTATGAACAACTAAGATCACATGAATAACTAAGGTCCCCTGTGAATGACTGAGATCACCTGCGAATAACTACTCTGGTTATATCTCTAGTTATTTTCTTCTTCATTATTTATATGGGAACAGGCTGACGGGGTCTTCCCCCCCC
>NW_016107882.1:933914-948413 GCF_001604975.1 Cebus imitator | reverse complement strand
GACCTCCTGGCAGCCTCCCCTCCCGGCCTTTGCCCAGGCAGCCTTCGGGCGCTCGGGAGCCAGAGCAGGGATGCCTTCTCTGGGAGAATCTGCTCAGAGTTGATTTAGCTGTTGATGAGTCCTTCTATCAAAATATTATTTTACATTGATTTTTAGTTTTTGAAAAATGTGCTTAGCCAGGAGTCTTTTTGCGGTATCTTCTGCTGCGCAGCAGCTGTCTGAGAACTCAGAGAACTTGCATGCAGTTGTGTTTGGGGCCAGAGAGAGTGCTGGGTAACATCTCAGTGACATCCTCAATGGATCTCCTTTTAGAGAGCTTAAAAGTTGCCCCAGTCAACCCACAGGTGGGTACTTTAAGACCATTACAGACCTTTCCTGTTAGAATTTCACACCTGCCTTCGTGATGTCCAGGGAGTGGAATTCTACAAACGCGTCGATACGGTTTGGATTTCTGTCCCCACCCAAATCTCATGTCGAATTGCAATCCCCAGCGTTGGAGGTGGGCTTGGTGGGAGGCAATTGGATGGTGGGGGCTCATCCTTTGGTGCTGTTCTCATAGAGTTCTCCTGAGATCTCCTTTTTTAAAAGCTGGTGCCTCTCCCCTCATCTTCCTCCTGCTCTGGCCATGTGAAGACAACCTGCCTCCCCTTCAGAACTTCCACCGTGATTGTAAGGTTCCTGAGGCCTTACCAGCCATATTTTCTGTACAATCTGCAGAACCATGAGCCAACTTAACTGCTTTTGTTTATAAATTATCCAGTCTCAGACAGGTGCAGTGGCTCTAGCCAGTAATCCAGCACTTTGGGAGGCCGAGGTGGGTGGATCACCTGAGGTCAGGTGTTCAAGACCAGCCTGGCCAACATAGTGAAACCCTCACTCTACTAAAAGTACAAAAAATTAGCCAGCCATAGTGGCAGATACCTGTAATCCCAGCTACTCGGAAGGCTGAGGCAGGAGAATCACTTGAACCCAAGAGGCAGAGGTTGTACTGAGCCAGGATATTGCCACTGCACTCCAGCCCGGGCAACAAGAGTGAAACTCTGTCTCTAAATAAATAGATAATCTAGTATCAGGTAGTTCTTTATAGCAGTGGGAGAACGGCTAATACAGAAGATTGGTACCTAGGAGTGGGCATTGCTGTGAAGATACCTGAAAATATGGAAGTGACTTTGGAACTGGGTAGCAGGGAAAGGCTGGAAGAGCATGGAGGGCTGAGAAGAAAGGAAGATGATGGAAAGCTTGTTGAAAAACCCAGCTAGGGCTGAAAAGGGCATTAGCAAAGGGCGGTGGGATAGGAGTTGGTTTTATAGGTTTGGGTAGTTTTTTGGGGCATGGGGGTGTTGCAGAGTAATTTCAGTTACAGTGGTGGGGGGCAGGGACAAGGAGTATACATGACCACAAGTTCAGTTACAACGGCAGGGTGGGGTGAGAGGTATTTACATGATCATAAGAACAGTGAAGATGGCAGGGCTGGGCGAGGGGCTTGTCCGGGGAAGCTCCGGGTGATTAGGGACAATGGTGATGCAGGCGGGAGGGGGGTGGCGGTGGGGGTGGGCGGGATGGGATACATCAGCCCAGGCAAGCAGGACTTCAGACTTTCAGGCCCCAGGCTTGCACATGGAGACCTGACAGTTTGGAACTTCCTAGGGACTTGTTAAATTGTTGTGACCCAAATGCTGACAGTGATATGGACTGTCCAGGCTGGACTATGGAAGTCCAGGCTGAGGTGGTCTCAGATCGAAATGAGGACCTTACTGGAAACTAGAGAAAAGATCACTGTTGTTACCCATTAGCAAAGAACCCGTGGATATTTTGCCCCCGCCCTACAGATCTGTGGAAATCTGAACTTGAGAGAGATGATTTAGGGTATCTGGCAGAAGAAATTTCTAAGCAACAAAGCTTTCAAGAGGTGATCTGTGGGGAGAGGGGAAACAGCTTAAAAAAAGAAAAAGAGGTGATCTGGGTGTTGCTAAAAGTTTACGCTCATATGCCTGAACAAAGAGATTATATAAAACTGGAACTTGTATTTAAAACGGAAGCAGAGCATAAATTTTGGGAAGCTTGCAGCCCAGCCATGTGGTAAAAAAGAAAATCCCATTTCCTGGGGAGAAATTCAAACCTGCTGCAGAAATTTGCATAGCATAAGTAAAGAGGAGTGAGATGTTAATAACCAACACAGTGGGAAAATGTCTCCAGGGCATGGCAGAGATTGTCACAGCAGCCCCACCCATCACAGGCTCAGAGACCTAGGAGGGAAATAAGGTTTTGTGGCCCAGTCCCAGAGCCCAGCAAACACCTGTGTCCCAGCTGCTCTAACTCCAGCTGTGGCTAAAAGGGTATCCAAGGTACAGCTTGGGTCATGGCTTCAGAGGGTGCAAGGCCCAAGCCTTGGTGACTTCCACATGGTGTTGGGCCTGCAGGTACACAGAATTCAAGAGTTGAGGTTTGGGAACCTCTGCCTAGATTTCAGAAGATATATGGAAATACCTGGTGCAGGGAGCACAGAGAGCAGGTAGCAAGGAGAGTAGTGAGCATGAAGATCAGGGAGCACAGAGAGCAGGGAGCATGGAGATCAGGGAGAGCATGGAGAACAGGGAGCATGGAGATCAGGGGAGGACAGCAGGGAGCATGGAGATCAGGGGGAGCATGGAGAACAGGGAGCATGGAGATCAGGGAGCATGGAGATCAGGGGAGCATGGAGATCAGAGGAGTACGGAGAGCAGGGGGAGCATGGAGGGCAGGGGAGCACCAAGAGCAGGGGGAAGAGAGAGCAGGGAGCACAGAGAGCATGGGGAACACGGAGAGCACAGGGAAGAGAGAGCAGGGAGCACAGAGAGCATGGGGAACACGGAGAGCACAGGGAAGAGAGAGCAGGGAGCACAGAGAGCATGGGGAGCACAGAGAGCAGGGGGAAGAGAGCAGGGAGCATGGAGAGCAGGGGGAGCACGGAGAGCAGCGAGAACATGAACAGCAGGGAGCACGGGAAGCAGGGAGCATGGGGAGCACGGAGAACAACACCAGACTGAATTTCAAAAAATTAAGCCATGAGAGACTTTCATTCATGCAGTATTACAGGTTAGATAGCTAGAAAAACACTCCTGGTACAAAACATCAAAACATGTCAAATACTAAACAAAGTTTTTTTTTTTTTTTTTTTTTTTTTTTTTTTTTTTTAATGTTTTAATGCATGGCTGAGCAGGCAAGAGTGAGCGGAAGTCCATGGGGAAATGGGTCCAGTCCCCTGTGGCCGTGCGCTTTGGCTGCAGAACAGCATTGAAACCTGAGACCTTGCAGGATGGAAAATCAGGCCTGAGAGGGCCACGTGGAGCCGGCACTTCCCACACGGTGAAACCCTCAATGAACAACTTTATAAAAATTGCTCATCAAGGGAGACAATAAGGAAATTGCCTGCCTTAGTTCAGGCTCTGGGAAGGGACAGTGAAGAGCTTTTCCAAGAATTCCTAACTATAAGCCATCTTCATGCAGCCTCTGCAGTGGAATGTATGTTTCCTCTGCATCCTAAATTCAAGCTGATAATGAGACTAACAGAGGCCCTAGTTTGTAGTATTCCAAGGCATCTGACAGCCTATGTGAGCTGTCTCTGGAAGAACCCATTCTAAGCCAGACTCGTAGACTCTCACAGATAGAGCTCTATTCAACAAGAATTTGTCATCAAAAATCATAATGTTTATTGAGAAACTACCCAACATGAGTGAGATTCACCCGAAGGTGCAAACAGCAGAATAAGACCTACGAACATTGGACACAAATTACTTTTAAAAAAATAAGTATGCTTTATATGTTTACATATGAGAGGGGATATAAAAAACATGACTAAGAAACAAAAGACTATCAAAAAAAAAGCCAATCAGATTTGAAAGAGAGATAAACAGAACTTATAACAACATATGCGTGTGTGTGTGTGTGTGTGTGTGTGTGTGTGTGTGTGTGAAGAAATTACAGCTGAAATTAGAAGGGCAATGGTGTGTTTAACAGGATATGACACTGTTTCAGGGAGAATTAGTGAAGTGGAAGACAAATCTACAGGACTAAAAGATTTCTAAACAGGTTCAAGATAAGAGACATGAAGAACAGAGCAAGGAAGTAGAATGTCCTTTTAATCTGACTTCTAGAAGAAGAAAATAGAGGAAGGCCATATTGAAGAGATAATGGCTGAGAACTTTGAAGGGTTGATAAACTCCAAACAGGGTAAATAAAAGAAGTTCAAACTTATTGAAATTACAGAATACAAATAGATCTTAAAAGTAGTCATAGAGAAAAGACACAGACCTCCTACAAAGAATGCCAATTAGACTGACAGCAGACTTTTCAACAGAGACAACAGAGGTTAGAATAATGTCCTCAAGGACTGAAAGGAAATGCTTTGATCTTGAACTCTATATCCTGCAAAACCATTTTTCAAGAATGAGGGTTGAAGATAATTTTGTTTTTCAAAAAACAAAAAATTGCAAGTTTACTATGAATAGGTGTTTCATAAAGGAGTTTCCAAGGGCAAACCTCAGGAAGGAGAGAAAGATCCCTAAATCATAATTGAGATATCAAAAGGAATGGCAAAGAATAAAATTAGAAACTGGCTACCATAGGCAGAAAACTGAAACTGGATCCCTTCCTTCCACCTTATACAAAAATTAACTCAAGATGGATTAAAGACTTAAATGTAAAACCCAAAATTATAAAAAGCCTAGAAGAAGATCTAGGCAATACCATTCAGGACATAGGAACAAACACTTTATGATTAAATTGTCAAAAGTACTTGCAACAAAAGTAAAAACTGACAAATGGGATTTAATAAATGGAATCTAAGTAAACTAAAGAGCTTCTGCACAGCAAAAGAAACTATCATCAGAGTGAGCAGACAACCTACAGAATGGGAGAAAATTTTTGCAATCTATCAATCTGACAAAGGGCTAATATCCAGAATCTACAAGGAACTTAGGCAAATTTACCAAAAANAAAAAAAAAGACATACATGTGGCCAAAAAACATGAAAAAAAGCTCAACATTACTGATTATTAGAGAAATGCAAATCAAAACCACAATGAGATACCATCTCATACCAGTCAGAATGCTGATTATTAAAAAGTCAAGAAACAGATACTGGTGAGGCTGTGGAGAAATAAGAACACTTTTACACTGTTGGTGGGAATGCAAATTAGTTCAACCATTGTGGAAGACTGTGGTGATTCCTCAAAGATTTAGAAGTGGAAATACCATTTGACCCAGCAATCCCATTACTGGATGTGTACCCAAAGGAATATAAATTGTTCTATTATAAAGATGCATGCACATATGTGTTCATTGCAGCACTATTCACAATAGCAAAGACATGGAATCAACCCAAATGCCCACTGATGATAGCCTGGATAAAGAAAACGTGGTACAGATACACCATGGAATACTATGCAGCCATGAAAAGTAATGAGATCATGTCCTTTGCCAGGACGTGGATGAAGCTGGAAGCCATTATCCTCAGCAAACCAACACAGGAACTTGAAACCAAACACCGCATGTTCTCACTTGTAAGTGAGAGCTGAACAGTGAGAACACATGGACACAGGGAGGGAAATAACACTTACTGGGGCCTGTCCAGGGAGGGTGGGTGGGGAGAGCATTGGGGAAAAGAGCTGTTGCATGCTGGTCTTAATACCTTGGTGAGGGGCTGATAGGTGCAGCAAAACACCACGGCACACGTTTACCTCTGTAACAAACCTGCACATCCTGCACATGGACCTCAGAGCTTAAAAAAAAAGAGAAAAAAAAGCCCCACACATGGTCAGTGTAGTTAAACATTAGCTGTACGGCCAGGCACGGTGGCTCACACTTGGAATCCCAGCACTTTGGGAGGCCAAGACAGGTGGATCAAGACCAGCCAGGAGAACACGGTGAAACCCATCTCTACTAAAAATACAAAAATTAGCTGGGCGTGGTGGCGGGCATCTGTAATTCCAGCTACTTGGGAGGCTGAGGCAGGAGACTTGCTTGAACCCGGGGGGTGGAGGTTGCAGTGAACCCAGATCGTGCTACTGTACTCCAGCCTGGGCGACAGAGTGAGACTCTATCTCAAAAAAAATTAGTTGTATAAAACAATAGAAATTAAACGTATTACTGGAAGTTAAAGAAAAGAAAATAGAACTAAAATACTGGACATTAATAGCATATAACTAGAGTCAATTGGAAATCAGCAAGGGAGGGAATTAAAATATCCTTTTTTAAACGTCAGAATGCCCAAGCTGTATGTATATTATAATGAATGTTAGGGTAGGATTTTGAAGCAGCTCGGTAGTATCTTGTCATGTTAAATACATGCATATTCTATGACCCATCAACTCCATTCTTTAGGTATATCCTGGTAAAAAGCAATTTTATTCACCAAAAAGTAGTGTAAGAACATTCAGAGGAGAGTCATAAGCGCCCCATACTCACACAGTCCAGATGTTCACCAGCGGCAGGATGGATTGACAGCCACGTACTCACACCGCCGCAGCTCTGAGAATGAGTGGAAGCCCCTTACATGCAAGGCCATGGGTGGCTCTCACAAAGGAGCGAAGGAAGAAGACTTTTACACGATCCTGTTACAGACAGCCCCAAGCAGGCCACACCCATAGACAGTGTCAGAACTCAGAGGGGCGAGCGGACCGTTCCTGCAGTCCAGGAAGTAAAAACTGCCTGGCTGAAAGATCCTTTGTCTCAGTGCTAATTTTTCTTTGCAGCACCGAGCATCTGTTTCTAACAGGTGCCACCCTCACTTGGGGTGGAGCAGGGCCACGGACTGGGCTGGGCCGTCCACACTCCATGTGCTGACTCCCTAACCCTAAGTGTGTTTAGAGACAGGGCTTTTGGGAGGTAACTGTCAAATGGGGTCTTGGGGTGGCCTTAACCCTAGAAAATTGGTGGTCTTATAAGAAGAGGAAGTGCTCTTTGTCTGGTCCTGCCCTCTGTGTGCCACTGAGGAAAGGCCTGTGAGGCTGCCCGTAAGGCAGGAAGAGGTCCTTGCCAGAACCCAACCCTAGGAGAGCTAGACCTGGGCTCCCAGCCTCCAGAAACAGGAAGAAATAAACGTCTGCTGTCTGGAAGTCCCGCCGGTGTATTTATTACACAGCCCAAACTGACTGACACACACGGGGACAGGCAGGAAGACGGGCGGTGGTTTGCAGGGGCCCAGCCATGCCCCATGTTGGGTCTGGTTACCGCCAGTTTGGTTAGCTTTGTGAAAATTAAACAGGTTATAAACTTAGGATATGTGCGCTTTTTTTGCTATGTATGTTACACTTCAAAAAAGTTTACCTTTTTTTTTTTTTGAGACAGAGTCTCATCCCTTCTCCAGGTGCCAGGCTGGAGTGCAGTGGTGCGATCTTGGCTCACTGCAACCTCTGCCTCCCGGGTTCAAGCAATTCTCTTGCCTCAGCTTCCCGTGTAGCTGGGACTACAGGTGTGCGCCACCACGCCCAGCTAATTTTTTGTATTTTTAGTAGAGACGAGGTTTCACCATGTTGGTCAGGATGGTCTCAATCCCTTGACCTCATGATCCGCCCACCTCGGCCTCCCAAAGTTCTGGGATTACAGGCATGAGCCACCGTGCCCGGCCAAAAGTTTACTTTTCATTTTGGAAAAACAAACTATCCCTGAAATGTGGCAAAGAGACGAATTTCATACCTCTCTGTAACTCCCACAGACTAAATTCAGACCCATTTGAGTAACAGAAAAAAAAAATGAAGATAATGGTTTATAAAATATTGAATTTCTAAAAATCTCTGCATTCCTAGAGGTCCAAGAGGGGAGAGGTAGAGGACAGAGAGGAAAAGGGTGAAAACGCATTGCGAAAGTAACTGTATGAAATGCTTTTTGAAGTCGTAGAAGACACTTGACAATAACTCCTGGATCAAAGCGACCAGGCGGAATGAGAAGGTTTTGGAGTTGAATGACAGACTCCCCACCCCCCCAGTAGGCGTGTGGAGGGCAGCAGGAGTGGCTCTGAGAGAAATGTGTGAAAACACTCACATGGAAAAGAAGGAGAGAGCGCAGTGAGCCGAGTGTCTACGCCAAGCACCCAGGAGATGGAGCCCAAGCAGCACGGCAGGGCGGACCGCGGCAGAGGCCACGCGTCCCTTCTCCCCGCCAGGTCCCTTCTCCCCGCCAGGTCCCTTCTCCCCGCCAGGTCCTCTTCAGCCTTGCTCCAGCTTTGTCCTGGCACTCGGTCTTCTCACAAGGACATGGAGCTCCAGCCACTCGCCTCTGTCCTCTGTCCCTGCCCTCCCCTGAGCCTTGCTCTCCTGATGAGCAGCCTGGTCCAGAGAAGGTGGTTGGAGTGCCGTGCCAGGGTGGGTGGGCTGCCACCAGCCTCAGCCCTGACCTCAAAGCCAGGGCCACCGGGCTGGGGTCTGTGCTGGAGGTCATGAGTCCTGAGTCCTGGGCCTGGAGCCAGGGATGCATTCACTCCCAGCCCAGAACATGGGGGCCACCACGCTGCTTGCTCAGCAGTGACCCTGCTGGGCCAGACAACTCCACGGAGGTCCCAACACACCAAGAACATGGACATGGCTTCCAACCTGCCTCTGACCAACGCTACTACAAAAGGGAAACTTCAAGTGAGACAAAGCAGTGTCCACAGCTGATCCTGGTTTGGGCCAGAGTGAGCATCTCCAAGTGTGCTCCAGGCCTGGGAGCTACAACTTATGACTGTGTGTCTAGGAGCCCCTCCCTGGGTCCTGGTGCAGCCCTGGGACACCAGCCCCTGCTCCGCGCGGCTGCCAGGTCTCGGATGCACAGTCCCCAGGCGCAGCCACCACCTGCCATGCTTGTGGTGTGTGTTCAGTGGACCCCCAGCCCACTCGACCTGTGACTTTACCTCTCACACCCAAGCCCTGCCCTTGCCCCAGTCTGGAGGATCTCAGCCCCACTGACTTGATGGCTTTCAGCTGCCTGAACTCTCTGCCTTAAAGCTCAGGGTGGCTGTGCTGAAGCAATGCTCTCCCTCTTGGGGAAGGAGCCAGTCTGCCTGCCTTGTTTTGCCAGAGGCTCCGTGTCACCTCGCGTGGGTCCGGGATCATGGCAGCCAAGATACTGGGTCCTCCCGCTTGCTCTGGATGGATCGAGACATGGGCCTGCTGGCCCAGCAACCTCGCACAGCCTCTGTTTTCCCGTCAGCATGACGGCAGAGGCTGCAAAGCTCGCCAAGAGCTCAGGGCCAAGCCTTTCCACCACTCTTCCTTCCCCAAGCTGGGGAAGAAACTTTTCCTTTCTGAAAGGCAGCCTGAAGCAGAGGTGTGGCCTGCTGAGCTCTGCAGAGCCTGAGTGTGTCTTAGCATACCACAGAGGGGCCACGGGTGCAACAAGGAGAGGGCCACAGATAGGCGTTCCCTGGGAAATGGAACTACAGACACGGCACACAAGGCGGGGGACTATGGGGATAGGGGCCCACAGATAGAGCAGTGAGGGGGCCTCAGGCATACATACCATGGGGGGGCTGCAGATGCACCAGGAAGAGGGCCATGGACATGCCATGGGGGACACAGGTCATGGGAAGCCACCAACACGCCTCATGGGACCACACTTGAGCCACCACAGAAGGGGGTCTCTAAGGGGCCACAGAACCACAGCAGGGTCCCAGACTCCACCTTCCTCTCGCCAGAGAATTCTGTTTCACTTCATTTATAGGGTGGGCTTCTAGGTAAGACTTCTTCTGAAGGAAGTTTCCATGGATTTCATGAAGACAACTGGCATGAAGGTGAAGAGTGAGGCTCTCTATCCAAACACATCGTGATTCCCACCCCAGCCTCTCCCCGTGATGGCACTAGCTTGTGTGGGCAGCCAGGATGCCAGCTGGACCTCTCGGCGCTGGGGTAGGGTCAGAGCTGCAGCCCCCAGAGGAAGTCAGAGGGAGAAATTTAAAGTGGGGCAAAGTCCCAGTTCCCCAATTCCATGGGACTAAACCCCAATCAGGACAAACAAGATGAAACTCTTTCCTAGATGCCTTCTCGTGAGGTGCAGAGCAGGACCCAGTGTCAGGGCACAGAGCTTGTGACAACAGACCATGGGCAGGGAACACACAGGAATGAGGGTGAAATGGAACATTCCAGAAACACCACCACTTGCCACCATGGGCGACTGTGTGGGACTGCCAGCGCCAAGCATCTGTGAGGAAGGGCCAGGCTGCCCCTGGGCTTGGAGGCTTCCAACTTCCCGAAGATCTAATGACTAAAGTGTTGGAGCCAAGTAATAGGTGTCAACACCACGCTTCATGCGGGGGAGACAGGCTGTGCTGTAGTAACACGTGCCGTGTAAGACCACGCCTTGGACTGTGTTGGGTGGATAGCTTGTCGTCCGCTGGCTGGAAGTTTGGGCTGCAGCAATGCACTCACTCCTCAGGCTGTGCAAACACTGAGCCGCTCATCTCGCTGTGAGGGAAGGTTGGTGATACGGTTTGGATCTGTGTCCTCACCTAAATCTCATGTTGAATGGAGGAGGGACCTGGTGGGAGGTGACTGAATGAAGGGGGCTGACTTCCCCTTGCTGTTCTCATAATAGTGAGTTCTTACAAGATCTGATGGTTTAAATGTGTGTGGCGCATCCCCCTTCACTCTCTCCTGCTCCACCATGAGATGTGCCTTGCTTCCCCTTCTGCCATGATTGTAAGTTTCCTGAGGCTTCCTAGCCATGCTTCCTGTTAAGCCTGTAAAACGCGGAGTGAATTAAACCTCTTTTCTTAATAAATTACCCAGTCTCAGGTAGCTCTTTATAGCAGTGTGAGAATGAATGAATACAGAAAATTGGTACCAAGAAAATGGGGTGTTGCCATAAAGATACCTGAAAATGTGGAAATGACTTTGGAACAGGGTAATGGGCAGAGATTGAAACAGTTTGGAGGACTCAGAATAAACAGGGAGATGTGGGAAAGTTGGGAACTTCCTAGACTTGTTGAATGGTTTCAACCAAAATGCTGATAGTGATATGAACAATGAAGTCCAGGCTGAGGTGGTCTCAGGAGGAGTGAGGAACGTATTGGAGACTGGAGCAAAGGTGACCCTTGCTATGCTTCAGCAAAGAGACCGGTGGCATTTTGCCCCTGCCCTAGAGATCTGTGGAACTTTGAACTTGAGAGAGACGATTTGGAGTATCTGAGGGAAGAAATTTCTATGCAGCAAAGCATTCAACAGGTAACCTGGCTGCTTCTAGAAGTGCATGCTTGTATGTGTGAACAAAGAGATCATATAAAACTGGAACTTATATTTAAAAGGGAAGCAGGGCATAAAAGTTAGGGAAATTTGCAGCCCAGCCATGTGGTAGAGAAAAAAAACCCATTTTCTGGGGAGAAATTTAAGGCTGCTGCAGAAATTTGCTTGTAAAGATGAGCCAAATAGCCAAGACAATGGGGAAAATGTCTCCAGGGCATGTCAGAGACCTTCCTGGAAGACCCTTCCATCACAGGCCCAGAGGCCTAGGAGGGAAATCTGGTTTCATGGCCCAGGTCCAGGGCCCAGCTGTTCTGTACAGCATCAGAACATGGCACCCTGTATCCCAGCTGCTTCAGCTCCAGCTGTGGCTGAAAGGGGCCAAGGTACAGCTTGGGCTGTGGCTTCAGAGGGTTCAAGGCCCAAGACTTGGTGGCTTCCAATGGTGTTGGGCCTGCAGGTACACAGAAGTCAAGAGTTGAGGTTTGGGAACCTCTGCCTAGATTTCAGAAGATGTGTGGAGATACCTGGATGTCCAGGCAGAAGTGTGGTACAAGAGCACAGCCCTCATGGAGAACCTCTGGTAGGGCAGTGCAGAGGAGAAATGTGGGGTTGGAGCTCCCACACAAAGTCCTCACTGCAGCACTTCCTAGTGGAGCTGTGAGAGGAGGGCCACTGTCTTCCAGACCCCAGAAAGGTAGATCCACTGACAGCTCGCACCATGCACCTGGAAAAGCCATAGGCACTCAACACCAGCCCGTGAAAGTCAAAGGAGGTCACTTTGGAGCTTTAAGATTTAATGCCTGCCCTGCTGAGTTTTGGACTTGCATGGGACGTGTAGCCCCTTCCTTTTGCCCAATTTCTTTCATTTGGAATGGGAGCATTTACCTAATCCCTATATCCCTGTTATATCTTGTCAGTAACGAACTCTTTTTATTTTACAGGTTCATAGCTGGAAGGGACTTGTCTCAGCTAAGACTTTGGACTGTGGACATTTCAGTTAATGCTGAAATGAGTTAAGGCTCAGGGACTGTAGAGAAGAGATCATTCCATTTTGCAATGTGAAAAGAACATGAGATTTGGGAAGAGCCAGGGGTCGAAGGATGTGGTTTAGATTTGTGTACCCACTCAAATCTCATGTTGAATTGACAAGCATCCTGGTGGAAGGTGACTGAATCCAGGGGCTGATGTCCGCCATGCTGTTCTCATGATAATGAGTTCTCACCAGATTTGATGGTTTTAAAGTGTGTGGTACTCTCTCCTTCACTCTCTCTCCTGCTCCACGATGAGAAGGTGTGCCTTGCTTCCCTTTCACCTTCTGCCATGATTATAAGTTTCTTGAGGACTCCCAGTCATACCTCCTGTTCAGCCTGCAGAACTGGGAGCCAATTAAACCTCTTTTCTTCATAAATTACCCAGTCTCATGTAGTTCATTATAGCAGTATGAGGACAGACTAATATACAGTACACAGAGACCTAACTTTAGGTTGATTTCAGGAAGAGGGGCTGACCTGCTGCTCACAGGTTAATTACTCTTGCTAAGTCTTGTCTTTCTCATGGAGACACAGGCACACAGTTTCTCCATCTTCACGTCCAACTTCACGAATGGATCATACTTTCCTTTCATTTCAAAATGAAAGCCAAATAAAAACCAGCCAGAACATTGGGCAATTGTTCTCCAACAGGGAAATAAAAGAAGTCATTTATCACAGCAGAAAGTATAACAACCCTGTTATGAGTTGATGGATGAACCCAGGAATTGGCTTCCCTTTGGTTCACCCCTCATGGCTCTAGCTCTTGCCAGAAACAGAAGTTTCAAGCCCTGGCCAACCAAAGCCAAGAGCTGCCCTTAGTCCTCATTTCTTTCTGGGAAATGGGCAGCCAAATCCTTCCTCACAGAGGTACAGAGGTCGAGTCCGTTACAGCTCAGCCCAGGGTGTGGTCCCCAGGAGGCGACTGACAGGTGGGAAGTCACTGAAGCCTTGTTGCTGTTCTCCAACTGCCATTGCCAGCCTCTGATTTACTGCCTGACACCTGCAGCCAGGCTTCTGTCATCAGCCTCACTCAGCTGAACACAGCCCCTGC
The DNA here is from genome assembly GCF_001604975.1 of Cebus imitator. NCBI lineage: Eukaryota > Metazoa > Chordata > Mammalia > Primates > Cebidae > Cebus > Cebus imitator. Next base: position 935,139 of record NW_016107882.1, on the reverse strand, counting down.
TCTTGGATGGAGAAGAGTGGGTCTTGGGAAGGCAGCCACTCAGTCCAGCAGCTCAGGCCCAGGCTACCCTGCGTCCTCTGGGCAGACCACTCTGTCCCTCGGGGAGCAGAGAGCCGGCGTGTTAATGTCCCACTTGGAATGACTGAATTGACTCCCATCGCCCTCCCCTTCCTCTCCCTGTTCCTTCCCAGGACGTGGGGATGCCTGGGGGGAGGAGCCTGTCCATGCCATCTGCCCTCCAGACACCAGCTCCGGTGGCATGAATGCTGCTGCCTTCCAGGTGGCCGGGAGCCCGCTCTCACATTTGGGGGTTGTCTGTGGAAAGGGAGGGTGCCCAGTCCACATGGGATTCTGCTCCTCTGGCACAGAACACAAGGATGCTTTGAGCTGAGGGTGAAGTTGTTCATTATCCACCTCCCAGGAGCCACATTGCAGGTCCAAGTACCGAAGGGAGAGTGACTTAAGAAAGGCCTTGGACTCTGTTGGCTGAGTTTATGGAAAGGAAAATGAATCAAGCCCAATACAGCAGTAACAGCAAGGTCATTATTCCTCATGAAGCTCCGCTTGCCTTTCCAACGAGGCAGGAACCCAATGTGTCCTTTGAAAGGAGGGCTCAGACGTGTAGGTGCGGAACCCCAGGCTTTCTTGAAGGGTGTGGCCTGTCCCCAGACTGAGAGGCCTCATCTTCGAAATGGAGAGTTTGGTCCCTTGAGTTTTGTTGACATTTCTTACCTCAGGAAGCAGCCGGCTTCATGCTGCTCAAAGTTGACTTCCTTCACTCCAGATGGCATGTGCCCTCAGAGCTGGCACGAACAGCTGTGGCCTCCTGAGAAACTGCAGCGTTTTCTGAGGGTGGGAGCAGGTGCTTACAGCTTGCCTTACGTGGGGAGACCCTGAAGGAGCTAAAAGCCCACCCCCCACATGCATGACTCTGGCATCACACTGATCTATGAGGATGTAGGCGCAGCGAGCCGCTAGAGATCCACCCGTCCACTTCCTGCAGGTCCTGTTTGCTCCCATGGGTGTGAGTCCAACTCCGCGGCTTTAGGGTACTTCCACGGGAGGCTGTTCCGCCATACAGAGCTTCCCTTAGATAAACTGCAGGGCTTTCCTCCGTGTCCGATAAATTCTCTTGAGAGTGTGTACACAGACCATGTTCGCAGGCAAATGTGCTCACAGGTGCATGTGCTGGGAGGTGAATCTGTCACAGGTGAATGTGCTGGGA
>NW_016107882.1:931243-933356 GCF_001604975.1 Cebus imitator | reverse complement strand
GAATCTGTCACAGGTGAATGTGCTGGGAGGTGAATCTGTCACAGGTGAATGTACTGGGAGGGGAATCTGTCACAGGTGAATGTGCTGGGAGGGGAATCTGTCACAGGTGAATGTGCTGGGAGGTGAATCCGTCACAGGTGAAGGTACAGGGAGGTGACGTCATGGTGCTCACAGATCCGAGTATTCGGAGTGTACCTATGTACTAGTCTGTTCTTGCAGTGCTCTAAATAAATACCTGAGAAAACTTACAGTCGTGGTGGAAGTCTCAGGGGATGCGGGCACGTCGTCTCTTGAACAGAGCACGAGGATGACAAAGGGGGCGTAGGTGCCGCATGCTTTTTAACAGGCAGATCTCATGAGAACTGTGAGAACAGCACGCAAGGGTGAAATCGGCTCCCTGGATCCAATCGCCTCAACAGCCCTCCCTTCACCTTGATGTACTGTGCTGCTGTTAGTGACGTCCCCACGGCATCGGCTCAACCCACCCCCGAGGGGCTCCCCTTGGAGAATGAGTGCAGAGACTAGGGACCAGGGTGGAGCCAGGCCGGCTGGGTGCTGCTGCTGCTGGGACTCGCCTGGGGAGCTTGAGCCACTGGGCTGGAGAGGCCTGGCAGAGCTGCCCGCTGAGCCTGGAGCCTGGCAGGAGCAGCAGCTCCACACAGCAGCCCACGTGTTCTGTGGCTCCAGCTCCATTTGTCAGGGTGCAGGGAGGCGGCCGGCTGACCGGTGTCCCCTTGGCTGTGGCTTCTACCAGGCGTGCATAGAAGAGCAGCAGTATCACGTCTGGCAGATGCCCCGGGACCCACGTTATCACTTCTCCCCCCGTCTGCCTTGACTGCAAAATGAAAAATGCTGAATGGGAAAACCTGCCATCAGATGCCCTGGCCACCTGTGAAACCTTGAAGGCTGCAGCAGGGTGCAAAATGTTCATTAAACCACGTGGCCCCAAGCTCACACGTCCGTACCAGGAACACACCCGCCGCCCTGGAGCTGTCCCATGCGTCCAGCAGGCTCCGTAATCAATCGCAGTGCAGAACATGGCAGCAGACACGGAGCTTTCAATAAAAGTGCGGTCTCATTTCTTTCCCCCGGAGTGCTCAGCAAAGGGCTGCTCTCCCTACTTCCCTACCCCGGGCAGAGACACATGGGACAGCCTGGGTCCCCTGGTTCTTCCACAACAGGCTGCTCTGGGGCAGCAAAGAACAAGAGCTGGCAGACACAGCCCCGCCTCGCTGGCCAGGCGTGTTCTGCCCTGTTTTGGAGATGGTACACACGGGTAAACACGATGCAGATTGGGAGCATGTGTTCTGAGCGCTGCTGTCCTGCTCAGCCCGCTGCAGGCGCTGAAATGTGCCTTGGCAACCTTTTAAGGTGACCCCATTGTTCCCAGGCTGCTTTTGCAATTGGAGAGCCGTAGCGCTTCTCCGCTGCATCACGGAAACTGCTTTAACGAAAATAGACTCCCGCATCCAATTATATGGTTTTTAAAGCCCCTTTTTCCAAACAAGGGCTATAGGAGGACATTTCAGAGGGAACCGCCCTCAGCCGTAACGGGGGCCCAGCTTCTCCTTCCACCTATTGGGGTCTTTACAGCACCGTGCTGGGAGGGGCCCTGGGGTCCCCTCAGTCCACCAGGAGGTGGGCATCTGAGGCTGTGCTTCTCGTGGGCCCGGTTTGTGTGCCTTTGGGTCTCCTGACGGCGGGCGGCAGCGCCCGTGCCTTTAGGATTGCATTTGGATTCGCGCTTCTCAGCGTGACCTTGGTCAAGCCAGCAAGGCCCGCAGGGACGATGGAGAGAGCTCCGAGTTCTGCGCTCCTGGCCCCAGCCCAGTCCCCGCTCTGACATCTCAGAAGTGAAGCAGACAGTGGCGTGGAGGAGGGAGCTCAGGGCCGGCATTCGGCCGTGCTGACCTTCAGCCTCGATGCTGCTGGCTCTGTGGCCGTAGCGCCTTGAGTGACTCCCCTGTGCTCCCACGGCCTCTTTGTAAAATCCAGCAGAGAACTCACAGGTGGAAGTGTCTGCGGGGCCCCAGAGCCTGCTCTGAGCTTTCTGTTCACTCCTGACATGCAGGGAGCGCAGCACTGGGCACACACTGACCCTGCGGGCGTGGGC
>NW_016107882.1:929857-930657 GCF_001604975.1 Cebus imitator | reverse complement strand
GGGGCCTGGGCACACACTGACCCTGCGGGCGTGGGCGTGGGGCCTGGGCACACACTGACCCTGCGGGCGTGGGCATGGGGCCTGGACACAGACTGACCCTGCGGGCGTGGGCATGGGCAGAGACAGATGTGGCTTCCTTGTGGTCACTCAGCCTTGGGCTCCCCAGGTTCTCTGGGGTCTGGGACTGTTGAGTCTCTGCCATGCCTGCTGCCTCAGCTCCCTTCCAGCCCCACAGGTCACACCCCGGAGTCCACCCAGTACAAACTATCTTCCCAACGGGAGCGAGTTGGCACCACAGGCAGGGCTGGGTCTGATCAGAACTCAAGAGGAACCACAGGATATGGGGCAGGCAGGGATCCCATGCTGATTTCATTCAAAGGCTGTATTTTTCTGGTGTCAATGGAGGCCCAGAGAGGTTGAGTGACTTTTTCTGGGGTCACACAGCCAGGGAGTGGATAGGAGCATGTTTCAGATATAACATCTGGTTTTCAGCATCTGGGCCAGTTTACAGACCAGGGTGTGGGTGGCAGGCCACGTCCACAGGCGTCTGAATCTCTAGGGGACTGTGGTGGGCACTGCTGATGACCACCTCCCTGTAATGGCCTCTGCAGAAACCACACGATCCCCACTGGGAATGTGGTTCAGACACCAAGACCAGTGACACCCCTGCCACACACACACACACAGACACACAGACATACACACAGACACACAGACATACACACACACAGAGACACATAGACACACACACAGAGACACACACACACAGACACACAGAGACACACAGACACAGACACACA
>NW_016107882.1:926620-929221 GCF_001604975.1 Cebus imitator | reverse complement strand
ACACACACACACACAGACACACACACACAGACAGACACATAGACACACACACAGACACACAGACACAGACACACACACACAGACAGACACACAGACACACACACAGACATACACACAGACACACACACACACACACACACACACACACAAGAGGATGTGAAAAGTTTCATTCTTCACACTGTGAGGTTCTCGGCGGGAAGCAGGGTGGCTCCGAGTTGCCCCGAAGTTGGGTTGAGATGCAGGGCAGCTAGGCGGGCGGGGTTCTCGGGCTCAGGGCTAGGCTTGGGTGAGGGTCCTGCCTCGTGTGGCTGGCATCCCCACCAGTGCCAGAGGGAGCGGGCCAGGCGTGGGCAGGAGGCGGGAAGGGCTGGGCTTGACCGAGGCAGCTCAGCGTCAGAAGTGGGGTCAGGCTCCCATGCCCACAGGGGCCCCTGCTGGTCCTCACCAGTGACACTTAGAACGGCCTGGACAGCACCGTTCTGGTGGGAACTGGAGGGGCCGCGGGGCGTCGCTCGCTGGCGCTGGGGAGTGCAGGCTTCTCAGGCGGAAAACGGCAAAGGGTCTTCTCAGATCTCAGGTCTCGTAGCCGGCTGCAGAGGGAGCCAGAGAAACCTCTCTGCTCTATCAAAAGATGACAAGAGGTCCTTCTGATCCTATTTGACCTGTTGTCCCTGAGTCAGGAGCACAGGCACCCCTGCCCTGGACGTCCTGTGGAGAAGACGAGGGCAGTTCCACCTGCTTTCTGGGGTCCAGAGTCTGCCCCCCGAGGCTTTGCCCTGGAATGGCCAGGCGGCTCCACCTCCCATGCCCACTGTCTTCATGGCCCGTCCCTCAGCCCCTGTTCCCCTCTAACCACGGGCAGGGAACCAGAGGATGCCACTCAGACTCAGCACAGAGGCCGGGCAGGGCACTGGGGCCTCTTTAGGGCGGGAGCTGAGACACCCCTGTGGGCAAGGCCCTCCCTTCAGTGAACACAGGCCCCGGGCTGGGTGCACAGGGCCCTCTGGGAGGCTGGCCCTGTGGCTCTGAGCATGTGGAATGTGCCACAGGGCAGGTGTCCTTGAGGCAGGACGGGCCTGCAGAGTCTCTGCACGGGGAACGTGCACACATCCTAGGCACTAGCGGAGGCTGGGGTCTCAGGGGCCATGCCGGGGAGCAAAATGTTCAGTGCAAGACAGGGTTCGCCTCCCAGCAGGGCACCGTATGGACGCCTGCCGCCACATCTGGGCTGTGCAAGCAAGTTCTCTAGGCCAACTTAGAGAGCCCGCGGCGGCCTGGCAACTCCTGAATCTGGGGCCACAAGCCTAGGCCTGAGTGTCGAGCGTGGAGGCCACAGGGCACGGGGACTGCTGGCCCCTGAACCCGCGGCTCAGAGCTGGAGGTTCTGAAGGTGCAAAACCGGCCAGGGTGGAAAGGGCACGGGGGGAGAAAAGGCAAAACGCCTCAGCAACACCCTTTGCGTTCTGCTAACATGCTGGAATCATATTTTGTATATGGGGTTGAATAACACATATGACGATTAATATCATGTTTCTTTTTTCTTAGAGTTACTTAGCTATTAGAAACGGAAAATGTCATGTGTAGCCGGCAGTGCATCCCACTGAACGAACCCTGGAGCAGCAGAGAAACAGCACGAGGGCAGCATCAAGTCCCCCACGCCTGTGTCTGTGGGTGGAGGGACGTAGCAGGAACGAAGCACGAAGGCTTTGCTGAGGGCGCGTGGTCCCACCTGGAAAGCCTCCTGGCCCAGTTCACTCTCCTGAGAACTTGTGCCTTGAGGTGAGGCCGGCCGGCAGCGAGTGTGCACACACTTTCCTCCGCAGGGTATCCAGGGCGGTCGGATAAGCAGCCCACGAGCACATGGCCTTGCTGAAAGGTTCCAAGGAAGTGAACCCAAGGGGGCCCATGCCCAGGGCTGCCGACTCCGCCCCAGGCTCCGTAAGACTCCAGTGGGTGAGAAGGGGAGAAAGCAGGCGTCCCCAGCAGAGTCATCTGATATTCCCTGATGAGTTAGAGTGCTCCCAGATTGAAGGACTCTGTGATTGCCGTCATGGAGGGTCTTTGAGAACACGTGGCTGAGGTGGAGAGCGTGCTTGTCTGGCTCCCAAGGCTGAGCTAGGCGGGTCCCCAAAGGAGTGAGCCCATACTCTGGAGGACCCTCACCCTGCTCCCCAAGATGAGTCGGGGCAATGTGTGGGAAGCAGAGGCCCAGACTGCAGGATAATGTAAAAAGTAAAAATGCAACATGCACACGTGCACACACACACACATACACACACACACACACCCCAACTTGATCTCGCATGGCACCTGGGTGACACTAGACTCAAAGAGCAAAAACTGTACATGGACCATGCCAAACTACCAGCACCCATAGCCAAAAGAGCAAGCATCTCCTAAAATGAATTCCTTTGTCCATTCAGTAAGAGCTGGTGACATGGAAAAGATGTAAAGTCATGCTTTGGTGGAGATGATGCCCTCCATCAGAAAACTCACACAATAGACAGGGAGCTCCATCCACGGCATCACTCAGGAGTGACATGTGTGATGGAGGGTGGACGGTGGACAGGGAGCTCCATCCACACCATCACTCAGGAGTGA
>NW_016107882.1:913598-926105 GCF_001604975.1 Cebus imitator | reverse complement strand
CATCACTCAGGAGTGACGTGTGTGATGGAGGGCGGACGGTGGACACGGAGCTCCATCCACAGCATCACTCAGGAGTGACGTGTGAGATGGAGGGCAGACGGTGGACACGGAGCTCCATCCACAGCATCAATCAGTGTTGCCATGTGTGATAGTGGTGGGCAGGCAGTGGAGAAGGAGCTTCATCTGCACCATCAACTTGAGTGACGTGTGTGACGGAGGGTGGGCAGACAGGGAACGGGACCTTCATTAATCCCATGTCACCACCTCAACAATTTCTGGAGCGTCCCTGGGTCTGCTTTTGCATTCAGGGTTCAGTACACCTTTACTGAAATGGTGTTGTGGGTAGTTTCCTTAGTTCGTCAGTTTTGCGGTAAGAGTGTTGCAGTTGCTCGGTGCATGAAACTTAGGACATGTGCAAGTGCTGAACTTCCGTGGAGGGTCTTGGTGCCGGCAGCGTTGAGGTTTGGCCCTGAGATCCTCAGCTTATGTCAGGCATCCTCTGTCCTGAGGTCACATGGCCTGCTGTTAGGTGCTGTTAGGTCAGCAGTAAGTTATAATTGTCCAGCCTGGCAGCACTGTTCACTCACAGGCAAAGCTGTCCTCAGCCTCTCCAAGGGCCCCTGCCTTTCCAGCAGCAGGCTGGCACCTGCTCATCTGCTTGTGTCCATTGTTTCCCTGTCTGCACCTCAGTGCCCTGGCCTGGGCTTGCTAGGCTGTGCTTCACACTCTGGGAGCACGGGGAGAGAGTGGCACCACCTAGAGCTGCCAGGACTCCGTTCTAGACTGGAGAGGGCCAAAGGGTCCACCACCCACTCACCAGGAGCCCTGGAGCTCCCAGGGACACTGCTGTCACCTCTCTGGCACCTGCCCCTCACATTCACCTGCTTTGTGGACATGTGATGAACGGCAGAACAATGCCCATGTTTAGATTGCACACGTATAAAAGCTGACATTGCGGTCACAGTCATGAACAGACCTTGTGGCTCCCATCCCAGTTTGTGGCTGTTAAAAGTAACGCAGCCATGAGAGTTGCCGTAAGAGGTTTTGGGTGGATGCGCACTTCATTTTTCTCAGGAAAAATATATAGAAGTGAAATGGCTAGATCACAGGTAAGTGTATGTCTAACAGTTTAAGAAATCACCAAATCATTTTTCTAACATAGATGTGTCCTCATCAGCACCAGAGAGTTAATGCTAAATATTATACTGTGTAGGCGCTAGGGTTTGTTCAAGCATTCCCCCATTGAAGGATATTTTGACTGTGTTTGGTTTGTGGCTATTGGGAATAAAGTATCATCTGTGTGCAGGTTTTTGTGTGGACATAAGCTTCAGTTTTCTGGAATGGACATCCATGTGTGTAAATCTTGAGTCTACAGCAAATGCATGTTTAGCTTTGTAAGAAACCGCCAAGTGTTTCTCAAAGGCTGTGCTGTTTTATGTCCACCTGCAACACAGAGAGGCCACATCTCTGCACCCTTGCCAGTCATTGGTGCTGTCACTATTTTCTATTTAACCATTTGGTTAGGTGTACAGAGATGTCTGGTGGTTTAGTTTGCATTTCTCTGGTGGCTAGCTATGTGGAACATATTTTATATGTTTGTTTGCCATGTATATATCCTCTATGGGTAGCGTCTCCAAGTCTTTCACCCAGTTTTAAACTGAGTTGTTTTCTTACCGTTGAATTTCGAGTGTTCTTTACAGATTATGAATACGAGTCTTCTGTAAGACATGATTGCAAATATTTCCTCCCCATCCGTGGCTTATGTTTTCATTATCTTAATAGTATCTTTCACGGAGTAGATGTTTCAGTTTTGATGAAGCCCAACTCATCAGTTTTCTCTTCTGTGGATTGTACTTTTCATTTCATGTCTAAGAACTCCTTGCCAAACCCTAACCCATGAAGTTTTTTTTCCTGACTTTGTTTCTTCCTAAAGTTTTACCTTTTATAATTAGATCTTTGATTCGCTGTCAGTAAATTTTTATGTAAAGTTGTTTTGTGCCCACGTATTAATTTCTGAAGGTGACCAAGTGACAACAGGGCAAAGCCAAAGCCATTAAAAAGATATTTGATGAATTATGCTTCCAAAAGGAGGGGCTGTGCCACCTTGAAAGGCCTCAGGGGGACCGTCAGGTTTGGGTCAGGAGCAGAAAGCAGCCTAAGGATGGTCCAGGCCAAATATTCGTTGAAGTTTCTATGGGAAAGGCAGAGCAGGGGAAACAGCTCAGGATGGGCTCATAGAAAAACACCAACTCTTTGGGCTGTGAGGATGGTCTCCAGTTGCTTGGTAGGTACCAGTCCCTGGGCTGCTTTAGGGCAGAGAAAATGTTGACTTGGTGGTGAGAGTTAGAGAAAGGGAGTGGTGGGGATGTTGGCTTAGGGTTGGTTGATTTGCATGTGAAAGACCTGGGAGGGGCGGCCTCTTCCACAGCCAGCAAGCTTTGTAAGACATCAAAACATCATAAAATACAGATGATTGAAAACATGATGAATACAAAGTTGTGATGGTTAGAACAAGTTTTTTTTTTAAGTTTTCCCTTTGTTTGTCCAGTTGTTTATATGTCATTTTTCTCCATTGAGTTGTCTCTGTACCTTTGTCAAAATGTAATTAATTGTATTTGGCATGAATCTATTTCTGGACTCTATTCTGTGAAAGTGTGAATCTCTTTACCAACACCACACTGTCTTGATTATGTAGCCATATAGTAAGTCTTAAAATCAAATAGTACTCTTCACTTTAAAAATTGTTTTGGCTATTTTGGTTCCTTTTTCTATGTAGATTTTAGATAAGCTTTCATTTATCTGAAAAAGAAGATCTTGCAGTTTTTTTTTTTAATTGTGTTAATTCTATGGATTCATTTTAAAGAGAATAATATCTTTACTATGCTGAATCTTCCAATCCATGAACATGGTATGTCTCTCCATTTATTTATACCTTTTTACATTTCTTTTATCAGCATTTTGTTGTTTTCAGCATATAGATCCTGCACAGGTTTTGCTAAATTTATATGTATGTATTTTTGAGCTACTATACATTTTATTGCTTTTAAAATTTTTGTTTTCAATTGTTTATTGCTAGTATATAAAAATACAATAATTTCTGTTTCTTGACCTTATATCCTGCAACCTTACTAGACACATTTACTAGTTATAGTGCCATTTAAAAAAATATTTCAGCCAGGTGCAGTGGCTTATGCCTGTAATCACGCCTTGACATCAGGAGTTTAAGATCAGCCTGGCCAACATAGTGAAACCCCGTCTTTACTAAAAATACAAAAATTAGCCAGGCATGTTGGTGTGCACCTGTAATCTCATCTATTTGGGAGTCTGAGGCTTGAGGATCACTTGAACCCAGGAGTCAGAGGCTGCAGTGAGCTGCGATTGCACCATTGCACTCCAGCCTGGGTTACAGAGTGAGACTCTGTCTCAAAAATAATAATAATTAAAAAAAAATTATTCACTGTTTTACATAGACAGTCATGTTTTTTGCAGTTAAAGGTTGGTTTTTTGTTTTTGTTTTTTTGTTTTGTTTTTTTGAGACAGGTTCTCACTCTGTCACTCCCAGGCTGGAGTGCAGTGGTGTGATCACATTTCACTGCAGCCTTGATCTCCCCAGGCTGAGGTGATGCTCCTAGGTCAGCCTCCTGAGTAGCTGGGACTACAGGCACGTGCTACCATGCCCGACTAATTTTTGTATTTTTTGTAGAGAGGGGGTTTTACCATGTTGCCCAGGCTAGTCTTGAACTCCTGGGTTCAAGTGATCCACCTGCTTTGGCCTCTCAAAGTGCTGGGATTATAGGCATGAGCCACCATACCCACCTGCAATTAAATATTTTTTAACTTCTTTGTTTCCAATCTGGATGTGTTTTATTTATTTTTCTGTTTTCTTTTGTATCACATTTCCTGCCCCCGTCTACGAGCACCAGGCATAAGGCAACTTTTCTCTGATTTTTACCATGAGAAACTGTTGGAGCCCTGAAGATAAAATTTATGAAAATCATGTATGGGGCCTCCTGAGACTGGCCTCTAGGAGCTTCTAACCCTCAGGCTAGTCCACATTCAGCCTCTATTGTTCACTAATTACCATTTGTGTGCGTGGCCCAAATCTACCGCACTGTGGGGATAGAAGTGGTGAGAATGGACATCCTCACATTATCCCTGATCTTAGGCTTCCCCCAGGCATCTAGTCTTTGCATTGAGTATGTTGCTAGTATCTCTGGCCTATAAGCAGCTTATAAGTCAACACTCCTATCCTCAATACAAGGAAAAAGCTGAGCAGATCGAAAATTAAAAACTCTTCTTAGATCTGCCATGGAATTGAGGACACAGGGGAAACTGCCACCCTGGAAACTGGAATAATAGACAAGTAGATACAATCACAGATTACCAGGAGCAGAAGATTCCAGAGCCTGAAACTAGTAGAAACACAAATGGTAACTGATGATGCAATGGAGGCTGAGTACAGACTAGCTTGAGAGTTAAGAGCTCCTGGACGATAGCCGCAGGAGCCCACACGTGACCTTCATAAATCCTCCCTTCAGGGCCCCGGCACGTTCTCATGCAGAAAATCAGAGAAAAACTGCCTTGTGTCTGGTGTTCTCAGCAGGGGGACAGGAAAAGTGACCATTCTGAAATATATCCAGAGCATTTTCTTCACACAACAAAGGCCTTCCATCAAGGGAAATTACTTTCACTGAACCTTATCCGATCTAGGGGAAAAGCAATTAGAAAATTCAAGCCCCCTGTAACCTTCGTATCTCATCCAGGAGAAAAATAAGACAGCTAAGAAACTCTTCTGAAGGTTAAAGCCCAGAAACTCAGGCCCACTAAAGAAAAGCTGGTAATTAATCATAAGATTATAGAATGTTTTCCTTCATCCATACCTGGCCACCACATCAACATGGCTCAACTATAATAACAGTGGATTACAGGTAAGAAAGTTACAAGACACAGATCCTATTTAAGGAGGAGTTTCTAGGGAAACCCAAAGACATCAGGGGAAATGAAAACAAGGGCACTGGAGGAAATCGAAGCCTATGACGGCTACAGCTACAATAAACATCAAAGCAGCCTAACTCCTACCCAGACAAACAGAAAATCTCATACCAAAGGCCTGTTTACCTCCGTTCCTATCATCCAATACGGCACATCCGGATTCCAACAGAAAATTACAAAGCATGTTTGAAGACACAAAACAAGCATCAGAATAAGTCTCAGATGTGACAGAGATTTTGGAATTATCAGACAAGGCATGTAAAGTAACTATGATTAGTATGTTAAGGGCTTTAACGGAAAATGTGACAAGTTACAAGAATAGATGGGTAATATAAGCAGAGAGATGGAAACGCTAAGAAAGAGTCTAGAGAAAATACTAGAAATTGAGAACACAGATAACTTTAACAAGGATGAGGAAATTTCCTTATCTTTTCAGTTTGCCAAAAGTTTATGTAAGAAATAGATGTTAACTTTTGTCAATTGTTTTTTTCTTCAACAATGAATATCATCTTCAGAAAAGCTTAGTAATATGGTGAATTACATTGATTCTTAAATTTTGAAGCAACCTTGCCTTCTCAAAATAAGTTCCATGGTTTTGTTTTCTTTTTTATATTGTTGGATTCAATTTGCTAATATTTTGTTGGGCATGTCTGTGTATTAACAATGGACTATAGTTTTCTTGTGAAGTCATGGCTTAGTAGCACAGTAACGTCAGCCAAATATTATGATCGCAAAGTATTCCCTCCACTTCTATTTTCTGTAAGAGCCTCTGTAAAATTGATCTTAAATCTTCACCAACGAAATCATCTATACCTGGAGATTTTTTTGGTAAGGTTTTAAATTACAAATTCAATTCCTTTAATAGTTATAGTACTGTCCAAGTGATGTTTTCTTCTTCTTCTTCAGTGAGTTTTGGTAGATTGTGGCTTTCAAGGGATTGGTTGATTTCAGCCAAGTAGTTGAATTTATATGCAGAGCTATTCATAGTATTCCGTTGATGTCCCTTTGGTATCCGTGGGGTCTCTAGTGATGTCCTTTTTCAGTTCAGATATTGGCAGTTTGTACCTTCTCCTTTTTACTTTACTAGCCATGATTGATATTTATTAATTACATTAATCTTTTTAAAAACAGCTTTTGTTTTGTTAATTCTTTGTTATTTTTCCTTTTCTATGTCACTAATTTTTGCTCTTTTCCTTTCGATTTTCTTCCCTGCTTGCTTGTGGTTTTTTCCTCTTTTCCCCTAGTTTCTTGAGGTGAAAGTTTAGATTACTGATATCAGAACTTCATCCTTTTCCAATATAAGCATTTAAAGACCATAATTTCCTTCTAAGCACTGTTTTAGTTGCCTCCCACAAATTTTGATATGCTGTGTTTTCGTTTTTATTCAACTCAAAACATTTAGCAATTAAACATGAAAGACATCTTCTTTAGCACATAGATTATTTAGTAGAGCACTGTTTAATTTCTAAGTGTTTTGGGGGGTGTTTCTTTTTTTATTATTCATTTCTAGACTAATTACATTATGGTCAGAGAACACACCATGCATGATTTTAGTGATTTTTATTTGTTAAGGTTTTTTATGACCCAGGATATGGGCTACCTTAGTGAACATTCTGCACACACTTGACAGGATTGCACGTGCTGCTGCGGCTGAGTGTCATGCTCTATAAACACCAGTGACCTCCAGTTGGTGGATGGTGTTCTTCAGCTGTCAATGTCTTTGCTAATTTTCACTCACTTTTTGAGAGCAGAGTATTGACGTCTCCAGCTATAATTGTGGATTTGTTTATTTTTCTTTCCTGGGCTATCCATTTCTGCCTCATGTGTTTTAAGTCTCTCTTATTAGGTTGATATACATTTGAGAACTGTTATGTAGTCTTGATGAATTCATTTTTCTTTTTTAAAAAATTATTTATGCGGTGTGCCTCTATCCCTGGTAATTTTCTTTGTTATGAAATCTACTGTGTTTAATTTTAATATAGTCACTTCAGCATTAATTTGATTAGTGTTTGCATTGTATATCTTTTAAATCTTTTATTTTAATCTACATATATCATTATATTTCAAGTAAGTTTTTGTGGTGGACCAGCATATATCTGGATAATTTTTTGAAATTCATCCTGAATATCTTTGTTATTAACTGGCTTGTTTGGGCCATTATATTTAACTTAATTATTTATATATTGGGATTTAGGGTGACCATTTCATTATGTGTGTTTTTCTTTTTTTCTTCCTTTTTCATTTCTCTGCTTCCCATTTCCTGCCTTCTTTTGAATTATCTGATCCTTCTATAGTAGTTCATTTTAGTTTAACTGTTTTCACCATTTGTGGGGAGTCACTAGAATTCTGTCTCCATCACTGTGCCCCTAAATCACCTTGAACTTCTCCTGCAGGTGTATCCTGCCGTGGAAACTTCTCCCGGTGGACACACGCGTGGCCCTGGTGATGGTGGAGCTGCAGGATCTCTGCATTTCTGAGCACATGACACTTTCTTCCATGGTGTCCCCTTATCCAGATGCACTGTGCTGAGTTCCAGCCCCGTCCCCAGGACTCACACTGAGCTTCTCCAGTTAGTTCCTGGTTGTTGGAAGTTTGTTCTCTAGGGGAGTCTTTGGGAGGGGGTTGTGGGGCTGACAGCTCCCTAGTGCCTGCATTTCATGGCTGCTTCTGCCTTGATTCCTGAAGAGCTGTTTGGCCAAGGGGACAAGCTTGGCTCACGCTTTCTCCCCTGGAGGATCTTTAAAATGTTGCTCCATTGTTTTCTAGCAAACAGTTGTTATTGTGGCATTTGGTGCCAATAATTTGGTTCTTTCCATAAATAAATCGGATTTCTTTTGCTTCACTGTCCAAAGGATTTTTTTCCTTATCTTTAAATTCCAGTCTTTTACTAGGATACGTCTCAGTGTTGACCATTCAGGGTTGATTTTCCAGGTGCACTGTGTGTCCTTTAAATGCCCTATTACACCCATGAACCATTCTTGAACTATCGTCCTAAGTGCTTCTTATATTCCACTGCCCTTTTCGTCTTTGAAGATTCTAAATACACACGTACACACAAGCAGATAATGCCAAGCTCGGGCTGAGAGGAGGGAAAAGGGCCACAGCTGTGCAAGGAAAAGGGCTTCTGGGGGCAGCGAGCCAGAGGCCGAGCGGCCGGGCTCACTTCAATTCTCCTTTTAAAGGAGAGCCAGGGGACAGCTGCCCAGAGGCCCCTCGGCAGGGCTGGAGCTCGGAGGCCTGGGGGTTGAGAGTCTGCTCAAGGCCCCAGGAAGCAGGTCCGGGCCCCACTGCAGGACAGGGCAAGGGCAGCGTCCCCTCCTCCGGGGCCTGGCAGTTCCCGGGCTCCGGGACCTCCTTACATGGGGCAAGGTCTCCTAGCGTGAGAAGCTGGAGGCACAGGATGGTGATCGGCCAGGGCAGCCGTGCCACATCGGCCGGGACTGAAGGTGAGGTGGCCCCTCCAGTGATGACCGTGTACCTTTCCAGGCCCCCACTGTCACCATCGAGGGGTTCCTCCAGGCCCTGTCTCTGGCAGTGGACAAGCAGTTTGAAGAGAGAAAGAAGCTTGCGGCTCACGTGTGAGCCTGGGCTTCCCCGTCTGCTTTTCCCACGGAGAACACACAGCCAGGAAGTGAGGTGGCCCCGCACAGCGTCTGCCCGGGAGTCCCTTCTGCAAACACTGCTCAGACCGCAAGCCAGAAAGCCACGAGGCCAGGCTCTGTTAGAAGAAGCGTGTTGCATTTATGTTGTTTCACAATGCACACTGAGGCAAACGGCTTGTCGTTTTCACTGTTTGTAAAAGATGACTCAGAGGGTTTGTCTCCTTGTGAAGCCGTGTTTGTTCCCAGCCTGCCCACAGTGGACGGGACAGGTGCTCTTTCTTCCAAGGCAGCCCTGCATGCCTCCAGCCGCTTTTCATCCGGAGCGGGCTGTGAGCCACAGCAGGTGCGTCCTACTTCCTTGTTCGACGATTAAAGAAGTCTGTTTCTCGGCTAAGTTTCCTTGGCGCAGAGGATGTTGTCGAGTGTGGAAAGCAGACCATGCCCTCCACAGTCCCCTCCACGGCTCTCCTTCATCTCCTTACGACCCGGCACTCCCTGGTGCCCACCCAGACACACACCTGGGCACACAGCAACACTGCTGGCCAAGGCACACACCCTCACACACGTGCATGTGCACACCACACACGCACACATCCATCCACAGCCGTCCGTGCTCACATGCACTCTCCCCTCTGTGCACATTCACACATGTGTGCACTTGTGTTCCTATTCACCACACGGCACACGCATGCACCCACGCATGCTCAGAGGCATCGGTAGTCGCACATAGCTCATGTGCCATTTGTGCACACGTACACGAGGGCATTCACACATCTGCTTGCATGTACGCTTTGGTACACACCTGTGTGCACACTCACCCAGACTTGTGTGCATGGCCACATCCACACTTCCACAGGCACTTAAACACAAGTAACACACATGTCCTTATGCACAACCACACAGGGGTCCACACTTCACATGGCCATACACAAACTTGTGCAGAGATTCATGCTGGTGTTCACACACACACATTCATGCAATCACTTGCACGTGTGCCCACACACCCACGCATGCCTACTCCTTCCCTAACTTGTCCTACACGGCCCAGGAGTGCGGAGAGATGTGCAGGGTGGGGGGCTCAGCCAGTCCCCTTGAAATTCTGCCTGGAGTCACCACTGGTCAGCTGCACTTTCCCGCCTGAGCCTGCGCCTGTGTAGCCCACTCCCCGCCACAGTGCAATCCCACCGGGGACTGGCCAGTGGGAAGACCTCAGCGGAATTCTGAAAGGCAGGGTCAGCCTGAAGCACCCGTCCATCTAAGAAGACTGCATCTTTGCAGGGTCTAAAGCCCCGGGGGCTTCACGTGTGATCCTGAAAATGAGACAGAAACCTGGCAGGAAAACCCACGGGCCGAGGAGAATGAGAAGCTATTCAAAGAGGGGGAGGACCTCCAGGTAACAAAAACGCACAAGGCGCGTGACAGCACAGCGGCCCCCACAGCACGGAGCTTCCCCACCATTGTGCCAGCCCCTGGCATGGAAGGGGTGTCCGGTGTTGGCAGGGGTGGGGGGACTGTAGTGTGTCTTCCCCGATCCTGGGGCCACACCCTACCGTGGGGCACCCCAGAGAAACCATGTCCATTTTTGCTCGTCATCGGGGGGGACACTGGAGGTCACCCAGGTGCAACGCGCGGGCAGGTGCGGGAGAGTTGACACATGTACTTCACTTGTTACTAGGATGCGACAGTCCCGGGGCTGTGTGCACCCCAGGGTGGGCGTCTCTGGGGGCCGTGGGGGATGGCAGTGCCCCTGACTTCAGAATGTGACTCTCTGTGCTCTGCATCTGAGGCCCCAGAACACAGAGAAAAGCCCCCAGCAGCCATGATGGGGATCCTCATAGAGGGGGCCACGTCAGGCAGCTCTGCTATGGAAGGACTGTCAGTGAGAGCGGCCCGGGACCCTCCGTGTCAGCCAGAGCGGCCCGAGACCCTCCCTGTCAGCCAGAGTGGCCCGAGGCCCTCCCTGTCAGCCAGATCAGCCTGGGACCCTCCCTGTCAGCCAGAGTTGCCCGGGGACCCTCCCTGTCAGCCAGAGTTGCCCGGGGACCCTCCCTGACCCTCCTGGGGGGGCAAGTGCTTCTTGTGTCTCGGACGTCTTTGGTTTTAAGTGTGGACGTGGCATTTCCCAGGCTGCTGAGCTCCGGAGCGTGGATTCTTCCTAACGACTGTGAGCCCTGGAGAACGGGTCTAACCGCAGGCCCCGGTGTTCCACACATCACCTACTTTCCTATGGGAAAGCAAAGCTGCCCTTCAAAGAAAGATCCCCTCCAGGTTTTGCCTTAAATTACCGCGCCCCTTAAGTGACGTCGGTGCCTTCTTTGCTGGGTTTTGAACCCACGACCCCGCCAGGCCCCACGGCCCCCAGCCCCGTGCCCGCCCCCCGACCCCGCAGTGCACAGCCACGGTCTGCTCCACGCCGGAGACACGCTCTGAACACAGTCACGCTCCTCTGCTCTGGTGATGGGAAGTTTTGTATTAACACCTGTGTCCACGTAATTTCCTCTTTGGAAAGATTCTTAGTGTAAAAGTCCAATTTTTGCACCTCTTTATGTTGACTTGAATCATAACAAGGAAAACATTCTTGTGCATTATCTTAAAGTTTCTTCAGAAGCAGTTACCTACTTAGAGATCCATAAATTAATTGTTCCTTCAAAAGTGATTGAAGGGAAACAACGTGGCAATTTGGGGTCCGACGTGCACAGATTCCAAGGGGCTGGACCTGTCAGTTTTTACCTGTTCTGGAAAAGTACAGATGGTCAAAGGCAAATGAACAAGCTAATGGTGCTGCAATCATGTCCGCTCCTCTCCCTCCGACGGTCACACATCGACGAGGCTCCAGCTCTGCGTCTGCACAGGAACCGGCTTCCAGACCCACAGCGGGCAGCCCAGCGGGGCTTCTTCGTAACCAGGGGTTAGTATGTGCACACCTGGGAAGGTAGTGTGTGCACACCTGGGTTGTTAGCGTGTACACACCTAAGATTAGTATGTATACACCTGGGAAGTGTGTGCACACCTGGGTGGTTAGCATGTACACACCTAAGATTAGAATGTACACACCTGGGAAGTATGTTCACCCATGGGTGATTAGTGCCTAAACACCTTGGGTGGTGAGTGTGTACACACCTGGGCAGTGAGTGCATTCACACCTAAGGTTAGTGTATGCACAACTGTGAAGTGTGTGTGCCTACCTTGGATGGGGAGTGTGTACACACCAAGGCCCCGTGGCTTGTCATCTGTCCAGGACAGGGGTAGAGAGAGATTTCTGGCGGACAGGCAAGGCAGGCTCAGAGCTGAGGCTGCAGGGACTCCAGCTGAGGGCGAACTGCGTAGCCGCCACTTTCTCCCCCCTCACAATGACAGACCCCACCCTAACACCTCTCCATGGGCCCCTTCAGCACCCCTTCTCAGCCCACCCAACCCCTGGGCTCCACCAGCAGCCCCTTGGGGGGGACTTCGGGCTCCAAATGACCTCCAGCTGCACACGTTCCTCACGCCATGTGCCACGACGCTGGCTGTGGCCGGGGGCCGCACGTGGCGGGTGGAGGAAGGGGACCCAGCCCCGCGGCACAGTGTGGGAGCAGCCTGCCCGTGCCCAGCAGTGACTGCTGCCTGCCTGGAGGGTGCTGACACCCCAGATTCCCCAGGGCAGCACAGCGCATCAGGCTGGGACACCCCGCACCAGGGCGTCTGCCTCATACCCAAGGAGGACGCCACAGACGAGTCCTCAGAGAAGGCACCGGGGCCAGGGTCACAGGGGACCGCAGA
This sequence comes from Cebus imitator, assembly GCF_001604975.1. Classification (NCBI taxonomy): domain Eukaryota; kingdom Metazoa; phylum Chordata; class Mammalia; order Primates; family Cebidae; genus Cebus; species Cebus imitator. Next base: position 913,749 of record NW_016107882.1, on the reverse strand, counting down.
GAGGAAGGAGAAGGCGGATCAGCAGGGCTGAGGGGCCAGGCAGCCACTCGGATGCTTCAGAAGGACGTCCTGCTCACACCGCAGGGGAGGGCTGAGCGACTTCATTGCTTCTGCAGGTGATCCGTACCCGGGAGCCAAGTGCAATGAGGCG
>NW_016107882.1:903558-912754 GCF_001604975.1 Cebus imitator | reverse complement strand
GCTTTGTCCTGCGGGGTGGCTGCCGGCTGCTAGCCTCATCCCTGTGTCACTTCGTGGTCCTGCTTAACTTCGAAGAACCGCGTCCTAGCTCTACCCACCCTCTGTCCCGGCTGCATCCGGTGACCCTCACTGTGGGTGGCAGGCAGGCGGCCCCCTGGCTTCCAGCCCCAGCAGCTGGGTCCCATTGGGACGCCACCTTCACTGCCCCCGCTGCCAGGGTTCACAGAATGCTGGGAAATGCTGCCCCTGACGTGGCCCCCCTCTGCCGTCTCAAGTCCAGCCAGCCTGCGGTCAACGGGAAGCCACCCCCTGGGAGGCCCTGGCCAGGCCTCCTCCACACAGACCACAGTCAGGTCAGTGCCCAGGGTGAGCCAGCAGCCAACCCTCCCCAGGTTGTGAGGACCTGGGCTGTGCCGGCACCGGCTACCGCTCCTGGCAGGTCATGAGCTCCTGTGGCTCACCGATGTGCCAGGAGCCGAGGGGACAGCAGCTTTGCCACAGCCACAGCCTGCGGTGCTCCTTCCCCAGGACCAGACACCACAGGCGTCCAGCTGCCCCGGTTCCGCCTGGCGTGTGGCTGGACCCAGCGAGGAGCGACCCTGGGTCCGCCTGGCGTGTGGCTGGACCCAGCGAGGAGCGACCCTGGGTCCGCCTGGCGTGTGGCTGGACCCAGCGAGGAGCGACCCTGGGTCCGGCCACTGGGATCCCTTCCTCATCTCTGGCTTCTCCATGGTGGCCCTTAGGGGTGGGGGTTTTGGCCCTTCCTCCTCCCCACATGGCTCTCAGCCCTGCGGCTGCCACCAGCAAATCCCTGATGGGGCAACAAGGGTGCAGAGGCCGGAAGCTGGGAACCAGGAGGGTCCTCCCGCCTTCCAGCTCCGGAGGCTCCCGCAGGCCCAGGCTGCAGCCACATGGCTCCAGCTCCGCCTCCGTCTTCCTGTCGGGGACCACCCTTCAGTCCCCCACAGGGACTCAGGGTCCGCTGCGCCCCTCCCCTCCCCCGTCCTTCAGAGCAGCATACCCTCCCTGGGTCTCAGCCTCCCCGAGGTGCGACTTTCCGAGTGCAGGCTGCCACTGTGAGACCCTCCACGTCCCGGAGGCTTTCAGGGTTTGTCGCAAAACTCCAGCAGCGCAAGAGGAAACCCGTTTCCACACACAGATGGCCGTGGCAGGCGGGAGATCCCACAGGTGCGCTGAGTCTCCACATACCCCATCGTGGCCCAACAGCCGTGGACACACACCCCAGGCCCCAGGTAGGGGGCCGTGGCCTGCCCCAGCCACCGCAGGCTTCTGGCCGGGCCTTGGCCTGTGGGTTCCGTCCCAGCATCTCTAAGTAGAGGGGATGCCAGGCCCTCTGGGGAATTAGGGGCTGGGGGACCACGCCTTCCCACCTGCCCACCTGCCCTCCCGTGGCCACGTCACCTATACCAATGCCAGAGCTTCCTCCCTGTCCCAGCTGATGTATCGTCGTGGCCAGGAGCTGCTTCCAGAACATTCCGAGAGAAGAACCCGTGGCCAGGCGCAGGTAGGGGCAGCTGCCCGAGACCCTAGGCCTCGCCCCAAAGATTCCCACCCATGAGCCAGCGGAAAGAGGACGCTGAACTTTTAACTGGAAGAAAACTGGAGCAAAAGGGGACAAGTCAAGGAGAAACGGGGCGGTGTTGTCACTGACGGGGCAGGCACAGGCGGGGCCGACGTGGGGCGTGGGGAGGCGGTCGGGGGCAGAGGCCAGCGCGAGGCCGGTGAGGACCCCCAAGCGGACGGGTCCAGAGGGCAGCCTCTCTTTCTCGCCGTTTAGTGCCGTAGTGTATTTGCTGGAGGTTTTTTGGAGACCTTTATCCAGTTAGGGCTATTCTTAGCCTGCTGGTAACTTTTTCATGACCGGCCGTTGAATGCTGCAGATGCCGCTCTGCCTTGGTGCAGATGCCACGTGGTTTTCCTCTTGGCGTGGCGAGCGGGGGCTCCAGGAAGGTGGGGCCTGTGTGTGTGTTCACTGCTGAGCCCACTGCCTGGAAGTCACTGTTTACAAAACACCTTGTGCATCTGGCTCCGCTCTGAGCCTCGACGTCCTCATCTGGAAACGGGTCCCTCTCGGTGACCTGGGCTGGAGACCTGGGATGCAGGGCAGTGCCAGCTGGGCTGCAGGTGGAGGTGACAGCGGGGACCAGAGGGCACTGCAGCACAGCAGGGGAGTGAGGGGCCGGTGCTGGCCATGGGACCTCTGACGGAGCTCTACTCTCCTGATGAGCGCCCAGGAGATGTCCCAGAAAGGACCACAGCTCCACTGAGATCCTGAACCTCAGAGATGACCCTCAGAGAACCCCTCCCAGGGCTCTGACACGAGGTGCCCAGGGGGTCTTCAACTCACCTGTGAAGACCTGGGGTCCTCTGAGGGCAACTCTGCACCCCCCTGCAGCTCCATGGCAGCTGGAGCCCAGCAGGGCTGGGGGCTGAGGACCCTCCAGTGCAGCTCAGGACCATGGAGGGGGCAGGGGAGATGAGGGGCTCCCTGCAGAAAATGCCGGCGCTCCCCAAAAGACTCTTCAGGGTTGCTGGCGGACGTGGGGTGGAAACCCACCCACCTGCTTGAATTCTGACCTCGCTCACAGATCTCTGCCTCCCTTTGAAGTCCGCTTACGTCTCGCCCTGCCTGGGAGCTCCTGTGCCCGTGAGTGGGGCAGAAATTCCCAGCGTCCTGGCGGGGAGAATCTCGGGGCTCAAAGCTCCAGCCAAGAGCGACCAGGACGCCGGCGTTTCATAAATAATTACACATTCCTTTAACTCTCCCAAAGCCAAGAGGAAACAAACCCGCAATGCTGAGATTCCAGAATGACTTCCAGTGACCTGGGCCAGGCGGAGGCCCGGTCAGCTGATCGGGGCTGGGCAGCGCGCTTGGCCTGGGACTCAGGAGCAGTCCCCTTTCCCCTTTCTCCCTTCACCTCCTGGGCACCAGTCCCCTTTCTTGTGGCATTTTAGTTAAAAGACCTGAAAGGAGAATGAAAGGTGCTTGATGACTGCGGTGTCCATCAGGGTCCCCGGACAGTGGGGGAAGCCCGCCTGACCCTGGGCAACCCCACGGATCTGTGCCCTGGCCCTGACCTCAAGGAGAACCCGCAGAGGCTGAAGTCTCCACCCACTGTCTCCCCTCCAGGGTTGCTTTAGGTGGAAGAGTCTCCTCTGGACGCCCCAGGAATTGCCTGTGACCCCCAGCCCGGAGCTCCTGTTCTGAGCAAGGACCCTGGGATTACCCTCAAGCCCCTGCTCTGAACAGGGGGCATCCCTGGACGTGCTCTCGTTCCTTTGAGGTTTTCTGTGGCTCGCACCGCAGCTTAATCTGACTCACCCCGGCCGGCTAGGGCGGTCTCCTCTTACAAACACAGGCTTGGTTTTAAGATCAAACGACTGTTTTGGTTCTGGCCTGATCTCGCGGGGGATGTGGTGCAGCTCCCGGCGCAGCCCGGCCAAGGGGTGATGTCAGGTCATGCTGGCTTCATCCCCGAGCACTGTAGCCTCCTCTGTGTCCACCGTCCCCGCCCACCCGGCCCCCTCCAGCCGCTGTCCCCCAGGTTCTACCCAGCAGTGGGTCATTGGCCCCTCTGCCGTCCTTGACACCGACACCCAGCGTTATTTATTTGGGGCGTGTCTGGGCCATTCCACCTACTCCTCTTGAGGGCCCTCCTCTCCCCGCCCCGTGTGGTCAGTGTCCATCTCTGAAGTGCAGGAGGCAGGAAGCAAGGCCAGCTTATGGGAAGGACCCAGGGTTCTGGCCAGGACGGCCTTGGCGCTAAGCCAGAAAGGAGGGCGTGTGGAAGCCATTTTGGATGCCAGGTCAGAGGGGAGGGGGCTGCTCACACGGGGTCATCGTATTGTAAATTTTCAGGGCTCCTTTCTACCCTCCTTCTCTGGTGAGCTTTCTGGCAAGGCCAAGACATGACATTCTCATTCTGTTTGGAGCAGGATGAGGGGCTTGTGCCCACACACCGCCAAGTGTGGACGGGGCTGGGAACTGCGCACAGCTGCCATGTGCTGCGGTGGTGGCCCCCGGGAGTGTCCCTTGGAGAATGTCTGGCTGGCAGGGTGAGCGAATTCCAGCCACTGGGCCCCTGCTCAGCCCCGAGGACACCCACACCTCCCCACACTGGCACAGGGTCTCAGCGAGAGACTGCGGCACTTGGGGAAAGGCCATTTTGTCATTGACTGGAAGTTTCTCAAGAAAGTATTTTCCATTTGCGTTTCCACAGCGGTCAGCTTTGCTGGAAACCACAGGACCCTGCCCTCCACCAGACACGCAGTGTGCACCCGAAAACAAAATGTGGCATCACACGGTTCTTTAAGCTGGAGCCAAACTCTTGGGAAACAATCCAGACAGACGCAGGTACGTGCTCAGCTCTGCGGCTGCGGTTTGGTCCAGGACTAGGGCTGTGCAGAGGCCTGGCAACCCAGCTGGGCCTCGCCACGCCTCGGGGAGGACACGGCGCTGGGAGCCTGTGGGCCAGAGCAGGTGCCCCGGAATGCTTGGGGGGCTCTGGACAGACTGGACGTTCCCACCGTGGCGATGCTGTCCAAGGGGAGGGCAGCGTGGATGGGAAACGGAGCAGGTGTGCTCTGTCCGATGAACCCACACGTGGGCAGCTGTGTTCAGTGCCCTTGGGGGACCCTAAGCCGTAAGCTGGACACCACATTCTAAAGCCAGGGCGGTCACGACACCTGTGTGTGCCATCCAAAGGCCAACTCGAGGCTGCAGTCCCTGCTGAGCACGCAGTCATTCAACCTGGAAGCAATGCTAGTAGACTCTTCTATTCAGACGACGTGAGGGTGAGGGGCAGAGAATGCCAGCAGTTGCACCTGACAAGTCTCTGGGCATTTGGCCAAGGGCAGAGCTCGGCTCCCCACCCCTGCCCCTGCCCCCACAGGACAAGCCCCCTTCGGTCCCCAAGTCCATCTGGCCTCACAGCCACACAGCAAGAAAGCCACTTTCCAAATCCCAAGAGGCCACTCCCCACAACGGGGCCAGGACAGAGATGACCGTAGTCCTGAAGCCGCTATGGGGACTTGGTCACAAAGCGCCCCAATGCCCAGTTTTCCCCCGCACCTCAATTTCCCTCCGGGAAATGGCTCCATGTTGGCAATGTGAGGCACTGAATAGCTGAGACTTGGGGAGTGTCTGTGGCCAAGTCAGGGCACTGCCTGCCAGCCAGGCCCAAATTGAAGGTGATGGCCCGGGCTCCGGGCATCACGACCCCAGTGGTCCTCGGGCTCTCAAGTCATCAGGTCATAAAAGGGCGGGGCCAGCCGGGGCTTCAGAGGCAGCTCTTCCACTCTCACTCCAACGCTGTGAAGAGAGCCCAGGGCTGCAGGTGGGGGAGGGTGTGTGTGTCTCCCAATGGAGGTGACCCCTGGGGCTCTCCTGCCTGCTGCCCACGTCAGATGCCACTCTGCTGGCCTATCTCCCATGCCACGCCACCCACCATTCCTTTCTCACGCCAGGAAGCTCCCTCATCCTCACAAAAGCAACAGGGCCACCTCCGCACCGTCCTGTTTTTCTGGACACCATGACCAGGATGGGACAGGACCCATGAACCCACACGTGAGACCACACTAAGAACCTAAAGAGTCTGAGCTTCTCCAGAGAGGCTGCTGACTCATGCACACCTGGCCTGGTGTGCCCACCCCACCCAGTATGCTCCCCGCCCGGTGAGTGTCCCCACCCGGTGAGTGCCCCCTGCCTAGTGAGTGCCCCCTGCCCTATGAATGTCCCCAACCCAGTGAATGCCCCCCGCCCGGTGAGTGCCCCCCGCCTGGTGAGTGCGCCCGCCATGTGAGTGCCCCCGCCATGTGAGTGCTCCCCACCTGGTGAGTGCGCCCGCCATGTGAGCGCCCCCGCCATGTGAGTGCTCCCCGCCTGGTGTGAGAGCCCACCTGGTCTTCCCACTCCTCCCCACCTGGTGTGGGCGCCCAGGTCAGCCAGGCTGCAGCGTCCTCAGGACGCTCCGCCCCTACCCCTGGTAACCCTCTTCTCAGCAGGTCTGAACCCAGAGCCACACGGGGCATCCCCAGCACTTCCTGCTCCTGGGATTCCCATCCCTGATTCACCTGAGCCCAGACCACACGTGGCAGACAGGTTCCCGCCCAGGCCCGACGCCTCTGTCTGCCTGGGCCACTGGTTTCCCTCAGGCACTGACCCTCAGAACAGGTGGTTGCTTTTAAACCTGTGCCGCCCCGTTTTGTCCAGTAAGTGCTGTTATTTGTAAGCAGCTGAATGATGTGGTTTTCCTGGCTTGCTTCACGTCATCCCCGAGGCTGTGGCTCTGCTGCTGCCTGCCTTTGCCCCGTGGCCCCTGCAGAGGCCTCCTCCCCACCCTCGACTCACGGTAGCCACGCGGGCTGGGCTTCTCACCTCTGCCACCTTCTCCCATGTCACCTTCTGATGATGACGGAGGGCCCAGGGGACTGCCTTCATCATCCCTGTTTGTGGTGCTGGGACTCAGTACTGGAGCCTCCGCCCTACAGCGTGGCTGTGCGTGGGAGGCAGGGTTGTGGGGGCGGGATGCGGGGTGGGGTGGCCAAGCTCCAGCCATCTTCTCAGTGGACCTTGGACACCACTTTGAATCTTCCCATTAAAAATGTGTGTGATGCTGTGATGATTCTAACTAACTCCTTAGCTTCCACTTCTAGGAACAGACCTCGGAGGTCAGGAGGTGAGAACTTCCAACCGCGCGGCCGAAGGTCAGAGCCCACGTGCAGCTTCTCTGCCTTTGCCTCCTGTCTTTCCGTTGAGGTAATCAGCTGTTCCCTGCTCCTGTCTGTGCTGTGGCGGGCAGCCTGTCTCCTGCAGACGACACCCCCAGAACTACCCCAGGCTCCGCACGACACCGCCCCGCATCAGGACCTGCCAGGCACCCTCTCACAGCATGGCCACGGCCACCATGTGGGCTAAAGGCACAGAGTCTCCCTGCCAGGTGGGAGGGCACGGCTGCCTGGGGCTGTCCGCTCTCACTGATCCCTAGCGCCCCAACAGTCCTCAGGGTCCCAGGGCCCACTTCTGCCCAGCAGCACTGGGTCATGGGAGCCCAGCTTCAGGTGCAGACAAGGACCCAAAGTCAGCCCCAGCTCCTCTGATGCTGAACTTCGGCGGACCTCAGCGTTTCCAGGCGAGCTCCAGCCGCAGGCTCCCTGGAGGTGCTGCACAGGACGGGGCTCCCTGCTGGGCCCCTTGAGGCCATTTTGTAATGATAATAAAAATTATATCTTTAATAGATACTGTTTTACAGTGAAACAAAAATAATCATATCATTATTACTTTAAACTTCAGCAGATGAGGGCAGGACTCCAGGTGTTCAGTGCCCAGTGGGTCCTGCAGGCCCGGAGCCTCCGACCCTGTCACTCACTCAGCTCCACAGTCACCATTCGCCCCACGCACCCACACCCATTGCCTGGCGGCAGCCTGCCCAGCACCACCCATGACACGAGGCGGCCACTCCAGGTTCCTGAAGGACTAGCTGAGGAGCTGGAGGGCAGCCAGCTCCCAGGCCCGGCCCCGCCGTGTCAGCCGAGCGCTTCAGTGCAGCTCCAACACCTTGCTGAAGACAGCAGCCTCAGGAGCCTGTTTGGGGGTATGGGAGAGCCTGCCGGGCTCACAGGGGACCCACCTGCTAGAGACACGCTACCCACAGATACGGCCACTCCACCTGGTGTCAGCCCACGGCAAGACAGTGGGCTGGAGGTCATAGAACTGGAGGAGGAATGCCCATCCTGAGGGCGTCTTGTAATCATTTGGGGTAACAGACGCGTGAGTGTGGAGAACCCTTCCTGACCCAACACGTGCATCCCCGAGATGAGTGTGGGCCAATAACTCCAGATACGTATCATGAACACACACACGCCTCCACAGGGAACCAACGCAAGGAACTCCCAAAGTCTGTCTTGTCAGAGAAGCCGGTCCGTGTCAGGAAGAAATTACTGATATAAGTTCTGTGTCTGTGAACGCAGAAACTGTCCTCTGATACGAGGGATGAAGAGGAGGGTGAGGATGGGGATGAGGATGGAGGATGAGGATGGAGATGAGGATGAAGAATAAGGGTGAGGATGAGGATGGAGATGAGGATGAGGTTGGAGATGGGAATGAGGATGGAAGATGAGGGTTAAGATGAAGATGAGGATGGGGATGAGGATGGAGATGAGGATGAGGATGAAGATGGGAATGAGGATGGAGGATGAGGATGGGGATGAGGGTTAAGATGAAGATGAGGATGGGGATGAGGATGGAGATGAGGATGAGGATGAAGATGGGNTGGGAATGAGGATGGAGGATGAGGATGGGGATGAGGGTTAAGATGAAGATGAGGATGGGGATGAGGATGGAGATGAGGATGAGGATGAAGATGGGGATGAGGATGAAGATGAGGATGAGGATGAAGATGGGAATGAGGATGGAGGATGAGGATGAAGAATAAGGGTGAGGATGAGGATGGGGATGGAAGATACAGATGGGGTTTAGGATGAGGATGGAGGATGAGAATGAGGATGAGGACAAGGATGAAGAACATGGATGAAGAGGACAGGATGACGGTGAGATGGGAATGAGGATGAAGGATGAGGGTGAAGGGTTAGGATAGAGAATGAGGATGAAGGATGAGAATGAAAGATGAAAATGAGGATGAGGCTTAGGGTGAGGATGAGGATGAAGGATGGGGATGAGGATGATGATGAAGATGAGGATGAAGATGAGGATGGCATTAGGATGAGGATGAGGATAAATTATGAAGGATGAGGGTGGGTATGGAGAATGAGGATTGAGGAAGGGGTTTAGGATGAGATTGAGGATGGAGGATGAGGATGAAGGATAAGAATGATGAAGATGAAGAAGGATCATGAGGGTGCAGATGAGGATGAAGGATTAGGATGAGGATGAAGATGAGGGATGGGAATGAGGATGAAGGATGAGCATGAGGATGAGATGCAGATGAGGATGAAGATGAGGATGGCATTAGGATGAGGATGAGGATAAATTTTGAAGGATGAGGGTGGGTATGCAGAACGAGGATGAGAATGAAGAATGAGGGTGAGGATGAAGATGAGGATGAGGGTAAGGGATGAGGATTTGAATGGGGCTGAGAACGAGGATAAGGGTGAAGGATGAGGATGAGGATGGAGGACGAGGATGAGGATGACAGTGAGGATCAGGATGAGGATGAGG
>NW_016107882.1:886451-901601 GCF_001604975.1 Cebus imitator | reverse complement strand
CATGAGGGTGGGAATGTGAACGTGTGGTCTCTGAATCCACTGGTGACCATCCGCCTAGCAGAAAACAGGACACGCAGATACACAGGAAGGAGGCCATGTGGTCAAGGAGGGAGAGGTGGAGCAGTGTGGCCACAAGCCCAGGAACAACTGGGGCCCCAGAGGCTGGGAGAGGCAGGAAGTGTCCTTCCCTGGAGCCTCTGGAGGGAGCTCAGCCCTGCAGATCAAACCTGCTGATTTCAGAAGTGGCCTCCATGGCTGTGGGAGAAGGCGTGTCTGCTGCTCAAGCCTCAGCCTGCAGTGCTTTGTGACGGCAGCCCTGGGACACTGGTGCCCCCGTCCTGTTGCCAGGAGTGAGGAGGGGCCCCGTGTCAGAGTGGTGAGGTGGGGGCTGGGATGTTCCAGGCTTCCCAGCAGCCCGTGGCCTCCCACCAGCCTGAGTTCATCTGGGAGAGGCAGCTCACAGTTCTCCAGGGCTTGTGGCAGCACGGCTCGTGGCTTCTGAGCAGGTCACGGGCTGCGATGGGCCAGCCTTCCCTCACTGGTGGGGGCATCAGGGCTGTCCAGCACCTGCAGCACCCTTGGGACTGGGTGACCAGGACCTGGCGCTTTCCTCAGACCGGGTGCCTCCAGGTCTCCAGGGCACGGGGTCAAAGGGAATGACCTGGCAGAAAGCCCACACCTCAGGCGCTGACCATTGTCCCCTGGGGATTTCCGTCTGCCACATGCTGTTCTCAAGAGCTCTGTCTGATGTGCTTGGGAGACTTCACCAGCCTTGGGGTTCTCCAGTGTGGAAATGGAGGTGACGGTGTGGCCTGCGGCATCTAGGACTGTCGATTGGGTCCTGGCTAGGGAGGGCATCCTGGGGGTCCCGGAAAGCAGCTGCTGCCTTGGATACGGGTGGAGCTGCGAGGTTCACCCCGGTGTCCTCTTAACCTTCCCCCTCGATAAGGACAAGACCTGCACAGGGTCCCTTTTGAAGCAGGGTGCTGAGGAAGGAGTCCATGACACAGCGTCATTCAAACAATACTTGGAAGCCTCTTTGAGCACGTGGTCAGGGCCAAAGGCCCTCGCAGCCTGGCTCCTTTCCTCCCTGCGTTCATCGTCCCCTCGTTCATTGGCCCATGCTGGGAACCAGCGACAGAGGTGGGACCGGGGCTGGAGAAGAGGGGGCCGCACGGGCAGCTCCCCTGCCCTAAGCCAGTCCGGGTGCCCGCGTCCGTTCCCCCTGGAGACCTCCTCACACCGGCTCTGCCCCCGCAGGTGGTCTTCGGCTGCGAAGGGACCCTGAGTTAGACTCTGTTTCCTGAGCCCGCTGCTAGGGCTGCAGAGTGAGGAGCTCCCGGGAGGCCGACCTTCCTTTTGGGCCCCACGCGGAGGTTTTTGGAGCTTGTGAAGTGCACCGAGAACATGGGAGAGATGCAATTCCTAAGGAGCCCCAGGCGGGTCCTCCGTCCATCCCACTTCCTTTCTGCGGTCACTTCCTCTGCTGAAAGCCTCCCTCCCTGCGGGGCGGGCTCTGGGCCTTGGTGGCAGGGAGGGGGTGACTGGCTTTGACACTCCCCAGGGACTGGGAAGTATTTCCTCGCACAGCTCATTCCAGTGGGTTCACCAAATGGAGGGCCCTGAGGGGCATTAATGCCCAGCACACTGCCAGCGACACCCTAAATACACACCCAGGTGCCTCTAGCTGCCGGAAGCTCATTGTGTTCTGTGGGGACACAGGAGCCCGTCAGGCCTTCTCTCGAGGTGCCGGGATGCTCGGGGCTGTCCCCGCTTGGGTCTCTGTCCCTGCCTGGTCACTACCTGCTGGAAGGGCAGCCCCTTCTCCCTGAAGGCCCCTCCAGGTCGGCGTCCACACTCCCGACTGAGGCAGGCCTTTCCACGGCCTTGGTGGCAGCCCACACTCCACCCTCCAGGAAGGCCACAGGATCCAGAGAGGACGAGGTGCCCTCCACGGCAACATGGCTGCCGCAGCTTCTAAGGGGATCCTCAGGGCCACTACGGGGCCGCTTGCCAAGCTCTTCCCCCTTCTCTGTCTCTCTCTGGACCTGCTTCATCCTCTGGAACCCAGCCTGCCGCTCTCCTCAGCAGCCTCCACACACGGGTGTGGCCACGAAGCTGCTTTCCTTCCAGGGAAGTGAGGGGAGGGAGGTAAGCCCCTCCCGATAGGGCGTGGGGTAACCCCACGTGGGTCCCTCAGACAGCCCCAGAGACCGTGGAAGCCTCTGCCATGGCTGGATGAGTAAAGGACGTCCTTCCTAGTCATCCACTGCTGCATAAAAACAACTCCCAAACTCAACAGCAGATAACAAGTGTTTCTTCCCTCAGCAGAATTTGAATGAAAGAGGGGAATGGGGGATGCTTACACCAGTGGGGCCTCAGGGCACTCAGGGCAGCCGCTTCACGGGGTGCTGAGGTCTACAGAGGTGATGGAGGACACGGGGGCCTCGGCAGGCTGCCTCTGCTTCCCTCAGCACACAGTAGGTGGGCAGGGTGGACGGGGGTGACCTGGCCCGGGGCCTGGGCCTCACCTTAGACCTCAGCTCCCCGCCACATGGATACAGCGCCAAGACCCGCAAGCCCCTGCCTTAGGGACCTCACCCACCGCTGTCCACATGGCCCCACACCCTCAGCTCTCATCTGGGCCACAAGAAGGGCTCCTAGAGGGCGCTGCCCACCCGGCCCACCCCTGAGCTTCCCTGGTGGACTGGCCGGGCCAGCAGAAGCCACAACCACCTCTCACGGTCACCACAGAATGGGTCAGGGTGTCAGGTGACTCCCAGGGACTTGGAGCAAGGACGGAAAATGACCTCCCAGACAAGGGGTGGAAAATGTCCCACCAGACACAGGTGGCACCAGTACAGTGCCTCCCCAGACCTCAGAGACCCGAGGAACCACCGGGACAGTCAGACTCCAGAGACCTGAACCACCAGGAGAGCCAGACCCCACATGCCCTGCTCAGTGTCCGCCGTAGTGGCCCACGGGCACTGTGCTTCACTGCATTATGGGTAGTTTTACCCTGGCCACCTGGCTATGGTAGGGTCTGCCCACTTCCCCCACCGTAAAGTTACTATTCTTCATTTGCAATTTATTGATTTTTATTTACTTATTTTGGAACAGAGTCTCCCACTCAGTCTGGAGTGCCGTGGTGCCATCTCAGCTCACTGCAACCTCCACCTCCCGGGTAAAGCGATCCTCTCACCTCAGCCTCCCAAGTAGGTGGGACTGCAGGTGTGTGCCACCGTGCCCGGCTAATTTTCGTATTTTTTTAGAGACAGGTTTGCCTGTTGCCCAAGCTTCCCTGGAACTCCTGAGCTCAGGCGGTCTGCCCGCCTTGGCCTCTCGGGGGAGAGACTCTGTGACTACGCGAGCACCCTTCTCTCCCCAAACTCTTTTCCGCTAATCTTAGCATCAGATGCTGGGTTTTTTCTGCAACAATGATGCAGTGTTTCTACACGGCTCTGCTGGAATCCCTCTGAAGGAAGGGCCGCCCCTCCCCCGACTGATTTATTTATTTATTGTGCCTCCACGTGGACTTGTGTATTTGTGCTTTGGGAGATCATCCCACACTGTCATTCTTTACTTAGTTGCTCAGACTTACCCAGCTCTGGACACTGGGCTCTTCCCCCAAACCCACCACTTCTCCCAGGAGCCCTGCTCTTCTTTACTGGAGAACGAGTTTTAGAGACCACGGTCAGGCACTAGGTGTGCTCATGGCTGCTGGGGTGTCCTTGAGCAAACAGAAATGTGAATAGCAGATTCGCCTGTAATTATTAATCAGCATTTATTGGTGGGTAAATGAAGGAATGAATGAAGGAACAATTATTCAAAATACTCAAAAGATGGATGTTGAGTAAAAGACACTTCCTCTTTGTAAGAAATAATTAGTGTCAATGAACATGTGTCCAACTGACTGTGCCTCTCGGCGTTTTCCTGTGTGGAAGGTGCTGTGACGGGTGAAACATGGAGGGACACCCAGAGGCAACGAGAAATGCTGAACGAGGCAAAGGAAAATAAAACCGGGCATCTAAAACAAACCTCTAAGTCTACAAGAAAGAACAGACTCCGAAAAAATACTCGCGTGTCAACAAAATGAGATAAATTGGCCACAGGCGAGCCTCCTCTTCAGACAGTCTGGGATCCACATTTACATTTTTTCTGTGATGCCGGAACTACCAGGGTTAAAAAGACAAACACACAGAAACGGTCCCAGGCTGGGGAGAAGCCAAGACTGCCTGCCAAAAACCGGGGCCAGCTGCTTTGAAGGGGCACTCCCCCACCTGCCTCCTGGGGCTCCCACGGTCAGAGTCACCCCGAGGATGATCCTGCAGTCCTAGTGACGAAACGCCCAGGGAAGCCAGCCCTGTGAGTGACAGCTGCCAGAGGCCACCTGTGCCTGGACGTGAGCCCGGAGTTAATCTGCGGTGACCATCTTTAAAGGTATTAACTCTAGAAGAAGGGCTCAAAATCAAAGGAAAACATGGGACGCCATGAAATGTACAAAGAGCCGTGAGAGAACAAAATAAACTTTCTAAAAATGAAGTGTGCAGCTATTGAAATTTCTTTTTTTCTTTGAATGCCTGAAGGGTAATTCCCTTTGCCTGTGGTTTTCAGCAGTTCCCCTGTGATTTTCCATAGGAAAAGCAACAGGTTAGGCATAGCTGAAAGATTTCTCCTTAAAAACAGCCCAAAATGTCCACAGAGAGCGAAGGAGGTGAGGACAGATGAGAGATGAGGGCCCACGGAGGACGGAATGAAAAGCTTCCACTAGGTGTTAACGGATTCACAGGCTGGCAATCGCCGAGCGAGACGGATGAACTCACATCCAGACACCGCAGTGAAACCATAAAGCACGGAAGACTGAGTCCTTTAAAGCAAAAAGCACTTTTCTTAAGGCACATTAACCACAAAGGCACATTTGGATTGTGGAGGCTTCCCAGGAGCAGAGGTGGGCAAGACCCCAAGTCCCCCACGCAGCAGGAGATCCACTGTGGGCCTCAAAGTCCATACCCAGTTTGTGGGGTAAGAGGTTTTTGTCACTATCTTGATTGTGATGATGGTTTCATGGGTTTATATTTATGTTTCAAAACCTACTCCCTTGTGGAATTTCAACATAATCATTTTCATAAGCAGTTACTCCTGCATAGGGTCGTAAAAAAAAAAAGAAGAAGAAGAAGACAAGCCACAGCAGACAGGCTTCCAGGCAGATCAGACACAGCTGGGGCGGAGAGGGGAGCCAGGCCACAGGGCCGTGGAGAACGTCCAGAGAAGAACAGCAAGAACAACCTAGAACCTAGAAGAAAACGCAGCAATTCAAAAGACGGACACACGATGAAGACCGATGAGCAGCAGCTCAGTCCAGTCCTGGAAGGAGGGGAGGAGGGCCAGGAAGCCAGATAAACACAGAGAAAATGCGTAGACAAATCTCAGGAGAACTGCTGGGAACCACAGACCAAGGGAAATATCCTTAAGGCATTCAGAGAAGACAAGAAATGCCATTTTATGGGGAGCAAGAAAATGATGGGATCCAGGGAGAACGGACCTACACCTTCCTAAGGCGAGGAGAACGTAACTGCCGGGCCAGGCTTCCCTGCCCGAGACAAACAGCTCAGCAAGTGAAGGTAAAACAGACATTCCAGGTTATAAAAGGAAAAACAAAACAAAACAGAACCACCTCTTTGGCAAGATCCTGCGCTGAAGGAGACACGATATGAAGTTGCTCAGGCGGAGGAAGTGTGTCACACATGGAAGCCGGGAGCTGCCACACGGACTGCGGCGCGCGGAGGGCAAGTCTGCCACAGGCCCACACCTTGGCCAGTGCAGCAGAGCGGCCCGTGCGTCCGCATCCGAGTGGGTAGAACAAGACAGACAAACTCACATCCAGGCGCCCTGTATGGAAACCACAAAACAGGAAGACTGAGACCTTTAACGCAAAAAACAACTTTTTCAGGCACATTAACTACAAAGAGGCATTTGGGGCCGGGCGCGGTGGCTCACGCCTGTAATCCCAGCACTTTGGGAGGCCGAGGCGGGTGGATCACGAGGTCAAGAGATCGAGACCATGCTGGTCAACATGGTGAAACCCCATCTCTACTAAAAATACAAAGAATTAGCTGGGCATGGTGGCGCGTGCCTGTAATCCCAGCTATTCAGGAGGCTGAGGCAGGAGAATTGCCTGAACCCGGGAGGCGGAGGTTGCGGTGAGCCGAGATCGCGCCATTGCACTCCAGCCTGGGTAACAAGAGTGAAACTCCGTCTCAAAAAAAAAAAAAAAAAAAAAAAAAAAAAGAGGCATTTGGCCCGATGGAGGCTTCCCAAGAGCAGAAATGGGGCAGTTCAGACGCACAGCCAGCAAGGGACAAAAGGTGCCACGCCCCTCAGACGCCAGGAGCTGGACTGTGTGACCCGGCTCTGTGAAGGATGCCAAGCCTCGTCAACTGTGTTTGACTAACGAGTGCACGGAGGGAAACTGGAATACGTGAAACATGACAAGCTTTCTCTCTGGTAGTCAGATGATCGATTTAAATACAAATACATCAGGAATTGCACTGAATAGTCTAGTTAAGAGGCAGACATCTCCAGGGTCAGGTTGGACCTGAAACAGAACAAAACAAAAACTACGTGTGGCTTTTGAGAGCTCTGTCTTACATATAAGCATATTACAGGTGAAGAGTGTGAAGGTGGGAAAAGACACGCTATCCGAACTCCAGCCAAAGGGAAGAGATTTATTTTTTAACCCACGAACTATTTAGAACTAAACTCCTACATTGACTTAGACCCCACTTGTCAATTTTTGCTTTAGTTGCAATTGCTTTTGGTGTGTTTGTCATGAAATCTTTGCCCGTTCCTGTGTCCAGGATGGTACTGCCTAGATTGTCTTCTAGGTTTTTGTAGTTTTGGGCTTTACATTTAAGTCATTTGAGTTGATTTTTGTGTATGGTGTGAGGAAGGGGTCCAGCTTCGATCTTCTGCAGGACGGATTCTTCATCAATCTGCCACTGAGGGGCACTGAGGCCGATTCTGTGTCTTTGCTGTTGTAAAGGTGCCGCAGGGAACATTCGTGTGCCTAAGTCTTCACGGAAGAAAGATTTCTATTACCCAGTAGTGGGGTTGCTGGGTTAAACCGTAGTTCTGCTTTTAGCTCTTTGAGGAATTGCCATACTGCTTCCCACAGTGGTTGAACTAATTTGTACTCTCACCAACAGTGTGTAAGCGTTCCCTTTTCTCCACAACCTCACCAGACTCCGTTATTTCTTAACTTTTTAATCACAGACAGTCTGACTGGTGTGAGGTGGTTTCTCATTGCGGTTTGCATTTCTCTAATGATCAGTGACATTGATTTTTTCCCTATGCTTGTTGGCTGCTGTATGTCTTCCTTTTTATTTTTTTATTTTACTTTAAGTTCTAGCATGCGTGTGTAGAACGTGCAGGTTCTAGCACCTTGGAAAAAAAGAATAAAAGAAGAAATCTGAATAGATTTCTTTAAGAAATGGGATCTGTGATTTAAAATTTTATCACAAGGAAAACTCTAGATCTAAATGGCTTTACTAGTGAATTCTTCTAAACATTTAGGAAAGAAGTAACACCAAACTTGTATAAATGCTTCCATAGAAAAGAATATTTCCCAAATAATTCTACGAGGCTGGCATACCTCCATGTCCAACAATTAGACAAATCATAAGAAAAAATATTACAGCTCCATCACTCTCGTGGACATGAATGCAAAAATCCTAAACAGAATATTAGCAAACCAAATTCAGATTTACATAAAAAGCATAATATATAACAGCCAAGATACATATTAATAGACTAGAGAGGAAAAACATCATGTAATCATTTCAACTGATGTTTTTTAAAAAGCATTTAATACAAGGCCACACCGCTCGTAAAAAAATCTGTTAAGCACACTAGAAATAGACCGTCAGTGCCTTAATTTTATAAAAGGCATCTACAAAGCCCCTCAGCAGGCCTGCTGGGAAGACACGGAGCACTTTCCCCGAGATGGGTCGGCTCTCACCACATCCACGCAGCAGGGTGCTGGGGTCCTGGCCAGGGCTGACCAGGTAAGAAAAAAAAGTGGCACCGTTTAAAACCAGCACGTGCCAAAAACACAGCTGTGCCAGTGGAAAATCCAAACCAATCCACCGAGCCCCAGAATTAATACCCTTTGCAAGGTCATTGGGTACAAGGCCAACATAAGAGCTGTATTTCTACACATGGGCAGAATCAAGCAGAAAGTGTTTTAAAATGCTAAGTTTTATAAATGGCAGTGAGCCCAGGAAAAGACGCTGAGCCTCACTCACCATGAGGGAAACACAATCAAAACCACAATGAGATGCAACTTCAGGCCCATCAGAAGGCTACAAAAAACAGACACCAACAAAAAACCAGAAAATAATGCGTGTTGGGAGGAAGCAGAGACACTGCAACATTGTGCACATTTCCTGGGAATGTGAAATGGGCAGCTGCTGTGAAAAACCGTTTGGCAGCCCCTCAATTACGGGTAGATTTGCCGTATGATCCCGCGTTTCTGCTTCTGGGCCCGTATCCGAAAGAACTGGAGGCAGGGTCTAGAACAGGTATTTGCACACCTGTGTTAATAGCAACAGTGCTTACAATAGCTGAAAGGTGAATGCAACCCCCGTGTCCACGAATGGATGGATGGGGACAGGCCACGTGGTCTGTTCACACAGTGGAACGTGGCTCAGCCCTGAACAGGAAGGACATTCTGACACAGGCCACCACGTGAGCGAACCCTGAGGACATGATACTGAGTGAAATTAGTCACAAAACTACAGATTCTAAATGATTTCACTTACAGGGGGTCCCTGGACTTGTTAAATCCACAGAGACAGAAGGCAGAACAGTGGGTGCCAGGGACGCGAGAGGCGGACGGGGAATTAGCATTTAATGGTAACAGAGCTCCGGTTTTAAAATGAAAATGTTCCAGAGATGGTTGGTGGTGACAGTTGCACTGAATAGCACTGAGCTGTGTACTTAAAAATGATCAGGATGGTACATTTTATATTTATGTATATTTTACCAAAATTAAAAAATGGGGAAATATTGCATTTTCAGCTGCATAAAATGCGATGGTAAATCTACCTAAACTTTCCTCTACACAGAAATTGACAAGGTCTGATTGAGAGGGAGTAAAAAGGGCCACAGACTATTCAAGGAAAAGGGTTTCTGGGGGCAGCAAGCCAGGGCCCAAACAGCCGGGCCCATGTTATTCTCCTTTTAAAGGAAGGCAGGAGAGAGCCGCCGCAGAGGCCCCTCGGCAGGGCTGGAGCGCATTCCCACCGAGCAGGATGGCGCCCAGGTGGGGGCCCCTCCTCTGGGGCCTCGTGGTTCAAGGCTCTGGAGCCTCCTTACGTGGGGCAGAGTCTTTCCGAGTGGGAAGCTGGAGGCACTGGGAGATGGAGGCTGGGGGGTTCTGGGCAGCTGGGCGCACGGGCCTGTGTGGCTGCATCCCCGGGAGGCTCTCGCCCTGCAAGGACAAGTGGGATGCACAGCTGGAGAGAGAGGACCAGAGTCCAGGGTGTGGAGTGGCCTCGGACGTGACTCACTGGGGTTCTGTGGCCCCACGTGTTGCCCTGCTGCCCATCCCACACTCCTGGTTCCACCAGGGACCCACTCCTTCCACACACATCCTCAGCGGGGGCACTGGTCCCTTGCCCAGGACCAGATGCTGAGCCCACCCTCCAGGGGTGGCTCCCGTGACCCCAGCGAAGCCCGAGGAGCCACTCCTTGGGGTGAAATCTGAATCACGTCTCTATGACACCGATGTCACTGACCAGGAGAGGCAGCCCTGGCACATACCATGCGTGAAGGAGCCGCCGTGGGCCAGGGTGGTGGCAGCTCTGTGGACACAGGCCCTGGGTGACGGCCGCCCTCCTCAGTGGGAGTCAGTGCCGTGGCAGCCATTCCCTCTCCGACCTGTGTGGACCTGTGGCATGTGGGGGGCATTGGCGGCCTGAGCACTGCTCTCAGTGGGAGGGTCGGGTCCCAGGAAGGGGTCAGGGGCTGCCGGCCTCTACAGGCCAACTGACCTGCAGCCCCCCTTTCTGGCCCTCTGGGCAGGGAAGTGGGGGTCAGAGCAGGGACACACGGGGGCTGGTAGCTGCCCTGTCCACACGCCCCCACTCCACACTTTCCCTGAAGGAGGACCATACCTTTTTAAATGATTTTTAATTTGTATGCATACCTAACAGTTGTACGTATTTATGGGGCACATGTGCTATGGTGATGTGTGCACGTAATACCTAACAATCAAATCAGGGAAACCGGGCACCCATCACCTTGAGCGCTGATCATTCCTTTCTGTCAGGAACATCCCAAATCCTGTCTTCTAGCTATTTATAGTCACCCCACTGTGCCACCAAACAAGAGATCCTATTTCTTCAGCCTGGCAGCCTCCCGGCACCTTCGCCAGCCCTTCACGTCCCTTCCCTCCCCAGCCTCCATAGCCACCAACCTGCTCTACTCCGTGAGGCCCAGTCTCAGCTCCCGCAGGAGGGAGGCGTGGGCATTCATCTTTCTGTGCCTGGCTTGGTTCCAGTTCCATCCACGCTGCCGCAAACCACGGGATTTTGCTCTCCTTTAGCTGAAGAGTACCCCACGGCGTCCACGCACCTCGTTTGTCCTGTCCACGCGCCTGTGGATGGACAGACATGCAGGCTGAGTCCGCATCTTGGCTGTTGTGATGGGGCTGCAGCAAGCCCCGGGGTGCAGGCACCCTCCACAGATTTCCTTCCTGTGGGTGGACACCAGGTGGCCACGGCTGGCCCTGTGGGAGCTTCATTTTCTGAGCAGCCTCTGCAGCATTACCCCTGCCAAAGGTGCTCACAGATTCCCCTTTCTCCACACCCTGGCCAGAACATTGTTTTTAAAATTGCTTTATTAAACTTGGTAAAAGTGGGTTTAGAAGCAGTTCTAAGAAAACCTCTAAATGCTGTGACTGCTCCCCTGTGGGTCGCTTTTCTGGGCGGAAGCAGGCAGGGCTGGCTCAGGCTCTGGGAGCAGGACTTACGGAAGGTTCCTGTGAGTCTCCTTAAGGAAATGGGGAATTTTGCTGTTCCCACCCCCAAGAGAGACAGTCTGGAGGAAGAAGGGAAACAGACAAATTGGCTACAATCAGCCGTGTGGGCGCCAAGCCCTTGGGAACTGAGAGGAGGTGTGACAAGGGGAAGGGAGGCAGACAGGAGCTGGGGGTGCGTGGGTGGCCGGGACCCCGGATGACGGCACCTTTTGGGTTCTGTTGTAACTCCTTTCAGGATCCCACACCTCCAGGAAGCAACACCACATGGTCTTGTGTTAGTGGGTCTCAAGGGGGAGAGAGGGAGCAACCCTCCAGGGCTGGACGGGGAGGTGAGGGGAGAGAGGAGATGGCAGACGCAGGACCCAGGACGAGGAGCCACTCAGCGGCACCTGGGGTGGATCTGCCGCAGCTTCCTGCAGCTGCAAAACTCAGGCTGGCCAGGCCTCACGGGGGGCGGCCCGCATGGACGGAAGGCGTGAATGGGATGAGTCCGGGCATGAGTGTGAGACATGCCCCCCCCCCCACCGTCTCCAGGCGAGGGCTGTCCCCAGTGGTCTGGCGCACCAGGGGTCCAAGCAGCCCAGGGTGCTGGAAATGGAGAACTGCGAGTGAAGAGCAGGGCACGGCATAGGGGGCAAGCGTCAGGACAGCACCCGCTGTCTGCTCTGAGAGCCCACCCACCACACGGCCGCCTTCACTGTCCCGCCAGGTGTCCACGAATCCTCGTCTGGCAGCCTGTGTGATCAAAGGAAAGTGGGCTGGCTGTGAAGTAACAGCAAATGGCAGCAGGTGTCGGAAGAACTGTATTTCCACAGCCACGCGCGCACACATGCACACGCACATGCCCACACACACGCACACGGACACACACAAGCACACACACAATGACACACACGCATGTGCACGCACACATGCACGCACATGCACACAGACATGTGCACACACATGCACACGGACACACACAAGCACACACACAATGACACACACGCATGTGCATGCACACACGCACGCACATGCACACAGACATGCGCACACACACGCACATGGACACACACAAGCACACACACAATGACACACGTGCATGTGCACGCATGCACATGCACACAGCCATGCGCACACACATGCACATGGACACACGCAAGCACACACACAATGACACACACACATGTGCACGCACACACACACGTGCACACAGACATGCACACACACAGGCACATGGACACACAAGCACACACACAATGACACACACACATGTGCACGCACACACGCACATGCACACACACATGCACACACACATGCACATGGACACACACAAGCACACAATGACACACACGCATGTGCACACACACACACACATGCACACACACATGCACACACACATGCACATGGACACACACAAGCACACACTCAATGACACACACACATGTGCATGCACATGCACACAGACATGCACACACACACACACACACACACACACACGCAGGAACTCAAGCCTCCTCTTCCCATTTTGTCAAAAGTGAGCTGGATGAGAAACCCAGAAGGGTTGAGTTGTGTCTCGGTGACTGTACATCTGAAGCCACACAATTCCTGACAAGGAACCGGGTGAGGGATGCTGACGGGAAGCCGTGCACGCGACCAAGGTCTGGATGTGCCCCAGGCAGGAGCGGCCCTTCCGGGTTGACGGCGCGCCCTGCCCTGGCAGAGCCCAGCACTCCTCTGGCCTGGCGTGGCAATGACAGGGGGTCGTGGTGCACAGCCAGCAGGTGCCCCCACATTGCAGGGAGCAGTCAGAACAAAACCTCTTCAGTTTGCTCCCAGGAAGGGGCAAGGGGGCTTCCGGCACCTCTGGGCCTCAAGCTACTGGGGAGGGGCTCACTCCAGAAGGGAATGGGGAGCCCAGGAGATAAGGAGAAGCTGCCATCGGCACCACCCCCAGCGAGGACACCCAGGGAGAAGACCCAGTAGCAGATGGGGGCAGGCTCCATGAGCATGGGCTCAGGGCTCTGCCAGGTGGGGCTGAGAGGACGGAGAGACCCGTGTGCTCCGCCGTCTCCCACTGTGGTGTGGGATGGGCTGTCGAGGGTGGCGGCTGTGGCTGGGACCCTGGGCAGTGCCGGTCCTTCTGTGCTGGATGCAGTGCAGGGCTGTGGCACAGGGCAGAGGCGGGCAGAGGCGGGCAGGGCCCCACCCTTCTCTCCCTCCTTTCTTTGCTTTTCTCCTTCTGAGCTTACACATCTTTTACAACTCTCCTCCTGATACCTCCACTTCCACCTCAGTGCCTGGTATACAGTGGGCACTCAATAAATGGTGGAGTGAATGGTCGATGACAAAGGCAGAGGCCATTTGGGGTGTCATCCGAGAGCTCCCAGCCACCGTGGGGCCTTCTCACTCACCGCACAGGTCCACCCACCCAGCCTGCTGAGGGACTGCGGCGTGAGTGTGGACGAGGCCTGGGTGTCCCCAGACTTCTCCAGTACCCATTTCTCAGGCGGCACAGAGGAGTCAGCCCTGTGCCCCTGCGGTGGCTCCAGGAGGGCCCCGGGGGCTTGGCATTCATCTCCTGAACTCCGGGGAAGAAAACCAGTCTGAGTTACATCCAAGGAGTGCTGGCTGAGACACAGGGTCTGGGGGGACAGTGGCAGCCGAACCTCGTGGCCCTGGGAGTGCGTCTCCACAGTTGCTCAGCCCCACACAGACACAACACGTGGGTGGGCGCTTCTGTTTCTGCAGAACTGACTTTGTGTGTGGACGTCATGGATGAGGAGCGACTTCCAGGCAGGGCCGAGAGAAAGGGGCATTGTTCTTCCTGCCAGAGGAGGGCACCCGGGGAGCCGGGGCAGTCCCCTTCGTGGCCAGACGAGGCTAGGAGGTGTCCCGGGGCCTTTGAGGTTGGGCGATGTAGGAGCCCGAGGCCACTAAACCAACAGCCCACTGTCCAAGTTACCTGTGCGCTCAATCGCGACAGTGACTGACACGCGTTTTCCGGAATAGCAATGTGTGCGCTCAATCGCGACAGTGACTGACACGCGTTTTCCAGAATAGCAACGTGTGCGCTCAATCGCGACAGTGACTGACACGCGTTTTCCAGAATAGCAACGTGTGCGCTCAATCGCGACAGTGACTGACACGTGTTTTCCAGAATAGCAGCCAGTCACGACACCCAGGACGTGGCCTCATAACGTTCCAGATTCTAAACATTTACATTTGACCTCCATGCTTTTCAACAAATGTGTCATAAAATCAGACTCATCTTTTTGACATATGCTTAGCTACTCTCCTGGTTTCCATGTCTGTTTGGGCACATGTGTCTCGGCAAAGCCTGGAGCTGCGGTTATCAAAAACCTCTGAAAGCTCAGAGCTGATTGCTTTTCAAAGTAGCGAACGAAAACACCAACGTAAACAGCAAAACGCAGCACACTGCTGTCGGGAGGTGTCTCACTGCAGACGCTGGAATCATCGTTTGAGGTCTGCTGACTCCAGGAGGCATTTCTCTTTTTAAAAACTAAAAAATTAAGTGCTCCACCTGGACACCGAGCGTCTACATGTGACAGCGTTTAGTTCTAGGGTGAAAGGACCAAGCGCCAGCCACACCCCTCATTCCGCAGCGTTTCCCAACGCTCCCCCAGATGAAACACGGCGTCTGGGGCCTCACAGCCGAGCTGGAAGCACGCTCGTTTCTTTTGCTTTGATGAGGTTCTGCTGTTTTTGGCAGGATTTTGAAGTTTATTGTCATTAAATTGCGTTAATTATTTTTGAAATTTATACTTTTGTTCACAACTTTAAGACTTTGTAAGGGCATAAAATGAGTGTAAATTCAAAAAATTCCCAGAATGGATCCAACACTTACTTTTAATTGGCAGCAGAATACGGCCCCCAATTTATTACAAACTCACATTCGATGGTTTAGAACTAACTTTAACTTCCCCTTGAAGCTGGAATTCAAAACCTCACTGGTGGCTCGACGTGGTATTATCCAAGGGGAATGTTTGTTTCATAATTTGAAACAAGAAACTGGATCTTTTATGAGGCCCAATACTGTTTCCACATGAGGGGGCAGAGTGGCAAGAAGGCAGCTGGAGCCGCCCAGCCCCACTCCAGGTCCACTCCAG
>NW_016107882.1:871797-885336 GCF_001604975.1 Cebus imitator | reverse complement strand
CTCCAGCCCCACTCCAGCCCCACTCCAGCCCCACTCCAGCCTCACTCCAGCCCCACTCCAGGTCCACTCCAGGTCCACTCCAGGTCCGCTCCAGCCCCACTCCAGGTCCACTCCAGGTCCACTCCAGGTCCGCTCCAGCCCCACTCCAGGGCCCACTCCAGGGCCCACCCCAGGGCCCACTCCAGGCCCAATCCAGGGCCCACTCCAGCCCCTCTCCAGGGCCCACTCCAGCCCCTCTCCAGGGCCCACTCCAGGCCCGCTCCAGCCTCACTCCAGCCCCACTCCAGGTCCGCTCCAGCCCCTCTCCAGGGCCCACTCCAGCCCCACCCCAGCCAACTCCAGCCCCTCCCTAGCCGTCTCCAGCCCCATTGGAATCTGGCCCTCATGGTGCTCCTTCCCCCAAGGGCCAGCCAGAGGCCCCCACAGTGCAGCCTTTTGTCTGGGGTCAGAGAAACTTATGGGCAAGGGCAACAATAAAACCACCCCCACGCCACTCCCAGAGTGCATTCCTTGAAGCAGAGACCCCGGCCCACCTCAGCCCCACCCATCTAGAGACCCCGGCCTGCCTCAGCCCCACCCATCCAGAGACCCCGGCCCGCCTCAGCCCCACCCATCCAGAGACCCCGGCCCGCCTCAGCCCCACCCATCCAGAGACCCCGGCCTGCCTCAGCCCCACCCATCCCCTTCACGGGCCATCGGCGTTCATTTCCTTTCTCCACCCCAGCACTGCTGTGCTATGGCCTCCCCAGCTCCAGGTCCAGCTAAAGTGGGGTCCAGGCCTCCTTCAGCCTGTGCCACGGGAGAGGCGGTCAGCTGGCGGAGGATGCCTGGGTGTGGAGAAGGGACGGGTTGTGTGGTGGGGAGGGTCTGGGGGTGCCCCCCAGCGGACCAGGGTGAGGACTCTGACACAGGGATGTGGGGAGAGGTGGCCGCAGAGGCAGCGGAAGGGCAGAGGGAGCGGGAAACGGGAGGGAAAGGCCCCACGCTGGGTGCCCGCCCTGCAGGGGTTGCCTGGCCAGGATGAGAAGCTGCAGCTCAGCAGCCAGGTCAGGCCCAGGGACCGCCCAGGCCTTCAGGAAGCACTCCAGGGAGGGGCCGGTGTGCAGAGGCCGGGAGGGACGGGACCGCAGCTCCAGCTGAATGGGCAGCAGGGCCTCGAGAAAGCAGAGGCTGGGGCATCTTGGTACCCCTGCCCTCAAGGAGGGGTGGTGCCAAGTGGGCTGTGCGGGGCTGGGTCTTGCCTCTGCCTGTTAGGGCCCCTAGCACCCTGGAGGAAGGTGTGGGGGCAACTGAGTGGCCCTGGATGGCTGGGGGTGGAGTGGAAGGGGAAGGTAGGGCCTGGGATTTTCCTCCAAGCCCAAGGAGGTGGCCTCGGGTCTGGGGGACAGAGCCCTGGGGGGCACATGAGGCACTGGCTGTGAGCCGGAGGGGACATGGTGATGGGCGTCAGGGCAGAGACAGGGAGACTCGGAATTGGAGCCTGGGGTCTCTGGGAGGGGAGCCTGCTGAAGAGGCCCAGGGTCAGGGTGAGGCCGTGGCTGTGAGCAGGACCCCCCCAACACATACACACTGACCCAGGACGCATGTCCACAGCAGAGGCTCAGACCCCACTCCACATGGGAGGTGGGGCATGCTGCAGGGAGCTGAGGTCTGAGTAGGGAAGGGGGGTGTCCAGCAGTCCTGCCCTGCCCTGCCCCCCACTGGGTCCCCAGGGGTCCCACAGCCCCCCTGCCACTGACTAGTTCCCCCGGGTCTAGCAGCCCATCAGTGCCACAGGGACAGAGTGTGTCTTTTATCTCTGTGTGCGTGTATCTGTGTGGGGTGCCTGTGTGTGTGTGTGTGATGTGTGTGTAGTGTGTGTTTCTGTGTGTTTGGACGTTTTTTTGGTCCTGGTTTTTTTCAGTGATGGCAACAAACTTTACGAGAGTTTAGTTTTCATCTTTCTTTCCTCTCATCTCTCCTGCAGTTTTTCTTGGATTTGTTTTTCTTTTCATTTTGAGGTTTTCTCCAGAAATGTTTTCATTGTGGGTTTTGTTGGCAAATCTTCTGAAGCCTTATGAGACTATTTTTATTATGCCCTCAAAATACTTCTTTCAATTATTATTTTATTTATTTATTTCGAGACAGTTTTGCTGTTGTTGCCCAGGCTGGAGTGCAATGGCACAATCTCGGCTCACCGCAACCTCTGCCTCCCAGGTTCAAGAGCTTCTCCTGCCTCAGCCTCCTGAGTAGCTGGGATTACAGGCATGTGCCACCATGCCCAGCTAATTTTTTTTTTTTTTTTGTATTTTTAGTAGAGGCAGGGTTTCTCCATATCGGTCAGGCTGGTTTCGAACACTCAACCTCAGGTGATCCGCCTGCCTCAGTGCTGGGATCACAGGCATGAGCCACCACATCCGGTCAACTATTATATTTTTTTACAGCCACTTTTTCTACTTTTTTGTTTAGGACATTTTTAATTTTCACATTGCTAACACCTTTTCTTATTATGTGAAATATGAGCATCCTACGCATTTTAAGTCATGTGTCTATTCTAACGCACCTGCTTCACATGTTATACCCCTTCCAGTGTGTAGCTCTTTCTTTTGTGATATTTAAATTGCGTGAGTGTTTAGTTCCCTCGACCCGGGAGCTCACCTTCCTCTACAGGTCAGTTTAATCACCTCTGAAGGAAGATACATCCTCCAAAACTTCTATTTTTGTGCATAGCATCCAAAACACAAACTTCCGGCTATGCCAAAGGCCACATGGCCAACCACCAAGAGACAAAAGGCAACGTCAGCAAACTGCACAGGAGCAGATGCGGGACCTACCAAAATGATTTTAAATTAACTGTAGTTAATATGTACACCATATAGCACATGACGGTATGAACAGTTTTGTAGGATAACTAGAGGGTTTTTGTTTTTTGAAAATCAAACAGAAATACTAGGACTAAGAACTGTATTAACTGAAAGTAACTGCTTAAAAGATGGGGTTAGCGACTGACTGGACATCAGAATAAAGAATGAACCAGAAGCTAGGTAGGTAGAACACATAAAGAATAGCGCAATGAAAACTAAAAGGAAGCCCAGGCGCACTGGCTCACGCCTGTAATCCCAGCACTTTGGGAGGCTGAGGAGGGCAGATCACAAGGTCAAGAGATTGACACCATTCTGGCCAACATGGTGAAACCCTGTCTCTACTAAAAATAGAAAAATTAGCCAGGTGTGGTGGCATGCACCTGTAGTCCCAGCTACTCGAGAGGCTGAGGCAGAATTGCTTGAACCCGGGAGGCAGAGTTTGCAGTGAGCCAAGATCACGCCATTAACTTCAGCCTAGGCAACAACAGTGAAACTCTGTCTCAAAAAAAGAAAACTAAAAGGAAAAAAGTAGAAAAAAGGGCATGACAGCATATGAGACATGATGCAAATGTATGACATGCATGGACTGGAGTCCCAGAAGAAGAAAGAGAATGAAGGAGAAGAATATTTGAAGAAACGCTGGTTAAGACATTCCCAAAACCAATGAAAGACATCGAATCACGTAACTATGAAGCTCTGCAAACATGAAGCAAAATGAATGCAAAGAAAACCACATCTAGTCAGCTTACGGTCAAAAATAAAAAGAAGAGAAAAATAGTGACAGTAAATAGGCTGACGGTTTACTTCTCAACAGAAAATAATGGAAGCTGAAAAACAACTGAATGATGTATTTTTAAATTCTGGGGTAAAAATAACAGCTCACCTGGAATCCTATATCCAGTTAAAATATTTTTTTGAAAATAAACATGAACTGAAGATGTATTCAGATGAAAAATGTGAGGGACTTTGTCATCAGTAATCTACATTAAAATAAATGTGAAGGAACTTTGTCAGGCCGAAGGCAGATTATCCAAAAATACCTTGTTTTCTAAACAAGAAAATAGAAGAAAATTTGAAAAACAGTAGAAAAGGTAAATGTGTGGGCAAGCCCACAGAAAACAATAAAAATAATGACATGCTGTAGAATTCAATATGTATAAAATTAGGATACGGAAAAAGGACGCAGAAGTTAGGAAGGTAAATGGGACTACAGAAGTGTAACGTGCTCACATCTGGGAGCAAGTGCGCTAACTCCGATACCTCAAAGATGCAGGCGAGGAGTCATCAAGAGAACGATTTAAAATGCATATGACTAAAAGGTTAGTGGGGAAAAATGAGCAGTATTGTTGATTCATCAAAAACTAACACGAAAGGATGAAAAGCAGCTAATGAGCCCACAATGAAGAAAACTGTAACGTGGTAAATCTAAGCATAGAAGTATAGTTAACTGATGTAGTCATATAAATACACAAATATTCCAACTAAAATACAAAGACTGTCATGCTGGATTATACAAACAAAACAAACCATGTGTTTCTTCAGATGATACTCGGCAGTCCAAGTGCCTAAAGGCGGAAGGATGGGAAAGGTATCCCATGTCAACAGAAAACCAGCAGAATGCTTGGGGAAAATGATCAACAGCTGGACCTGGACGGCATGGATAGAGCCCCGCGCATGAGGACGGACTTCAGCCTGGCAGTTTCTCCAAGTGGAGAAAGAATGTCTCCAAGTGGACAAGGAATGTTACCAAAGCTAAAGGATCACTAAAGAGTCCCAACAAATTTTGTGGTGTTGACAACATACACAACATAGTTTCTGACCACAGTGAAATTGAACTAGAAATCATGAACAAACAGATACATAGAAAAATTCCAAATGTTTGGAAATAAAATGATAAACTTCTAAATAATCCATTAGTCAAAAAGAGACCACAGTGAAAATCGGGAAATACCTTAAACTGAATGAATATAACAACATGAAGTATAGAACTTGTGTGATGCAATTAAAGCACTGTTGAGAAGAAGACACATACTTTTAATGTGCCTATCAGAAAAGGCTCAAAATCAAAGAACTCAGTATTTTCCCCAAGAACTTGGAAAAAGAACACAAAATTGAACTATCAAACTCAATACATTAGAAGGAAGAAAACAATGAAGATGACATTGGTAATTAATGAAACAGGACACATACACGAGAAAATATATCAACAGCCAAAAGTTGCTTGCTAGAAATAAAATAATAAAAATAAAATTATAAACTCCTAAAAAGTTTGATCAAAAAATAAGAAAGCACAAATTAATAACATCAAAAATGAAAATGGAGACATCACTAAAGATCCTACAGATACTAAGGTAATAATAAAAGAAGAATCTGAACAATTTATGACAATAAATTTAACAATTTAGAAAAATTGAACAAACTCTGAAAAACACAACTTGCCAAAACAGTTGCAAGAAAAATTTATGAGCCTGAGCAACAACACTGAAAGTGTTCCCACAAAGGAAACTTCAGGTCCAGCTGGCTCCACCAACAAATCATTCTTCCAAATGTTTGTGGGAGAAAAAACACCAGTCTTACACAAATTCTTTAGAGAAGACAAAGAATGAGTACTGCTTTGCAGCTTTATCTAAAAGACTAGCATGACTTTTGTTATTAAAATCTGACAAGATCATTGCAAGAAAGAAACATTACAAGAATCTCTGACATGTGCATGGACCAAGTAGCCTCTAAAAATGAATGAATTTCTGATAAATGAATTCAGTGAAGCCTCAGGTTACAAAATCAATGTATACAGATCAGTAACACTGCTATCCATCAACAATGACTAAGCTGAGAATCAAATCAAGAACTCAAACCCTTTTACAATAGCTGCAAAAAATAAAATAAAATACCTAGAGATAACTTGACCAAGGTGCGAAATATCTCTACAAGGAGACCTAGCAAACACCACCGAAAGAAATCATAGATGACACAAACCAATGGAAATGCATACCATGCTCATGGATTGGACGAAGCAATATTGTAAAAGTGGCCATGTCACCCAAAGCAATCTAGAGAGTCAATGCAATTCCTATGAAAATACCTATGTCGTTTTTCAAAGAATTAGGAAAAACAATTCTAAAATTCATTTTAAAAAGTCTCAATAGCTAAAGTAATCTTAAGCAAAAAGAACAAAGCTGGAGGCATCACATTACCTACCTTCAAATTATCTTACAAGGCTATGGTAACCAAAACAGCATGGCATTGGTGTAAAAACAGATACATAGACCAATGGAAAAGAATAGAGGACCCAGAAATAAAGCGAAATACTTAAAGCTAAATAAACCAACTGCTCTTCAACAAAGCACACCAAAATACAAACTGGGGAGAGGACACCCTATTCAATAAATGCTGCAGAGAAAAAGTGGATAGCTGAAGGCAGAAAAATGAAAGTGGATCCCTGTCTTTCAGAATATACAAACATAATCTTAAGATGGATTAAAGACTTAAATTTAAGACCTGAAACCATAAAAATTACAGAAGATAACCCAAGAAAAACTTTTCTGGACATTGGCTTAGGCAAAAAATTCATGGCCAAGACCCCAAAAGCAGATGAAACAAAAAAAGAAATAAATGGAACCTAAATAAATGAAAAAGCTCTGCACAGCAAAATAAATGATCATCAGAGTAAACAGACAACCCTTAGAATGAGAAAAAGCATTTGCAAACTATGCATTTGACAAAAGACTAGTACCCAAAATCTACACGGAATAACAAATAAATCAGCCAAAAAAACAATCCCATCCAAGGGTGGGCAAATGACGTGAATAAACACTTCTCAAAAGAAAATACACAGATGACCAACAAACATGTGAAAAAATGCCACACATCACTAATCATGTGGGAAATGCAACTTAAAATCATCACGAGGTATCACTTCACCCCAGACAGAGTGACCATCACTGAAAGGGAATGCTCATACACCGCTAGTGAGAATGTAAATTAGTACAACCTCTGTCAAAACAACATGGAGATTTTTCAAAGAGCCAGAAGTAGATCTACCATTTGATCCAGAAATCCCACTACTGGGTAACTACTACTGGAAGGAAAATAAGTCGTTATACCAAAAAAACAACTGCACATACACGTTCATTGCAGCACAATTCACAATTGCAAAGATGTGAAACCTACCAAAGTGCCCATCAACTGATGAGTGAATAACGAAAATGTGGTGCACACACACCATGGAATACTATTCAGCCACAGAGAGGATGAAACAATGTTTTTGCAGCAAGTAGGATGGTGCTGGAGGTCATTATTCTAAGCGAAGTAACAGGAATGGAAAACCAAATAACGTATGTTCTCACGTATAAGTGGGAGCTGAACTATGGGTACTGAGGAGAAGGGTAACAGACACTGAGACTGAAAAAGGGGCGGGCAGACGGGGGCAGGGGGTGAAAAAAACTACATACTGGGTACAGTGTACAGCAATCCACAGCATATACAAACATACCACAGATAATTAAGGTATAATCCAGATACACAAGAATGGAAACAATTTAAATAAATACAGATAACATATAACCAAATGTAAATAAGAATATATCACATAGGCCGGGCGCGGTGGCTCACGCCTTTAATCCCAGTACTTTGGGAGGCCGAGGCGGGTGGATCACGAGGTCAAGAGATCGAGACCATCCTAGTCAACACGGTGAAACCCCGTCTCTACTAAAAATATACAAAATTTTAGCTGGGCATGGTGGTGTGTGCCTGTAATCCCAGCTACTCAGGAGGCTGAGGCAGGAGAATTGCCTGAACCCAGGAGGCGGAGGTTGCGGTGAGTCGAGATCGTGCCATTGCACTCCAGCCTGGGTAACAAGAGCGAAACTCTGTCTCCAAAAAAAAAAGAAAATATCACATAATCAACAGACATAGAATTCTTTAGAAAACTGACCTTCTATTCATTATGAGAACTCTAAAATAGGAAAGAAAAGCAGGTGAATTCCATAGTGTGATGGAAGGCATTACACACAGCGCCCAATGGTGAGACTCTGGGGGAGCCTCACACCACAGCCAGGACCATGCTGTCAGCACCAACTCAGCACTTTAACCAAATGCTCTGCTAGGGGCTCCTCCCGATACAAAAAAACAAGATAAGGAGAAGAAAAGGAATTTGGATTGAAAAGAAAGATAAAAAACTCACAATTCATTGACAACATATAGAAAATATACTCAGATTCCTACCAGCCGAGAAAAAAAAATAAGAAAATATACAAGAATCTATTAAAGGAAACTATTTGTGGATATACGATTTCAGCAAGATCACTGAATACAAGGCCAGCCTATAAAAAATGGTATTCCGTATGTTTGAATGAATAAGGAAATTTGAACAAATTAGGAAATGAAATTTTAAGGAGCCAACAATTACATGGTATTTTAGAAAAACGCCCTAGAGAAAGTCTTTTTGACAACGCACACAATCTTGAGCTGGCCCCACTGACGGGGGCTGGGGTGGGTGGACCGCTTGTGCCCGTGAGGCT
The DNA here is from genome assembly GCF_001604975.1 of Cebus imitator. Lineage (NCBI taxonomy): Eukaryota > Metazoa > Chordata > Mammalia > Primates > Cebidae > Cebus > Cebus imitator. The sequence continues at coordinate 876,974 of NW_016107882.1, read as the reverse complement.
GAGGCTGCCGTGAGCTGTGACTGCACCACTGCGTTCCAGCCTGGGTGACAGAGCAAGACCCCACTGGGAAGAAGGAAGGAAGGGAGGGAGGATAGGGAAGGAAGAAGGAAGGATAGATAGGAAAGAAAGAAAGCTGAGGAAGAAAGATGGGAAAGAAAGAGAGAGAGAGAGAAAGGGAAAGAAATCATTTCAGCGGAAAGCCCCAGCTTAGCGATCAGCGGGTGGTTTCCGATCACCTGGACTATGACGATGTGCACTGAGTTGGACTTTGCTTTGCTTGAGTTGAAACCCCAGGCACTGGGGCCACCTCGGTCTAATGGTCTTCCAGCTAATTATTTTAACCTGTGTGTGTGTTTGCTATGTGCACACACACAAGCACAACTAAGAACTCAAATTCAGAATAAAGAAGTTGTACAAATCCATAAAAGACAAAAACCCAATTTCTGAAAATGGAAAGGGGGTACCCAAATCACCAATAAACAAATACAACTGTGCTCAGCTTCGATGCTTGTGGGAGCAATGAGTATCAAAAACACAATACACACCCAGCAGAATGGCTAAAATTTACAGCGGACAATTGCAAATATCGGCAAGGGTGTGGGGTAACTGGAACTCCCAGACTGCTGGAGAGAGTGTGAGTTGGCACAGCCACTCGGGAAAGCCGGTAAGCAGAGTCTGATAAGGCTGAGCACGTGCACATGCTGTAACCCAGCACGCCAACTCCCACATGCTCCACATCCGTGCAGGAATTCCATCTGCCACAAAGTACACATGAGGCTGTTCGTGGCATCCTTACTCACAGCAGCTAAAAACTCCTGTGAGTAATGGAACGGGCAATAAACTGTGTTCACATGACGGAATACTATAAGGCCACGTATGTGAATGGACCAGTGCTGTGTTCAACAGCATGAGTGAATTTCACACCTATATGAAGTTCAAGAAGAGCTGAAACGAATCTGTGTGTTAGAACAGGGGTGGTGGAGCCTTCCAGGGTGAGGCTTCTGGGGGCTGCAGTTGTTCCATTCCTGGTCCTGGTGGTCTTGGTGCTGTAACAATTCACCATCATTTTCTCATGCATATTATGCTTTTTAAAATTGCCTAAAAACAATAGAAGGGTTAAGAAACTAAACCAAATTTAAAAATAAATTTCCACATTGATCCTTTTTGGGGGAAAAGCAACAAAATGCATGAACAGGCAAACTGACTAATGGGCTATAAGACAGTGCCAAAAAGGACCCCCATCTGTGGGAACCCCGATAGGATGAACCTGGCTGCCATCAGGAGGGGTGAGAGCTGCCTCGCTGCCTGGGAAGCGTGAATGTGGACCCCCGCCTCATGCCAGATGCAGAGGGGAAGCTGGCTCCAAACCTAATGCGAGATTAAAGCTTTAAAGCTCACAGGACAGCATGTAAGGTGGCTTCACAACCAGAAAACCTCACACCACTGGGTGAAAATCCACTGGGTACCACCAGCCAGCATGGGCTTGTGTATTCCACAAAGGACTTCAACTGCACAGCACCGGAGCCGTGGACAGAGCCGCTGTTTCCAGCACCCAAACCCGGCGAGGGGCTGGTCTCTAAAACATTCAGCAAAAGGCAGTGTCTTAGTCTACTTTACGGTGCTTAACAGAATTCCTCAGACTGGGTAATGTATAAAGAGCAGAAATGTGTCGCTCACCATTTCAGAAGCTGGGAAGTCCAAGCAAGGCTCCAGTGGGCCTTCTGGCTTCACCGTCCCCGGGGGGAGGGCAGAGGGCAGAGGGTGGAAGTTGGGGGTCATCAGGAACCCCCCCAGGATAACAGCACTCATCCATTTATGAGGGCAGAGCCCTTGTGGCCTAATCAACCCTCAAATGCCCCACCTCTTACTGCTGCCACAATGGCAATTAAATGCAACATGAGTTTGAGAGGGGACAGACATTCAGACCAAAGCAGACGAGAACCAGTATTTGGGCAGAGGATAGAAATGGATGATTCACAGAAGGAACAACCCATGGGACTGACCAATCACAACTGCTCGGCCTCACCTGTGACAAGCGAGTGACGCTTAGCTTCCCCTGTGACGGTGACACTCAGCCTCCCCTGTGACAGGTAAGTGGGTGACGCTCAGCCTCCCGTGTGACGGGTAAGTGGGTGACGCTCAGCCTCCTGTGTGACAGGTGAGTGACGGGTGAGTGACGCTCAGCCTCCCGTGTAACGGGTAAGTGGGTGATGCTCAGCCTCCTGTGTGACGGGTGAGTGACAGGTGAGTGACGCTCAGCCTCCCATGTGATGGGTAAGTGGGTCACGCTCAGCCTCCCATGTGATGGGTAAGTGGGTCACGCTCAGCCTCCCGTGTGACGGGTAAGTGGGTGACGCTCAGCCTCCCATGTGACTGGTGAGTGACGCTCGGCCTCCCATGTGACAGGTAAGTGGGTGACCCCGTGTGAGAGGAGGCTGGCAGGTGCGCTCACACACACTAGCTGAGTGTTCATGATGCTGGATGCTGTTCGAACAGGATCTTTCCTTCTGTGGTGTGTTTTACCAGGTCCCGTTTCCTCTGCCGTTCAGGAGTTTTGCAGCCACGCAGCCCCGGCCCCTCCACGCCAGTAATTCTCACATCTGCTTTGTGGGTGGCCTGCTCCACCAGGTGAGCCACAGCTGCGGTGGGCCCTGGTTTCCTTCTCAAGGCTCTGCCTCCTAGGAGGGCACAGATGCCACGGAGCTGCTCACCTTCGGGAAACCGCTGCCTTCCCTCATGGGTGGCTGTCGCAATACAGACTCTGTCAAGACCCCGTCCTTGTCCATGCAATCCCTAAGTGGAGGACAGTGGGGACAGGATGGTCTCGTGCCTGCTGTGCCAGGGCCTGGGTGAAGGTTGGGCTCTAGAGAGGTGGATTCAGGAATGAGAAGTTGCATCCACCCTTGGGAGACGTGTCTTCCATCATATGAAGTCAGATTTGTGGGAGCTGCAGGGTCTGGCACAGCCGCCGGGTGGGAGGGCGGCGGGGTCAGATGCTGGGTTGGGCACAGGTCAGAGGCCCTTTCCCGGTGACAGGACCCAGGTCCAGGCCACGGACAAGGAGAGTCATGGAGGCCACCTGGGTCTGCCTGGATCAGCCTTTGCCCTCCTGGCAGGCAGCACAGGCTCAGCCAACCAGAGGCAGGGCCCAGAGGCCCCGGACCTGTGGCGGAGCCCCACCTTCGGGTCTGGCCGGGCACCCGGACCCGCTGTGTCTTCATGTTCCATGGCTGCTCCTGGAAATGCAACTTCTTTTTGTGCATTTGGTTTTGACTTTCTTTTTTTCGTGCATTTATTAAAGAACTTTCAAGGCATTCCTTCACTGTGACAAGCATAGCAAAACCAGTTCTGAAGCACACCGTGCCCTCCGAGGTGGCACCTGTTTCCGCAGCGTCAGCATCAAATCTCTGCTCTTCTCGCAGCCCCGCGACGTCTCCCCTGCCTTTTAACACAGGAGAGCGTTTCAAATGCTCTAGCTTACTTGACACGTTTTCTTTTCCTCTTGATTTTGGTGGAAATAGTGTCTCATTCCTGCAATTGATACTTGATAAACATTACGGTCACAGGGAAATGCCAGCTCGTTGAGGGCTGAGAAGTCGTGAAGGAGACGGAGCAGGGAAGGAACACAGTGCCGGGACACGGTTTAAATAGCAGGGCGGGGAATTTCTCAAATAAAAGCTTCCATTGTGCCTTATTTATTTATCTTGCGCTGTCCTCGCTGCTGCAAATGCTAAATGCTCTCCTGGGGAACAATGCACTCTTCTTCCAGAGCAGGCCACGGAGTCTCGGCAGCTGTAACCAGTTTTCTGTAGCGCCTGTGGCCCCAGATCTGCGGGTGGCAGGTGCGGATTTTTTCCCCGGGCCACAGCAGGGTACCAGGGAAGTGGAGGGACCAGCTACCCTGAGGAGGTCTCTTCTGCACTTCCCTGAAGAGAGTGGGTGGCGGGTTAATCTGTGGGTCCCTGCCACCCTCGGCCTGCAGGACATTGCTGGGGACGTGGCCTGCAGGGGCCATGGACGCCTCAGTGACCCCGGGAAGCTCTTCAGGGGCTCCTGCCTTCCCTGCTCCGAGCTCAGTCCTGCCCTCCTTCAAGGCCTTCTCCCAGGAGTGGGCTCTGGGAGCTGCCACAGAAGCCCCTTCCCCCAGCACTTCTCCAGGCATGCAGCTGGTGCCCGAGCCCCCTCCCACAGTGACCCTCCTCGGGGTGCCACCTCATGACAGCCTCACTCCCACCCCCTTTCCATCCACGCGGTCACTTCTAAGCAGGTTTCTCAGGGCCCAGTCCCTCCACAGCCAGGCCACCCAGCTCCGACCCACCACGCCCACACTCCTGTCCATCCCCGATACAGAGTTCAAGGCCAGGTGGCACAGGGGTGTCCTCAACCTACCCCAACACTGGCCCCACACCAGCTCCACCTCCGGGGGAGGGTCCGGCATCCTAACCTCAGTCTCAAAGAGAGATACAGAGAGACAAAGACAGACAGAGACAGACACACAGAGAGAGACGTGAAAACACACCTCTCCACCTCCCATGGCTGTGGGTGTGCCCAGCCCCGTCTCCCTGCTGTTCACATGCTGCCTTTAAATACACGCATTTCACATCATGGCCCCTGGCCCTGGCTGCCCTCACCACGTCAAGTGACACCTGTGTGGAAGAGGATGTGTTGACTGTAAGTGACAGCAAAGTAAGGGACTGCCTCCCACAACAGCAAATCTACCTCAGGGTGGGTTTCAGGTGCAGGGTGCTCAAGGCTCCAGCTCCGCCCCTCTCGCCCATCAAGCTGTGGAGACTCTTCCTGTCCTCAGCCTGGCTCTTCAACACTCTGGTTCTGCTCAGCTCTGGGATTAGCTTTGTCCTCAGGCTGGCTTCCTCGAGAGACCAAAGTGGCTGCCAGTGTCAGCCGCAGCAGCACACTCCCTCACTGCACACTCGGAGGAGGACAGAGGAAGGGGACTGCCCATCTGCTGTCCCTGAGGCGGTTTCCTGGAAGCCACAGAAGTCCCCTCCCTGAGTCTCATCAGCCAAAAGCGGGCGTGGGTCTTGTGCCAGTTCCAGAACAAAGATTGGCAAGGAAATGGTGAATGGTGTTCCTACAATTGGCTAAAAGGGCAGAGGAAGAGAGAGGGAGGGAGAGAGAGAAGGAGAAAGGGGGGGGAGAGAGAGGGAGGGAGAGAG
>NW_016107882.1:869591-870650 GCF_001604975.1 Cebus imitator | reverse complement strand
GGGGAGAGAGAGGGAGAAACAGAGAGAGGAAGAGGGAGACAGGGAGGGAGGGGGACAGGAGAGGGAGAGAGAAGGAGGGGGGAGGGGGGAGAAGGCGAGGGCAGAGGAAAGGAAGAGGAAGAGAGGGAGAGGGACGGAGGGGGACAGAGAGAACGAACCTCCACATGAAACAAAATTGAGTTTAACACGGGTCTCAGCCCTAAGCGGGAATGCTAAGAAAGTGAAGCCATGGGCGGGCAGGGCAGGGCCTCAGAGCCCCCAGCAACGTCCAGACAAACCCACCCCACGGCCAGCGACGCCCAATGCGAGTGACTCCATAGGCCACCGACAGCCCCAAGCTGTACCCTCCGTGCTGCCCAAGCTCCAAGCCGGAAGCCGCCCACACCATCCACAGCAGAGAGAAACTGGAGCCACCGCACCCGGCTGCCCCCGCGCCAGGACGGCAGTGTGGCCGGGGCGGGGCAGGCACAGCCGAGTCTACTGCGTGAGGTCAGAGACAGCAGAAGCAGCTCAGCCATAGTGGAAGGAACCAAGGGGCTGTCTGGTGGGGCCCACAGTGCCTCCGGGGGTGTCTGCACCACCCTCTGTCTTGATCTGCGAGTGGGTGGGAGACAGATACACAAATGTCATGGACTGTGTGTCTGTGACACCCCCAAATTCACATGTGAAGCTGGCATGGGGCAGCCCTGGGAGGTCCCAGAGAGCCCAGCTCAGATCGTTCCCTGGGGTTGCAGCCACTGCAAAATGAAAACAATGTGAGAGCATTTTCTTGGGGGAGCATCGTTAACTGCCAGTTCTCAAATCCGACACTGGAGCCACAGGGAGGCGAGCCACACGGACACAGCGAAAGGCCATTCCACTCGGGTACCCCGCCCTCTGACACCCTCAGACCTCCGCCACACAGACCCAATCCCCAACACCCCCAGACCCTCACACACAGACCCAACCCCCAAAACCCCAAGACCGTCACCACACAGACCCAACCCCCAACACCCCCAGACCCTCACCACACAGACCCAACCCCCAACACCCCAAGACCCTCACCACACAGACCCAACC